>NW_024349800.1:47825539-48159925 GCF_902729225.1 Pteropus medius | reverse complement strand
GGGCTCGGGGATGGGAAGGGAGGAGAGGAGAGAGAGACACTAAAATGCTCACTTATAAAAGTTTATCCCTTCTTCTCTTCCTAGCCACCTCTCCTTTTTCTTATATTTGGATGGGTGACACCCGATAATAACTTTTTCTATGTGACATCACCATAGAATGCGCGGATTTCCCAGTGCGCAGAGCCGGTATCGCGAAGCAGTCATTCTTTAACCAATTTGATGGAGGGCCTTTGTGAAACCCGGGAAACACTGGAGTGCTATGAGGAAAACCATTTACAAAACCAATGTTGTGCTAGATCATTTTTACAGCCGCAGAATGGACTATAGCAAAGTAAGAGCGGTTGCTGGAGATCTGAGAAAAATTTGTGGAAGGAAATTTAAACTTGGGGAAATTTAATTCTTTAATATTTTATGCAAATTGGGAAGACTATCACTGCAGATTAACGGAAAAGCACATTGGTCCCGTATTCATCAGTAAAGAGTTTAATAATAAAAAATAATTACCTTCTGAGTCTCTTATATTTTAGTTCCTTCCCTGTTAATTATTAATGTCTACAATGAGTCATTCAAAATGTGTTCGTATGGCACCACCTGCTTTAAAGAAGGATAGTACACACTTTGGAGAAAAATTACTCCAACGTATATATATTTAAGTGGGCATATTCCATTAACATGACAACATGATAACTTAAAATGCCATTGCACATCGAGTTCCCTGAAAGAAACCCAAATGACTTGGTAAGTGAAGTCCATCCAGATAAATGCCAGTCCACTTCCTTCTGAGCCGGAAGGACCTGAAAGGATGGAACTGTGAAGCTACGAAATGGCTGTAGTTTGAAAACGTATATGTCTTGGTCAGATGAGGGAATTGAGGCGGGTAGTCTGACTTCTAAAATATTCTCCAGCATTAGCTATCCTGACAGAGTGAGAGCCGAGAGAGGGGGAAAGGAAGGGAGGTGGTGAGAATGCGTGTGGGGCCGAGACAGAGAGGACACGGTGGGACTCTCACTCGACAGCCCCTCCACTCCCGACGGGGCAGGAGGCCCAGCCATCTGCTGAAACGGGAGAGGGGGGAAGAAAAGGGAAACTTTCTTCATTACGGAAGGAGGCGGGCGTGGGATCTGCGTCGGGACCGGGGCGAGTGCTAGAAAACTGTGTGGCTTGGACAACCTCTCCAGGCCTCAACTCCTCATCTGGTAAGTAGGGATATTTTATGTACCTTGAGGAGGAGAAAATGAAATATATGGAAAGTGATTTGTGTATTACAGGTGCTATACTAATGCTATTTGATGATGTTAAAATTTCTGCAGATCACTCTGGCCTTTCCCATAACCCCTCCAACGTATATCGCTGGACATACAATTTAGTAATTATAGATGGTTAATTATTTCATGTTTTTTATTTCTCCAGCCAGGCTATAAACTATTTGAGAGCAGGCTTTTTCCATACTTCTTTGAAGCTCCAGTTTTGTCTAATAAAAATTAGGTGTCCAGTGGTGATGAAGTTAATATGTGTGTATTGAATTGACTTCCTAATATTATTGAGCATCTGTCACTGTGTCGTGCTAGTGAAGACACTGGCAGTTACTAGTATTTATTTACAAAACGTGCAAACTGATAAACCGATCGCTTTACTTTATAGATAATTAATATTCATTCTCATGTCTATAACTCATATTTTCTGTCTGTTTTGACTTTTATTTCACATTTTGCTATTTGCTACCTTGAAGACTTTTCTATATAAATGCTAATCGATGGGGAAAATGTTTATACCTGGGTGCAGTATTCAATCCTCTCCAAAATTATGGCAAAGTTGGGCCTGTCTTCAGGCTGATGTTGCCAGCACTGGGTCATTATCCTGTATCTGGAAGAAGAATAAGCACATTAATTAAGATCAGGAGAAACAAAGATGAAAAACACAGTTTCTTCCCAGCACTTTTCTAAATGGGACAGCGGTGGCACTGTCAGGGTGGCAGCTCATCTGAGTTCCCACGTAGTTGGCATATGCTGCCCTCTGCTGATGGGCCAGGGCACCGTGCCCCGGCATAAGGTATAACACCAAAGCTCACGACACACAGCCATCCTGCTGTTTCATTAAATATGGCTCCTCTCCCTCCATTCCTGAATTAAAGTCACCTCTGGGGTGGAATATTCTAATTATATTGCCCATCTGCCTCGCTTGTGGGAAGCAGATAAGGGATGCCAGACAGGACAGCAGAAAGCTCAGGGAATGGAAATATTTAAAGGAGACTCCAGACAATGTCGGGCAGCAGAGGTGGCAGCTGGGACACAAACTCCTAGGAGGTGCTGGAGGAGTGTGAGCCTGGTGAGGCCATAGCCTCCAGCCAGACAAAGGATATCGTTTCAGGTGCGACATTATTGCTTTTGGCGCCAGAAGACTAACCCATCTCACTGGAGTCACAGACGCATGCCTATCTCGGGGCGTGTTACGTGAGGTTAGCCATCTGCCCTTTCATCTTAAAAAAGCCTATGTGGCTGCAGATATTTTTTGAAAAGGAAAACTCTGCTTAGTAACTTGTAGAAATGTTCCTAAAAGAGTCATACACAGGCCCAGGGCAGTTCTTAGGTGGGTCCATCCGTCCTCCGCTGGTGACGAACTCCAGAACTTCCTGATTGCTCTTGCTGGGGTATGGCATATATCCAAGAGAAAATATTTCCCACAGCAGCACTCCAAAGGACCTGTGCACAGGACAGGAGACATGGATGTGGACACACGTACATGCGTGCGCACACACGGATACATACAGAGATACATGTACAGACACGTACACACATGGACACAGATGTAAAAATTTAATCTTTTAGTGCATTTTCCACAATCGAGGATTCTTAATATGGAGAAGAAAGCCACATGTGAATGTGTTGCTCCATAAAAAGGTAACCACTGGTAGCATACTATTTTTTTTTATTACAATCGAGTTTCTGTGCTTAGATTTTTTTTTTTACATAATTGCAGTTATAGTCAATGTGCAATTCTGAACCTTGATTTTTTTTGCAAATTTTATTATAGCATAAACATTTTCCATGCTAATACCTATTATAAATAGAATTTGAAACGGCTATAAAACACTCCACTGAGTGGTTGTATCATAATTTGCCTTATCATTTCCAAATTTTCAACTTTTGAAATATTTAAAATACTGCGATGAACATCTTTGTGCATTTTTTAAAAGGATGATTTGCTTAAGATTAATTCCCCAAATTTGGGATTAGTTAATTTACTAGGAACCTAGTAAAATCTACAATAATTCTAATGAAATGAGAGCAAAAGAATATGAACACTGAAAAACTCTTGACAGTACTGTCTGCTTGACTTCCAAATGTGTCACTGATCAACCAGCATTGCACACGGTGGCATCAGACACTCTCATCAATATCGAGCATTTTTTTCTGCACTCAAACCGTCTCCTCCTCCATTCCTTCCAGCTCCGTGGTACCCCCAGTCATCTATTTGCTCAACCTACAGACTTAGGCATTGTCCTTGATCTTACTCTTTGCAGCACCCCCAACCCCACATCCACTTGCAGCCGTCCTGTTAACTAACTACTCTCAAGACAGAACTTGAATCTGACCACTTTTAATGCCACCACTAAACCTAGCCCCCTCATCTCTTCTTATCTAGAAATGGACAGTATTTTTCTAACTGGTTTCCTAGCTTCACCTGCCTCACTCCAGTCTATTTTCAATGGCAGCAACTGATTTATCTTTTTTTTATTTTTTAAAAATATCACGTCACACTCTTGCTTCCAATCCTTCAGAGGCGTCCCATTGTGCTCAGAATAAAATCCTGACCTGGTCCTAGGACCCCCATGTTCTGCCTCTGCCTGCCCCTTCCATTTCAATGACCACTGGCCCTTGTGCTGGCCAGCTCCAGCCATGAAGACTTGTCTTCGTTCCTCAAACAAGCTAGTCTTGTTCCTGCCACTGGCCTTTTTACACTTGACTTTCCCTCAGCTTGGCGAGCCTTCCTCTCAGGTCATTCCGTGGTGAACACCGCACCCCCCCCCACACACTCCGTATCCTCTGCAGCACTTACTAGTATCTGAAGTTATGTGATTTATTTGTTTTTAAAAAGCATTTTACAAAACAATCTAAACTTTAAAAAGGAAAATTAATATAATATCTATGTATCTAGATATTAATATTTTGCCTTTTTGTGTCAGTTCTCCCTCTTTTCGAAGAAATAGATACAGATAAGTCCCATCCTCCGTCCTTTCCTCCTCCTCCCTCTCCTCCACTGAAGTTAGAATGTATCCTTCCCATCTATATTTTCACACTTTTAAAAAACAATATGTGAAAGCAGAAATAATAAAGAATCTATTTTATAGACTTAATTTTTATACTATAAAATTATACATGTGTGATATCCTGCTCCTTTCTGGAACTTGCTTTTTTCCCCCCAATAAATGTTGTTTTTGAGATTTATCCATGTTAGTACATGTTGGTTTAGTGTGTTTTTTTATACTAAAGTAGTTTCCTATGATATAAGTAAGGCACTTGAGAGATAGTTAGGTTGTTTGAACTTTTTCTCTATTGTAAACAACGTTGCAAATGAACATTCTTATCTATTTGTGTCATCCTCTCTCTAAAGTAGACACTTAGAAGTAGATTCGCTGTGTCACAGGATATGCATGTGGTCAGAGTAATGACTTAATCACCTGAATTACTCTGTATCTGGATAGGGTAGTTCAGTGGCCTGTGATGTTGGTGTGGATCAGAATCACCTGGAGGGCTCGTTAAAGCACAGAGTTTTGAGCCCACCCACTAGAGTTGGTAATTCATTAGCCTGAGGTGGGTGCAGAGAAGGTGTTTCTAACAAGTTCCCAGGTGATGCTCATGCTGCTGATCCTTGGACTACACTTTTGAGATCCCCTGGGTTAAGATAAGCCAAAGTTAAAAACAGACTACCTGATGACCCAGAAATCCCACTTCAGGGTACATATCCAAAGGAAATGAATCAGTATTTCAAAAGGATAGCAGCACCCCCATGTTCACTGCAGCATTCTTCACAATAGGCAAGGTCTGGAAACAACCTGAGTGTCCAGCGGTGGATGAATGGATAAAGAAAAAGTGGTATGTATATCCTTTAGATTAATTAGTCTATTTATTAATTAATAACCGGCTGCTTAGATTAGTATATAAACACATACATACTAATACCTACCTATTAATACCTATATTAATACATATTAATACATGTGTACATATAACCACACATACCACCTTTTTAATCTATTCATCCATATATATGTGTATACACATATACAATATACACATATATACATACGCAATGGATATTATTCAGCCTTAAAAAAAGAAGGCAATCCTGCCATTTTTAATAACATGGAGAGACCTGGAGGATATTATGCTAAGTGAATTCAGCCAGACACAGAGACAGAGATCCTGCATGATCTCACTTATACGTGGAATCATAGACACAGAGAAGCAGAATGGTGGTTGCCAGGGGCTGGGGGGAGGGGGAGGTGGGGAGATGTTGGTCAAGGAGTACAAAGTTCCACTTATGCAGGATGATTAAGTTCTGGAGCGCTAATACACAGATGATGTCTCCCAAACTATTTTTAGCTGGAGAAAGGGCCTCGCCACAGCCACCACCAGCACATTTGTGCTGATGAATATTTCCTTTTCTTCTTTATTCTGTTAATGTGGAGAATTTCATTGCTCAATTTTCTCATCTTAACTCAATGTTGCATTCCTGGAATAAACCCAACTTCATTATGTAAAACAAATGAACGAACGAACAAACAAACAAAACAACTACATGTGGCTCTCGGTGTGTGTCCCCCAGCCAGCTGCACCCGCATCACCTGGGAACTTGTGAGAAATGCAGATTCTCGGCCTGACCCCAGACCTCCTGGATCATAAACTCTCAGGGCGGGGTCCAGGAATCTGTGCTTTACAAGCCTTTCTGACGATTCCTTCCTCTGCCAGAGTTTGGGAGCCCCGGCTATACAGGGATATTGATGCTTCCCCTCTGACCCTCCCGCTAATGCAAGGTCTCGCTGCTAGGAGTGCGGGATCATCTGGTCCATGAGCACCACAGTGAGACCAGAGTGGGAGCAGCATAAAGACTCACCATGTGTCTGTTTTAGAAGTAAATATTCCCTCCATGAAGGCCTCTGGCGGCATCCATTTCACTGGCAGCATTGCACAGCCTCCCTTTCGGTAGTAGCTCGCTCTGTGGGGGAGGAGAGGAAAAACCAGACTTGTTTCCGGAGATGGCTCTGAGCGGAGGCTTCGGGCAACTCGAGAAAGCGGCAACAAGGCCTACCCATTCAAGGACTGAAATTAATGAGGGCTCTGAGGTTCAAGAGGAGAGCAGGGGAACGCAGATCATTTGGTTAAGAACTTCGGTATCATTTAATCAGAGACAAAACAACCCATGGGAGGCATAAAAGAAAAGATCTATGCAATGACTAAAATACCCACTGGAGGATGGTTAGATTTCCTTGTTGGATTTTGTTTATTATAACTCACAATGAGTAACATTACTCCAACCTTATAAGTGCAGCCTGTTCCTGATGATTCACAATAATGCAAGCTCCAAAATGGGAGCATGGAGAGCGGGGCTTGTGTCTTATTCACTTTTGCTCCTCCATGGCACTCACGCAGCATTTAGTTCCATCTAAGCACGCAACAAACAATTGAGGCAGCTGGCAGGAAGCTCCCTCCCATAGCACAATCCAAAAAAAGAGCACGGCTAGGGGCGGAGCTGGCTTCAAAGATATATGAGTTAATTTATTAGTTTTTATCAGTGAGTTGCATTAATAACATCACTGACAAAAACTAATAAATTAACTCATGCTTACGAAGCTACCTCCACCTCTAGCCCTGTGTTCTCCTGCCGGGATGTGCTAAGAGAGGCAGCTTCCCGCCAGCTGCCTCGATTAATTAATTACTTTAACAAACATGTACTGAGTGTTTAGAATGCATGAGGTACTCTGCCATGTGGTGAGGACATAAATAAGTCACAGTCTCTCTCTTCCAAGGATAGGGTTTAGTGGAAGAAACAGACATCTGAACAACCGCGGTACAGAACAACACACGTAATGACACAGGTGTGCACCACGCTCAGTGGCACAGGTGAAGAACGGATCTGCTGTACTTGAGGCGGGGGTCAGATACAGGAAATGTTGCATAGAGGGGTCTGGCGGAGCTGAGTGGGCAAGATGCTCTCCCGGAAGACCGTTCCTGACACCTGAAATCGCACGGGGCCCGTGGGAGCAGTGGGAGGGACTGTAGGTCAGCTGGGGTGGTGAAGGCCAGAGTTGGGGAGCTGTCAGAGCGGAGGACGGAGGGGAGGGGCCAGATCACCGAGGGGCAGGTCGTGCTGCGATGTTTGCGTCATGGACCATGGGCGCTCCTGGGGGTTCTGAGAAAGGACGGAAGGCAGGCTGAGACTCTGAGTAGGTGTGAAGGTGAAGGACAGCAAACCAAGGGGATGTGGAGACCGGCGGTGGGTGACTGTGGTGGAGAACCTTACTGACTCTTCATCTTCCACGAGCTGCTGCCCTGTGGTGACACGTCATCGGCATCCTCACCCCTGGGAGGCCGTTACCAGTTCTGATGAAGGCCTTCAGAGGTCCCCCTGACTCTCCAGAGAGCGAAGGCTCTCTATGATCACCCCCGTCACTCTACCTCTGGATTAGGGAAGGCGTATTTAGTGACCATGCAAATGAGTGCCTTGCTCAGCTCATGGAGCAAGTTGCTGTTGTAAATAATTAGACAAAGAAGAAACGCGAGATAAAGTGCAATGGAAGTTTTTTTTTTTTTTTATGTAGCCTTGAGAATATTTCAGGGGAAAAGAAAGAAAGCCGAGCTAAGTGCCTATGGGCTTTGAACTATACCGCTGTTGTCTACTGGTGTGGGCAAAGACGGCCAACGAGCTGGGCCCAATATCTTATCAGTTCTGGGGTGCTCTTGCCTGGCATGATGGAAGCTAAGGCCATTTATTATTCCTGAGTATTTAATTTAAGTAAATTAAAGTCTACTCAGAAGCTTTTTCCATATCACATATCCAAGTTATTCTATGTCTCAGAATATGCTAGGATTAGAGCATTGCACCCAGAGAGACAACCTAATTAAGAACTTGGTGTCAATTATAGCAGGCAGTGTGATCCTAGAATTAGACTGTCAGGTATAGGCACTAATTAAGGTTTCCATATCCTGAAAAGGAACTTAATGAAATTTTAGGTGGCCAGTTGACAAGGTGCCAGAGATGATTTAGGGCACAAGCAGCCACATCCCATTCTCTTGAGGGGATAGTCTTTGATGGATGACTGCGGTCTTTACTCACCTGTAGATGTCTCGGGCCATTCCAAAGTCCCCAATCTTGGCTACTCTTCCAGGGCCTGGACAGGTCAAGAGGCAGTTCCTGGCGGCAATGTCCCTGGGGTAAACATGAGAAAATGCATTTCCGTATTTTACCTCTGGGAAAATAAATTTCCTAATATCCATCACTAAAATTTTCACCTCCAGTATGAAGTTCAAACAGTTCCCTCCTGTGCTCTGTATTTCCTTTACTACATTATAATTCAGTATGAAAGAAACAACTATGCCAATTCTAGGCCTCAAAACTAACAGAGAAATGGGAAATGATTAGGGAGATGATTGAAAATGTTTAATAGTGTAATAATATGGAAATAACTATCATAGGAACCAACATGTAATGGCCTTTAACTCTGTACTAATGTTGTTCTAAGTGCTTCATATCTAACCTTTAGAACAACCCTGTAAGATGCAGGGTGCTATTATTAGCCTCATTTTATTAGAAAAATGAAGCTAAATACATAATATAGGGACATAAGAAATGCCATTTGTCCTTAGGCTATTGTTTTGTATGGATTGCTGGTTGGTTTCTGCCAGTTGTTTGAAGGAGTCTTCTGGAACAGCATGACTTCCATGATATCAAATTCAAGCAGGTTACGGTTTTCCCAAATATTTATAGTTTTCTTTTTTAATAAGCCATTACGGTTCTTACATCCACGATTTTATGTAGAGCCTTTGTTAAGCTGTCTGCATCATAACCACAAGGCTGAAGAATCACTTCTTTCAAGTTATAAAGTCATCTTGTCTTTGTTGTTGTTATACTCCGGATGATCTATTTGCCTATAGCATGCCTTTAAGGCAGGATCAGAAGCTTTCCAAGACTCATTAACTTCTACCCAGTGACTGGCTTACCTAAATTCTTGGCAAGAATGAAGGGTGCAGCCAGAAGTCTGGAACGGTCTCTAATAATATTAAACTTCAGGACAGAAGAAAAGAGTAGTAATTCCTGAGGGACAGAGGTGGTGTTTTCATATTTTCGACTGGTTTCATAAAGGTCTAGATCTTTGGTCAAGAAGGACATGGAAAATAAACAACTGGGTCGTATTAAAAAAAAAATAGGCTCTGGACTGGGGATCATGGCTGAGGACACCAGAACAACGGACCAGGGAGGGAGATGGATGTTGTTAATGCCACTGGCCTAATCCAGAGGTTCAAGTTGAATTTCGAGGAGCAGTGGTGTGTAAAATGCCCTGATAAAACTATAGAAGCAAAACATGTATGACATCAAAAAGAAGAAAAATAGCGGGATATATAGCCATTACTTCTCAAGAGAAATACAGCGAAGCAGACCACAAACAATATTTATGGCTCCAGAAAAGTCTTTGCACCGATGTGCATGGAACGGTTGCTTAAACAAGTGATCTTAAATTTAATGGCAAGAAAGTAAATGTATTATCATAGTACACACCAAGAATTGGTAGAATGACACATAATTCTTGAAACGGTAGTAAACCATGACCAAAGGAAACAGATCTAGTAGAAAAATGGGAGTGTGAGGATTGGTGAGGGCATGCTGCTCTGAATTCAGGAGGTATATACGCACGGGTGCCTGCGAGCCGAGAGGCAGAGAAACAGTGGAGGAGAGAGAATTAGATGTGATAGTGTTGTGGAGTGTGCCACGGACCTCCTGGACAGTTCCGAGACACAAAAGACGCCTTTCTAATACCTGTTACCCCAGAAGAAAAGCTTGAGTTGAGATGGTCAGTTTCTGCTGGAAGTCACCTTTCGATTATAAAACAGATCATCCGATAGATTCTTAATTTGATCTTTCTCAAAAAAGATAAAAGGAGCAACGAACTATTACTCTGGGATCTAATTCTGACCTTGAGTAACTATTTACGGATATGGAAGTGATAGGAATCGAGAGAATGTGATCCTGTTATCTTATTATTTCTAGTAACAGAGCACTGGATATGGTCCCATGTCTATCATACTCTAGGGAAGCAGATTTCAAAATATCAGAGGAAAGATGGATATGATTCCTCAGTAGAGAATCTGTATGCTCGATGACTAACGTGGGGCAGAGACGAAAAAGCAGAAATGATCTCGGGGAGAAGCAAAGGGAGACATCTGAAGTCACCATGGTGACCACGCAGGTTGCTCTCAGATGAATCCAGACTTTAAAAGGACGTAACAAAGGTGAAAAGGTGGTTGTAAGCAAGGATGAATTCCAAGAAGAGCCCAGTCTTGTCGTGTCTGAGCAACAACGCAGCCCAGAGCTGAGACGTATGGAAAGTTCTGGGCACAACAGAGAGGGCAAGAACAACAATGTCCTGTGCTTGGAAGCAGAGGGCGCAGCTTCGGACGAGGGCGTAAGGGACTGGTCTCTGTTCCTTTTTTGTCTTTCTTATTTCTATCAAGAAAAATCATCCACAAGTTGGGAAGGTTTAGAATTCAAGGGGAAGAACTTAAAACCAAAGGACGAAGTGACAGTTAAAGGAGAAGCCCATGTGAGAAGTTTATCGCCTTATTCGAAAATGACTTTAGGCACCTGGGTGAGTGCACTTCTTGATCTTTAATTTCTCCATTTTTATTAGGGAGATAGCATAGTTTTCTATCTACTTATATGCTCTTTTCTTTCTAAACTCATGCAGCATCTCTCATTTTCTACTTTGTACTTACATACTGTGATTATTAGAAACATATCTTATGCCCTTTGAAGACTCGAGTTAATAAAAATTGTTAGTTCACCAGGTTATTTACTAAATTAGAAGGAAATCATTAGGAAGAGCTTTGCAAAGAGCCTAATGATCTGTCTGACTTTTCAGATTTCAGAGTCAAGCTGTCAGCTGAGAAAGTCATCGACATCTGCATGGGAAGAAACCTGTGTGATCTATGATGTCTATGACATTACATCATGTTATACATGATGTCCCAGTCCAGACACCATTTAAACACAAAGATCATATAAGCAGAAGATATGAAGCGTAGAAAGAAATAAAATAATTATTATGGTCATTTCAGAGTATTTTAGAAAAAATTTATCCAGCAAACATTTCTTGTGCCTCACTATGTATGCCAGGGATATGAAGATGAATAAAACAGAGTCCTTGCCTTCAAGCCACTCAGTCAAATATGTGAAAATATGAACTCCTTTAACTTCCCTTAAGGAGCTCAGTTTTCTAGATGTGGGAACGTTAAAGTGAGGTAGGACTTGAACGTTTCACTGCGAGCAAGGTACAGGCAGGAGTCCCCGCCAGAGGTCAAGCCCAGCTCATCCAGCTCTGGTTGGATATTTTGACACCCATTTTACATATGGGGCAAAGGAAGCCCTGACAGAGTATGTAGTCATCTTAAAGACAAACGAAGCTGGATCATCCAAACAACTTCGGAGAGAGTCCCATCACTCTAGTCTGAACGGGGAGCCCTGGGCCCTGGGACACGTAGGGGAAGCGTACAGAAGGCGGAGGGAGGTGCAGGGGGCTCTGACTCACCGGTGGATGAAATGGTTTTCCTCTAAGTACTGGCAGCCACAGGCAATGTCCCGAGCCACGTGCAGAAGGTCCAGCATGGCCAGGGAGGAGGGCTGATTCTGTGGGGAGACAGTGATCCACTGATGAGAGGCTTTTGGGGGTTGGGGGGTATCTCAAACGCTAGCTTCAAGTGCTCGCAAGGAGGCCACACCTGCACACGCTGTCCCCCTGGGTTCCCGGCCCTGGCACACCTTGGAAGTCACTTGGCAGCTTTAAGCAAATACAGGGGCCTGAGCTTCAGCCTAGACTGATGAATCTATGATGAATCAACCCCTCCAGTGCCCCGGGTGAGTGTGTGTGCAGCTGGGGCTGGGAACCCTGAACTGCAGGAACCCACGATGGCCAGAGGTCCTTCCCCTGTTCACTTAGCCCCCACATTCTTCCACCTCAGTCTTCATAAACATTTGAATCGTGAGAAAATCAAGGGGATAATATTGTTTCAAAAATCCTCTAAATGTTTTGAAATATTTTTTAAATATTAATTTTCTTCAAGAAGATCCAGATCTGATGTAGATTGATTAAAAAAAAAGCTTTTGGAAAATTCTGGGTAACTGATGAGCGATTTCAAGCTTTTCTGAATGACGTCACCTCACCTCTGGGGGTGCAGTCTGTCTCTGCCCAGACAGCCTGCTGAGCTCCTGGAAGTCCTTTTTGACGGCTACCCTTCTGGGTGGGGTCTCTTTAAATTCCAGAATCCCTAAAGTCTGCAGCAGCATGTTGTCATGCAGTGTCATGTTTGCTTTGTTGTTCTATGTCTGTTTTACCATGTCCCCAAGTAAACTTTGAGGTCCCCGAGGCAGGGACTTCAGCATCTATTTCCATAGAATCCACTACAGTGCTTGGCACTCTATAGTGGTTTGATGACTATTGGGGAGTTGGTTGGTTGATTACAGCTGAACTAGGATTTACCTAGGTGATGGCTGGGGGTTTTCTCTGCCACAGATCAGGGCCTCCCCAGGACTCCTTGGAGCAATTACATGGGTCTAGGGGAGGCAGAGAGGAGTCGTGCTTCTCTAGGACATGCTTCAATTCTGGAGAAGACCATTTAGGGAGGGGAGTATTCTCTGCCCACGGAACATCAGGCAGTGCCTTAGATGCCATAGAGCAAATCCAAGTACACAATCTCTTTGATGCTATATCCTGTGTGGTTAGTAGGGAAGAGAAGTTTAGCTCTATATTAAAGATGGAAAGGTTGAGGACTCAGAGAGGCTAATTGCCTCATTCCAGGTCACTCAGCTATAGGGTGGAGCAAAACTGCCCTGAGCTGGGCTTTAAGGATCTCTGTTGGGGGAAGCAGGATTCTAGCAATTAAAATTGAGCTCCTCAGGGCAGCGTGTCAGAGAAGGGGAAGGAGTCTGTGAACACAGAACCAAGTGAATGTACAGAACTGCCCACAAATGCAGGGAGCAGCGTGTTTCAGTGGTCAGTCTAGCTGACCTGGGCTTCATCCCTGCTTGTCCCTCACTGGCTGTGTGACCTGGGGTTAATTGCTCTGCCACTCTCCAAGCCAGTGTCGTCATCTGTGAACGTGGCATGACACCACGGCCTCGTCGGATTGTTATGAGGACCGACAGAAAGAGTCGCAGAGTGAATGCTTCCTAAAGGGATCTGCAGTTATGGATGGGTGCGTGGTGTGGAGGGCTGTGGGGGGTCTCGGGAAATGGCCCGTGTGTTTGGTTTCTCCAGGGGCCTTGTTAGTGTCAGAAGTACTGGGCACCATGAGAGAGATAGTTCTCATTTCCTGGGAAAAAGCAAAGTAAATATATTTCCAAGGCAAATATTCATCCATCTTGCTATAGTATTAGAAATATCTTTTCTCTCCTCAGGAAAATGCTTTCTGTTCTCTTCTGAGCAAAGGAGGACCTGCTCCTGGCTTCCCCTGAGTCTCTCTGTGTCCCCATCACTCAGGATGCGAGGACCTTTGATGTCGCAAATACTCTGTGAGCCTGGCACGCTGCAGGGATCACATCTTCCCAGGCATTAACCCGCGGGCCACCCTGTCTGGCAGCTCAGAGCAAATTAACTGCTCCGCTAAGCACTCTGCAGAAGCAGACAGTCAGCACCCAGGGCGCGTGCGTGCGTGTGTGTGTGTGTGTCGAGGGGGCAGGGATCAGGGAGGTGTGGACTTAAGGCAAAACTGATATTTAAATTAGCAGTGCAGGTGTGGCCAGTGTGCCCAGGGCCACTCGTATCTACCCCGGGCAAAGGAGGAGATGGAATCGGGGTTTTTGTCCCCAGTCGGCCACTGAGTGTGGCACTTCCTTTGGCAGCCAGACATTCCCAGGCCCGTCGTGCTTATGGACGCATTCTGTCCAGTCCTCAGAGAGGATCTTGTCCAGTGTTTCCCAAAGTGAGCTTGGGGGATGGAATGCTATCCAACAGGCGTGGGAAATCCTGAGTTAAATTCCTGGGTTAAATAGGTTCTTTCTCGTAGGAATTACCAGTCTTCGCTATGCACTAATGCATATTGAGAATTGATGCGGGGAAACTGCCATGGCTCTAAAATCTGTTTGACCACAGAATTCTTTAGAGCATGTGTGTGAGTCTGGAGTACCTCAGGGTGCTGGTGTTCCTTTTGGGGACACTGTTTAGACTAATATCCTAGTTTTACAGGTGAGATCCAAGTCCAGTGAAGTGGAATGATTTCTTTGGTCACAGCTTCCCAGGGGCTATTCCCAAAGGATTATAAAAGACAATAAAATTGATATCTATTCCTTCCTTAGGGAGCTTCTCCTGAGCAATTTGGAGATGAAGAATCACAGGACATGGGGTAGGAACTGTTTCACCAAGCGAAAAATAGAATAGTGATATATTTTAAAATCAATGCATATAAGAGCGAGAGGGAAAGATGAAAGGAAGAAGCAAATGCAGACAGGGAATACAAAATACAAAAAGCAGCAAAAATCCATTTTGACAAGTGATGAGAAGTTAATGCTGCTGGGGTCCTCATATATTCTGGCTCCTGACGTGGCTGACTTTTCGGTGGCACCAAAGGCCCCTTCACGCATTTGGAGCCAGCATTGGTATTGCAACATCAGTGCCAAAGACCTACACCTGAGCATTAGTTCAACTCAGAGGTTCTCACCTGTACATCGTGACTTCTGGGATAAAAAGAGCCACCTGTGTACTGAGCATGTCTTCTAGAGCCGTCACCTACAGGCATTACCATGTTCCAAATAGATACAGACACTGTTGTGGGTAATAATTGCCATGAATAAAGAGATTACTGACTTTTTAACTGGCATTTATCATTATTGAATCGACAGATACTAAAAGACAGCTATTAGCCTACATCTGGCATATATTAAACCTTCAACAAATATTTGTTGAGTAAAGATAGGATCTGCAAAAAAATTTTTTTGACATTTAAAGGGACCTTCCTTCTCAAAGAGGTGGGATCCTGGGACCAGGTGATATTGTCATCGGTACCCATGAATTTCATTTCCATGACAGACATGGTTAGCCCGAGCCTCCATGTCTGTCTACCTCACCTGTATATCTGTTTGGTCACTGCATGTCCGTACACATGCTCTCTGAAGCCAGAGCCTCTTAGACCATCCTTGAGGTCCTTAGATCCTGAGATTCTAAAGAACCACTGAGTCCCAGGGAGGGTAGGAAGTAAGGACAGAGACCTCGTCTGATTCTGAGGGCCCACACGAGGGCTGCGCACAGTAGGTCATCAGGCAGGCCCTGAGAGTCTCGGGGGTGCACAAACAAATGAACAGGGTGGAATTCAGGCCTTTGAATCCAGTGAGTTCCACAGCCTGGAGGCACAGCTCTACCCACCCTGTCATCGGTGCGTGCATTTCTCCAGCCCTGATGGTCATTAGCCAGTCCCTCCCCTTTTCATGAAGTGCAGGATTTACTGGTATTAGCCCCTCTGTTGACTCTAAATCACATTCCTTTCTCAAAGTCAACCTGATCCCCACCTTACTAAGCTGGATTGTGTGGCTCTCAGAAGCCACAGGACATCTGGCTAATCTAAACCCTCCAGGGAAGCTGCTCCACAAACACATTTGCCTGGGGTCACAATGGAGGGCTGCAATTGGACATTTTATAATCACCTCTCATGGGCAGGTATCTCAGGAAGGACCAGCTCACCTGGGAGGGTGGGTGTATTATGGGAGGTGAGGAGAAGGATGACTGGGGTGCTGCGAGGCTTGGGGGCATGGTTGGCAAGGAGGGCCACATGGAGCAAGAGTGGGGTCGAACATTAAACGGTGGATTTGGTTGGCGGAATCCTGACCCTTAGAAGGGGCTCCTCCAAGGGAGTCGGCCATGCTCTGCTTGTGGGCGTCATCCGGGCAGTACCTGCTGTTATCGAGGTCAGAACTTGGTAGCTGGCTCCTGCTCTGAGCCTCCTTAGAGTGGCACTGGGGGTGGAAGCCTGGGGGAGGTACCAGTGATCTGCCTTTCCTTGCTGGTGCTTTGTTTTTTGGGACAATATTTAAGTCATCTTTCATTGAAGGGGAGAGAAGCCTCACTCCACACCCTTACCCCAGCTTCTGCCACCGAGAGCCTTGGATGTGCCAAGTGATGGGTTTACTGGGAGGTCTCTCCTTTGCATGCACAATACTTTCTTTTCCTTGAGCCTCAGGAATGTCCAGAGGGAAAACCAGCTTTACCTCTTCCCCTGTGTCCCCCATTTGACCTCTTCCTGAAGCACTGCTAAGAATCTCAGGGCACAAGGGCTGAAGGCTCTATATTGATGGGTGGTGGTGGGAAAGCCATCGAGGCTGGTGCCCAGACACTGGCAGAGATGCCTGTATGGCTGGCAGTGTTGGGCCCTTAATGACCCACCCTCACCTTGGCACTCCATGGCTTCCCAAAGAGGATCACTGGGATAAATGGCACAAAAGGTTGGAAAAAGCAGTGAATCAGGAGTCA
This sequence comes from Pteropus medius, assembly GCF_902729225.1. Classification (NCBI taxonomy): domain Eukaryota; kingdom Metazoa; phylum Chordata; class Mammalia; order Chiroptera; family Pteropodidae; genus Pteropus; species Pteropus medius. The sequence goes on along the minus strand of NW_024349800.1, from coordinate 48,143,199 downwards.
CAAGTCCTGAGTTTGGTCCCAAATCTTTTACTTTCTGTGTGGCCTTGGCGAATCGCACCTCTCTGAGGCACAATTTTCTGTAAAGGAGGGTGACATCTGTGTTATTTAGTTCATAGAGTGGTTTTGAGAGATGTGAAAGCTATGAGGAGGACAATAATCATGCTGATGAGGATTATTACGAAATGGATTAGTCTTTTACCCCTACATCCTCCTACCAGGTGTGCTCAGGTGCACACGCACTCATCTTTTCAAGGAGTTAGACGAGATATGCCAAGATGGGTCACTCAAGGACGGGAATAGTATGGAGGCTCCTAAGGCTAAGATATTCTAAACTGAGTCTGACTGGAGGTGGGATTGGAGCAGATGGGCCCTTTCAGAGTTTCTGCTGCCACTTTGAACCCCTGAGAGCAGAGTGTTCAGTTCCGGGTTTTCTGTAGTGAGGTGACTGGCAGTCTTCCTCTGGTTTCCTGGGGTTGGGAAGGGTGCAAGTCTTCCCTGTGGTCCTTATGGTCCAGCAGCCACTCCAGGAAGCCAGGTCCTAACTGAGGCTCTGCTCTGCTCCAGTTCCTGGTGCCCAGGGCCTCCTGAAGACCCCATCAGTGACCAGAGTGGGCAGCTAGCTGGACTCTATAATTTAGAACCACCTCTGAGATGTTCCAGTCCAACCTTCAGACTTTGCACTGCAGACACAGAGGTAATTAGATTGGGTGGTCTGCCCTAAGCCTCATGGTTGTCTAATGGCCAAGCAGGGCTGGGATGTGGCATTCCTGGGACTAGCTAGGTCTCTTCCCTCTCCTCAGCTCTAGCCTCTTAATCATAACAAACATGCTGCACCCTCCTAAATATTTCAACACTTTATTTAGATAGTAAAAGTGCAAGGTCAGGGTGTCACTGTTTGAGAGATGACAGCGGTTTTCAGAATGAGCAGGTGTAGACTGACCTGCCCCAGGTCAGCTGGTTGAGACAGTGACCTGGCTGGCGTGAACATCCCTCACCGTGCTTGTCCCTAGTTTGGTTTCCATAATCGTCAGGCCATAAAAATGGATTCAGGCAGGAGCGTCCATTGCACAAGCCTTGCACGAGCTCCCAGGGCTGTGGTCCACCGTTTGTTCATTCTCCCCCAGCCACCCCCTAGGTGCAAACCCAGGGCCTAACTCCTTTAATCACACTGAGTAGTTGCTGCCCCAGCTGTCCGCTCTTGCTCCTTCCACCCCCTGCTCTGTTCCCTGGCAAAGCACTGGGGAAAGACTGATTCTCACTCACCGGGCGAGGGCGGGTCTCCCGGAGGAAGGACTTGAGGTCTCCTCCCGCCATGAGCTCCAGCAGGATAAATCGGGGCAGGGCCTGCAAACTCACTCCAATACAGCGCACGATGTTCTGGTGGTTGAATTTGCTGCAGAGCAGAGAGGAGTAACCAAATTTAACTGAGCCGAATCTGGCAAAATCTTAAGTGCAGAAAGCAGGATACAAAGCTATGTTTTCAGCAGCCACATTATGTAAATGCGTTCCGTAAGTGAGGGTAGCAGGGGTTCCGTGCTGAGCCTAAGCTGAGAATTGTCTCGGCACTGAGCGGGTGGAAGAATCGGGGGGCAGGTCTGGCAGTTCAGTCTGCACGAGCGTATTAGGGTGGAGGTGGGAGGATGCCGCACAGGCGCTTGGGTGAGGAAGTGGGGCGGGGACCCGGGGAGCTCTTTCTCGGAGACCCGTGCATGGACTGCTTGCTAGGATTCACTTCCGAGTCCTCTGAGGCAGGCCTCCTGCAGAAGGTGGAGAAACTGCTTCCACAAGGGACTGTGTGAGACCTGCTCGATGACCTTGTATGAACGAGACCAAGGAACAGGGGCATGTGGATCCCATTGGGGATTCTTCCTGGAGGCCCTGGGATTTGGGTTCTCTTGTTACCGTGGTCCTAGTAAGACACACAGGACAATGGGGCCAGGGAATGCCACACAGGTACACACACATGCAGAGTTAAAAGGCTGGGTGACTAGACGCTGAAACGAAATGGCGGTTATCGCCAAGTAGTATGACTGAGTGAAACAGGTCTCCATATAATTTAGTTTCCAAGTTTTATTCAATAATCATGTATAATCAGAAAATAAGTTATTTTTAAAGCAAGGTACAGGGCCAGCCGTTTGTCTTCCTGTGGCTTCAGACCCCACAGGCACATCGCACTCGCTGTTCTGCCTTCATTCTCTCTGCCAGTTCCATCAACAGAAGACCACAGTCCGCTCCAACCTATCAGGATGTTTGAGGCTCCCTAGTGCAACAGGAGGCCACAAACTAGGCCAGATATCAAGGTCAAACTCCTGTATCCCTCTCAGAGCTATCTGCCATCAGAGTCCCAGACACTGAGATTCCCAGCTGGGGACCTCAGAGCCACAAGGTAAAGGGTGCAGGCCAGCTGTGCGGACCAGGGTGGGGTGGCCTTCCAGCAGGTTAGGGACACATTTTCTTTACATGAGATCTGAGAGCTGCGATTGCCAGAAGAATTACCTGGAGGGAGATTCTATCTTCTCCTGTCAAAAACTAGCATGCTCTGTTTCTTAAGGGAAAAAGAATGAATGGATGACACAGGGATGCTAGCTGAAGGCAGAGTGAGATCAATCGGATTATTAGGCCACGGATATTGTATTTTTTCTGAGGCAACCATCTGGGGCTTTCTACTCTGGTAAGACGTGCTTAGTATTTAGGGGAGTCCCATGCTGGAGAGGGAGAGGCATGCTGGAGGATGTCTCCCCCAGAGACATGTCTTCTAGAAACATCTCCATGTGGGGAGGTGGGGGTGTCCCTCTGTGACATTACCTGATGATCAGGGCTTCCATGAGGAAATCCAGTTCGTCCTGTTCGGAACACACTTCAGGCAGTGTCTGGGCACAGAGGAGAGAAGGCTTTAGCAGCAGGAGTAAGAGACTGTCAGCAGCAAGCATGGCCTGCAGAGACTGCTGGCCGAGGTCAGGCCCTTGAGGGAGCCCCTCTTACCTTTACAGCCACTTGCAAGGGGCTTGGGTCGTTGGGCATTCCAGACACCTGACCTTCGTAGACCTCCCCAAATGCACCATGGCCCAGACCCCTGTGCAAAAGAGAAGGCAAGATGAAGCAGAGGCAGGCAGGCCATGAGAAGGAGGCCGGATGCCCACAAGAGGCAGGAGACATACGCACACTCAAGAGTCACCCCCTCAAAGTGGCTTTGCAACTCAATGCTGGGCCTCCATTGCTTGATCTGAAAACTGGCAAGAGATGTTCCGGCCAGGGATTCGTGATGATAGTTGAACGTTCTTTCCATGAAGACTTGAGTCTCTGATATTTGCCAGGGACAGAGAAGTGAATAAGACCTGGCCCTTGCCTGTGAGAGGCTTGCTCTCCCCTGGGGAGAGAGGGACAGATCGCTTGCAGGCACTTCTGTGAAGTGTGCTCAGCGAGTGACAGACAATGCACATAGTGCACTGGGAGCTCGGAGGAGGGGAGGGGGGACACTTTGCTCCACCAGGAGGAAGGAGGGGCCAGGAAGGCTCAGGGAGGGGACATCTGAGTGGATTTTGAGGAGAGTCCAGGTTCCTCCCATCTAGTCCTCCTCTCACTGTACAAATCTCGTGAATACACAGGGCACTGAATATGCCCCAAATGGCCTTGAATATTAAATCTCCTCCCCTTGGGAGGGCTGGGGGTGGTTTTGAGGTGGCTCTGCTGGCCTCCTGTGGCCAGAGGAACCCATGGTGCTGAGATGACATCTAGGCCCCCAGAAGACCTCTTTCTCTGAAGGATGGCAGGGCCACTGACCGGAGGAGGGTGATGTTTCTCCGTGGCACCTCCTTCAGGTCACTGATGGAGGAGGTCTTGCCAGCAAAGCAGTAGTTGGGGTTGTAGTCAGTCATGATGGTCGAGGTGCGGAGCTTGCTCAGCTTGTACTCAGGACTCTGCAGTTCCATCTGCATGGCTTGCAGCTCCTGGTGCTTCCGCCGGTACACTACAGACGGAGGTCAACCTCAGTGTGAACTGGACAAAGCAGCCCGGCCCTCGAAGCCCACCCAGCAAAGGCCACCTCCTCTAGGAAGCCTTCCTGGATCTCCATCTCCTCCTCTGAGATCTAAATCTTTTCATCACACTTAGTAATACTAACAAAATGATTATAGGTATAAAAGTGTCCTTTTAATTGAAAGATTATTTGAAGTAAATGGAAAGCTGAAAATCATATAAATGAAAAAGATTTTACTGTATCATCTAAGGGCAGAGACACATTAGTTTGGGTTCCCCCGAGAAGCAGATTCAAGACAGGACTGAATGTGCAAGGATTGCATCACATAGCTACGGGAGGAAGCAGGGAGGGAGCCCGGGAAGGCTGGGAGGACATCCGACTGTGTTGACAGTCTGGCACCGCATGTGGGAGAGAGCCACGGAAGGCTGAATGACAGATCGCCATGCGGTTTAAAGAAGTTCCAGCAAGGCTGTCGGGAAGTCCTGGAGCCGAAGGTGGCCATCAGAGGAGTCCCACGTCTCCCAGGAGCAGGCCTGCCTTGGTATCTGCAATGCCCAGTCTTCGGGAGGGGCAAACACAGCAATGGATTTGAGAGAAGCTGGGGTTCTTGGTCACTTATGCTTCCTATATAGTTCAGCAGTCTCCAACCTTTTGGGCACCAGGGACTGGTGCTCCTGTGAGAATCTAACGCCTGATGATCTGAGGTGGAGCTGAGGCTGTGACGCTAGCGCTTAGGGAGCGGCTGCAAATACAGATGAAGCTTTGCTGGCGTGCCTGCCACCCACCTCCTGCTGTGCAGCCTGGTTCCTAACAGGCCACGGACTAGTACCAGTCCTTGGCCCAGGGGTTGGGGACCCTTGCTGTAGTTGGCGAACTGTCAGGCCACACAGCTGGAGAGCTGCCACAGACTGAGTAAGTCTCTAAACTGGCGTCTAAACAGGTTCCTGAGTACCTGCGTTCTAGTTCCACCTTTGTAATTTACAAGATGAGTGACACGGACCAGATCATGTGACCTCTTTAGACCTGTCCCCTTCTCTGTAAGCGGAAAAAGTAACTCCTGCCCTGTCCCCTAAGCCCCCCACTCCCTACCACCTAAGGTTGTCATAATAAAATGAATTCACCAACATAAAATGGTTGTGAAAAATTCTAAAGAACTTTACCAGTGCAAGGGGTCATTATCACTGTCATTATACATGTGAGAATGTTCTGTGGGTAAACCCCGTGGGAGGCAACACGAAATTGTGATTCACAGGGTAGATTCTGCCTTTAAAGCACGCTCCCCCTCCCACCCCCCACCTTACTGGCCAGGGCAAGCGAGTCGACTGTTTTGCGCTCTGTCCCCTCCCTCTAGGAGATGCATTACCTGTGATCACAGGGTTATTGGAGGATTTAGTGGACCAAAATGTATAAATCGCCCAGCATCTCTTAAGTGCAACAACCGTTAGCTCTTATCATCCTGTCCCTTTGAAGGGACACACTGCCATCTCCCTGGCCACTCCCAGAGGCTCTCATTCCCCAGGGAGCTGGTCTGGAAAGGTTGCCCGGAGCTGTCTTTCCCTCTGCCTTCCATCATGTTCCTGCCTGCCTGCTCTGGGATCCACGTCCAGCAGGAGCCTGGCTGGATCATGCTGAGCCCTGTGCAACCTGCAGATCAGCTCAGTTTGGCTCACAGGACCAACAGGAAACACTCAGAAACCAACTTCGCATTTCCTGCTTGGTGTGGGGAAGTGGGGGCTGAAGGTGTTACACAGGGAGTGAGCCCAAGGAAGAGAAGTGCCTGCGGAAGCCCATATCTGATAGGAGCTGGAAGTGACATCCAAGGATGAGGATGTGAGGGTGAGCTTGAGCTATGGTGCCCACCTCTGTGAAGTGCCCCCCACCCCTCTCCGCCCCTCGAGCAGCCAGGAGCTTATGTATGGGGCTGAGGTTTAGAATCAGGGGCTCCTGGGGGACCACAGCTGTGCCGAAGGCTGGAAGGAGGGGGGCTTCTGTTTTGGCTTGGTCTGGGCTGCCCCAATCACCACCCACGCAGTGACACCTCGGTGTCCGTGGCACAGGCTGAGATGCCGTCCCGTTCTGCCAAATCTGCCTTCCCTGCCTCCCTTCGGAAGCCCAGGGCTCTGGCACACTCACCGATCATGATGCCAGAGAATGCCAGGATGAGGGCGGCCACGAGAGCAGAGGTCACGACGGAGAGGATCAGAGAGAGTGGCAGGTGGGGCTCTGGGGTGGGTGACACTGGAAGACAGGTCCCCACAGGGCACCAATAACCACATTGATTCTCCTTCGAGCTGGCACCAAGTCAGAAATACCCTCCCCGGCCAGGATAAAAACCGCCCACTCCTCCTCATCCGCTTTCCTTTGCAGAGGACCAGGGGCGTGAAGTAGGTTTTTTCTGGTTTTACAGCTTTCACCAGTAGCTTTGGGGTGGAGGGACCATGTAACAAGGCTATATGTCAAATTCTGGACCATTGATCCAAAACATCAACTACACAATGACTGGACGAAGATGAAAGGTGAACCAACAATGGCTTGTAGAAGAGATTCAGGGACCCTAGGTGACAAAGAACTCAATACAACCTGACAATAGAGTGTGCCCCCAAGAGCACTGGGCACAGAGCAAGGGAGGCTCCCAGGTGCCATGCTGGCACAAGCCACACTGTGGTATTGTGCCTGGTCCCAGACGCTCCATTTCGAAAGGGACATTGACAACTAAAACACCTGCAGACGTGGGGCAGCAGGATGGAAGGGAGACATAAAACTGTGTCCTGTGTGAATGGATCGAGCTACAAGGGTTTTAATATGGAGAAGACTCGCAGGATGAGGACATACTTGAAAGTCTGCGGCCAGTAGGCGACCAACGAGTGGAAGCTGAAAGGAACAGTGGAAGATTTGGAAGCCAAATCTGCGTGCCTTGGGGGCGTTGCGGTTCCTGGCACTGGGGGTGTCCCAGCAGAGACAGGATGTCCCTAGGTGAGGATGTGAAGGTTCGCGCCCTGGGTTGGGGGTAGGACTAGATTTAAGACCCTTTCGTGAGCCATGACCCGCCTTTCGCATTCAGGTCTCTCTGCCTAGTGTTCAGGGGGCAGATCGAGGCGGGTCAGGAAGTTTACAAAACTGCGTCAGCTGTCAGCCGTGTCCCAGAATCACAGAAACCAGCCGTGGCCCAAGCAGTGGGCCCCCATCCTCCACCCCTTACCGATGCAGGAGACACCGTCCTCAGCCAGCACTGTCCCGTGGTCACAGAAGCAGATGACCTTGTGGCTCTCAGGGTCCATGTGACACTCATCTACCTCACAGTGGCTGCAGTTCAGGTAATGCTTAATATTCACTTCCCCATGGCCTTCCATCACTGGTGACAAGGAGGAAAGGTTAACCTCGGGCTGAGCCTGCGAAGACTGACCTGCACCCCGTCCCCAGCCTCTGTGCTTTATCTCTAGCTGGTCAGTGCAGGTGCTCCAGTCCCTGTTCCTCCGTCCCACTGCCACCGAAGCACCGTTCTGTGCAAGGAAGCCCCCGGTGCATCTGGTGAGTGGCGCTCAGGCAGAGGACACGTGGGTGCTTTTATGTAGGTGGGTGGGAGGGTCCACACGTCTGATCTTTAGGTTGGCTGGTCCAAGTACAGGGCCTGTTACTGCTACATTTTCTAGAACCAGCATAGCATGCCTGGTAGTCAGTCTGCTGCCTCTGTGTCCTTATGGGACCACAGGTTCTGACTTCTAGAAAATTTGATGAGATGAGCACCAGGCAGCCTTGCCTGCAGAAGACCCATGACTTTGTATCCTGGACTCATGTCAGCAGCCCTGAGGTTTTAGCAGAACTGGTGTAAGGAAGTTGGTTTTGCACCTGGCAGAGGGTGTACCTTTTAAAGCCGGGGTGTACAGGATGCCCAGCGGACTGATGAAGGACACCCCATCCTCCCCGTCCATCTCGGGGTCATTATTTGAGGCTGCATTGCCGCCTATGGCAAACCAGAGAAGAGTTTAACGCAGCGAGGTGGGTGCCCAAGTCTCAACACACACGTGCATCAGCGGGTCATGCAGCGGGGCCAGTGAGGAGCCTGGGGGCGGGCGATGGGGAGGGAAGGGAGGCTCAGGGCACAGGGGCTGCTCTTGGGGCTTGGCTCAGTAGATACTGGGGGTGGGGGCCACTTTCCCCTCCCAGCCAGCTCCTGCTAGGGAGTCCCCATTGTACTAGGGCCCCGTAGGAAGCAGTCCTGGTGAGCAAGAGCTGGAAAAGTTCTGGTCTCCCAGGCTGGGTTAGCCCCTTAGTGGCTCTTCCAGGACTGGCAGGGCAGTAGCACTGAGGAGTTGCTCTCCAGTGCCACTGGTCAGGGCTGGGGCACGGTGGAGAAGGGTCCCTGTGCCTTTAGGCTCCTGTCCCTCCATTCAGCTGGGGCTGGGTTATCTCTGGGCTCCCCCCTCGGGCTCCTCCCACCCACCCAGGGCTTGGGACAGAAGAGCATCTGGTTAACACAAGCATCTTACACAGCATAAAGCAAAACACAGATATAACATCACAGCACATGCATGCATCACGTCCTAATCTGTGGGGACAGTGGAGCGAACATTTCCCAGCCTCCCAGCTTCAGAAGGCTCTTCTGCTCTGCTCCAAGCCCAGAGGAGAGCTGAGGCCAGTGGCCAGCTGCTTGCTGAGGGGCTGAGCAGGGGCTCCCCGTAGCTGCCCTCAGGAGTAATGCCCGTCACCATGAAGAAGGTGCCGTTCTGGAGCTGGGGGGCTGAGGCAGGGAAGGGAGAGTGAGGATTCCTTGGGGCTAGAAGCCAGGCTCTTAGGGAGCAAGGACATGGGCCAGGCCACCAAAAGGGAGGCACAGGATTGAGAGGGGTTCTCATGCCAATGTATCCTTGGGGCAGTTCAGAGAATAGCCCAGGAAGCCAAAGCCTCTTTACTGTCGGCTTTGGGGGTGATCAAGAATCACACGGATCTTGATGCTGTCACAACTGAAGCCTCGAGGCAGAATGGTGGCTCGAAAGCCAACACCCTGCCTCTGGCTGGTCCCGCGGCTGAGAGGAAGGCGTGCATGGTTACATCACAGTCCATACTTGGGGCGGCCAGGGGAGGGCAAGCGAGGGCAGGGGAACGGGCAGGGAGGGGAGGTGCCTAGGACTAAGAGGAGGAGGACACCAACACGAATCATCTTTACTCATTCCTCCCTCTCTCCTCCACCTGAGGAGCACCCCCCGCCACCCCTCCCAAACCCCCTCTTGTCTCCCACCCCCACTTCTTCATGGCCTGGGGGCAGGAAAGTCCTCCGGTGGCACCCTCCAGCAAAGATTTTCCAGACCAGAGCAAGGAAGTGTTATCATTCCAGCCACCTCCACCACCTGCAGGAAGAAACAGGGATACGCCTAAGTGAGAATGCTGGCTAAGGAAGCAGGATGAGGTGCATGCTGAGGGGTGCTTGCTCAAGCTCCAGAGTCCGGGGGCCCCATCTTTCGTGGTGCCTGGGGGCTACAGAATTCACAGCTGGAAAACCAGGAGCGTGCCCTTTGTCCTGGGAGACAGCTGCTTTAGCCACAGCCATGTATGCACATCAGGTGGGAGCGCACCTCATACCATTGCTTCTCAGGCATCTGGCTCAAAAGCCATGAGTGTGCTTGGCTTTTGGGGGTAGGTAGGGGTACAAGAAGCATGACAATTAAACTTGTTCCTCTGCCTTCTCTCCACGCCCACCAACTCCTGGAGTGCTGGGCCTTCATTTCATTAATTGCTTCCCATCCCAGCCAGAAACAGGACCCACCAGTCCTTGGGCAGCCAGCTGTCAAAACTCTGCCAAGGTCACTGCAGACATGCTCCTTGCAAGAGTCCTGGACTAGGCACCAAATATCCTAATGGGCTTTATTGTTTACTGGGCAAGACTGCCGTATTCTGAGCCTGTCACTTGGGGGATAATAAGACTTGCCTGATGGGGTTGATGTTCAGATCACAAGAGATAGTGAGTGTGTGAAATGCTTCATGAACCACCAAATGTAGGGCTGACCGGGCATTTGAGAGGCACAGTGTACGTGTGCAGAAGGCCTCACACTCTGAGGCTCAGGTGGTGTCTCATCTGCCTGCTTCTAAGGGTCTGCTCCAAGGTCAGGAGCAGAGAAGGTGGTGGTGCGCTGGGGCAGGGCGGGGGTGATACCCTGGTGACAGTAGCAACCACTGGAGCTGTGCATCCCAACATCTGGGGCAACTTTGAACTCTTGTGAAGTGCTATTTACGGAGCTGAGCTGGAACACAACTTAATTTTAAGGCCACAGGTTGACTGCAGTAAATCTTTCCTGTTAGCCCTTGAGATTCCAGGACCTTCTTTCCCCTAATATTGTTTTGTGTGACATTTCGACAGGCAGTCTACTTCGAAAGGTCCCAAAGCCCTTTCTCCTCCAGCAGGTTATGGATGGTGGGGACCTAGAGAAACAGCAGTGAGAAGGGCTGCTGGAATTGTCCCAGTTAACTGGCCTGGAAGGTTCTTCTAGACTCAGAGCGGGCAGCAGAGGGACTTCTAGGGATGTGTGTGTGGGGGGGCATGGAAGCTGCAGATAGAGATGACAATTGTGCTATAAAGAGGGAGCCAGACGTCAGACAATGAGACCCAAGTCAGGAACAAGTTTGGGTCTAGAGTGGAGACACGCAGAGATAAATCAAGGACCCCATGCAAGTCGTGGGGACCGTTTGTCAGCTTTGGAAGTTACGGGGGTGCTTAGGTTTCAAGTGGCTGGTTTCTCTTCTGACAGCCAGAAGGTGGGGTGTGGGGCTGTCATAATTGTTGCTGTCAGGTGGCAGAAGGCCCCTTGTGCAGTAGGGACCTGAAGTGGGTTCTGACAGCTTGCCATGGAGAGCTGTGTGCGTAGTAAATACATTAGGACAAGATGGGCCTGATACCATGTCTGCCCTCCCTCCCGTGGCCTGGATGGTCCCAGCTGAGGTGGTTTCTGACCCCCCAACTCCACCTTGCAGCCTTCAAGCAAATGTGTGGAAAAGAAGATAATGAACATAAGATAAAAATAAATCAACGACAATGTTTTACGAAATGGATTGAGTATGAAACAGTTTGGCCATGTTGAGAAAAAACATCCACTAACTTTCTATGAGCTCACTCTTTTGTAAAACGGGAATAAGAGTATCTTTCTGGAAAACTCTACAAGATTGGTTTGAAAAGCACATATACAATAGATGGGGACGTGCTTTGTGACATATTAAATCTGTAGGATGCAAGGGGTGCTATAAATATTGCTGGGGGTAATTCTTCACCGTGGACCCAGCAACCGTTTCTACTTTTTCTTCTATCCCTAGTCATCTCTCAATGACAGAGGACGTCTGAGCATCTGCTTTAATTCATCTCAAACCTTCAATGCCTTAAAATATCCTCCCTCAGTCTGATCGTGGAGAAAAGATAAAAGTGAATTGCATTTTCTCTTTAGAGATGGCTGATTTTGGAGGGATTAGAGCAGCCATATCTCCTTCAATGCCTGTGCCCTATTTGCGTGGCTGGTTCTCACTGATGAGCACAGAAAGCCCAGCCATGGAGGTTCCAGGAAGACTTTTCCAGTGAGTAGTTGTGTGAGCTGGCAGCGCGGGGCCTGCAGGTACGAGCCACCGGGGCCTGCCCAGATTTCTTCCATCTGCTCCCATTCAGTTGCATTTGGTAAAACCCAGGGAGGGCTGGGCTGGCTGGCCGAATGCTGCAGCCTGTTTCATTTTCTCAGCGACCTTTTGCAAGTCCAAATCTCACGTCAGCAAGGTGGTCTGCGGTGGCCAAAGATGCTGCCTGCCCTTCCTCCCTTGATGCTGGTAGCAATATAAGGGCTCCCAGCCTCTCAAGTACCAGTGACTAAGCCGCCCACAGGTGTGCGATGGCGCCCAGGCTGAGTGGGAGCTCTCACGGTCCCCGGGGATGTTCGGGGAGAGGGCAGGCTTGCAGCACTTTACCTGCGGCTCCGGAATTGCCGTTGAGCCCTAGAACCGAGGAGTTATTCTCCAGTCTCTCGGGGTGGAATGTGTCCGTCTTGGCCCCATAGGCCCGGCCACCACCACCGGCCGCGATGATCAGGGGCACGGGCACGCCATCTTTCATCTGGCCGGGGAGACATTTCAGAGGTTGAGAGACCGAGCTGGGCGTCTGCTCTGGAGACCCCTGAGCCCTGGTTTAAATGTTTACGAGTGTCTGAGTGCTGGGCGGTGGATGACATCTCGGGGGTCTGAAGGCTCTGAATTCATGGTACAACAGCCCTTCGACTCTCCCCGCCCCTCCCCGCAGCTCCTATAACAGGGCTCCATCAGAGGGGCGAAACCGCCAGTGGGGCTCCATCTCAGATGCCGCCTACACGACCCCTTTCCTGAAGTTTCGCAGACTAGCCTCGGTCTGTCTGCTCTCTCCTAGCTCTCCATTCTCAGGGGACTCTTGGCTCTGACACCCACAACCTCAGAATTAAGCCCTCGGCACCACCGACCCTGTAGGAGGGCCCAGCAGGAGGCCTTTGTCTTTAGTTTCTAGCCTGGCTGCGATGATGCCAGAAACATTCCCCTTAGGACAGAAGAGGGCTCAGCGGGACCTTCTGGGGCCCTGAGACGGGGATGGCCAAAGCCAGCGGGGTGAAGGTGGGCTGGCACACCAGCAAGAGAAGAGCCTGCCCAGTCTGGGACAGATGGGGAGCCCTATGTCACTCTGGGCCTCGGTTTCCACATTTTTAAATGGGGCTCAGAGCTGTTTTGTTCACAGGGCTGTTGTGAGGCTTCAACCCCATGGCCCACAGAGGTCACTGCCCTTGGGGAGCTGGCACAGCCGACCTCACCTTAAACACATAGGTGGCTCCGCCCCCGCCTCCGCCCCCTCCTGCCCACTCATGCACACTTCTGTTCATGCGGATCTCTTCTTCTATCACGTTGTTCTCGCCAATGCAGACTTTCTGGATCAATCGGTTCGTCTGTAGAAACAAAAAGCACCTCAGGTTCGTGCCCAAGGTTCTCTACTTTTCAGCAGATAGCTCTTCTGCGCTTAAAGACAGGGTCTGTCTCTCAAGTAGCCTACAGTTGAGTTGAAGAGACAAAAAATATACCCAGATCACTGTCACTCTGGGCAGTATTAGAGAAGGAAGACAAGGACAGCTCAGATAGAAAATGCATGGGAAGTTGGGGGAGGGAGAGTGAGCCTTTGGTGCTGACTGGCGATCTGGGAGGACTGCTTGCAGGAGGTGACATTTAATTGGTCCTTGAAGGATAGGGAGATTTTTAAAAAATTAAATTATAGTTGGAATACAATATTGTATTAGTTTCAGTTGTACATTACAGTGATTTGAGATTTATATACTTTGGGAAGTGATCACCATGTTAAGTCTAGTATCCATCTGTCACCATACAAAGTTATTACAATATCATTGACTATATTTCCTATGCTGTACATTACATTGAGAGATTTTAAACACATGAATTAGAGAAAGCCCGAGTATTCTAGGGGAGAGAGCCGCACTGACCTAGAGGATGAATGGGGTATTTGGAGAAAAAGCCAAGGAGTCTCTTTGGCTCAGAAAAGTCCTTCTTAGTACAGAGCTGGTCCAGGAGGACCTGTTAGGATCCTCTGGAGTCTGAAGAGGGGATGACAAGGCCCTAAGTGGAGAGACGGGGTTAGAGGGTGTGTAAGCAGAGGTGGGTAGAAAATTAAACTGGACAGTCGGATCACGGCAGGGGCCTTGGACATCATCTGAGAAGGAGCTGTACTTCACTCTCTAGGCAATGGGGAGCCAGTGAGGTTTTTTGGGAAGCTGCAGTTCTGATGCCCCATGGAAAGAGAAAAACTAGTAGGAGGCCAGAAACAGATTTTATTCCCAGCTCATCTTTGGGATAATCATTTCTTCATTTTGGACAACTCATTTCTCCCAGCTAATGTCCCGTTTCTTGCCTCCAGAAATCCCCTGGCCCAGCCCTAACTAGAGCTGTGTCTGCCATGGAGAACAGGGTGTGAACCCTGGAATCAGACAGATACCGCTGAATAGCTGTGCAGGAGGCACTCAGTCTCTTTGACCCACAAAGTGTATAATGGGAATGAAGACACCATAGGTTGTGTATAGTGCAGGATGCTGTCCAGGATAGTGTCTCTCATGTGTTAGGGACTGATAAACGGCTGCTGTTTTATTTGGATTCTCCTCTGGGCCCACCCATGGTCCTGACGTGAGCCTGGGGATGTGCTGGGAGTTCCTGGAATCCCTGAATAAAGAGGGAGTGCTTCAAGAAGAGCCACCTGCTTATCAGCCACAGTAGCTAAGATGAACTCTCCAAACATCGACCTGACCTCGGAGGAAAAAGACTTTTCTTTCACTTAATAAAAAAAAAAGCCCAATAAAGCATTAAATTTCCATCGAATGCTGCTGTGTAACCAGCCAGTGGACACAGCAATTTATCTTTAGCCACTCCTATGCTAAAGCGCTCAGGAGTGCCGGCAATGAGTACTTGAGAAATTTCCAGATAAATAGCTGAGATGCAATTTGTTTTATGACATTTTGGATTTAATGATGGAAATAATTTGATATTTTTTAGAGTGGATTTCGTGTGGGTGGGAGTCTGTGAATGGCTGGTGTAGAGCTGACATTTCTCCTTTGCGTGTGCAGTGTTATCCAGGGCTGGGGGTTGGGGGAGTTGGGGGAAAATGTTGCTGGAAGAAAACCCTGCTCAGCGCTGCTGGGAAGGGCATGAGATGCAAGTGGCATGGCGGCCGAGCCCGGGGCGGGCAACGGAAATGTGGGCTGTCAGCTGGACAGAGCAGAGCACAGAACACAGAGCCCAGTCTGGCTTCTGGACTGGCCCCACCAGATATTTGCTGGGCCACACTGGCTGAGGTGCCTCACTTCCCTGGACCTGCCTCCTCCTCTGTAAATGGGGGGCTGCCCGGTCTGAATCAGTGGTGCTAAGACGGTCCGTCCCCCCAGACCCTGCTCCTTTTCTTCCTCTCCTCTGCCTGGCCGCAGCGGGGTCTCCACCCCTCGGGGATACCCTCTTCTCGTGAATAGAAGTGAAGTTGCAGCTGTCTGGAGACTGCGGGAGTGGGAAGGAGGGAGCAGTCGGGTGGAGGATGACCTTCGTCCAGAGTCCAGGCTCCTGCCCGTCCCCCACTGCCCCTGCTAGGGTGTCTCTTTTAAATCCCACGTGTTGGGGGTGGGGTTACAATCAATCTTGCGTCTTGCTGATCCAGGCTGCGTCTTGCTGGACTCAGCGGCAGAAATTTGCTGGAGCTGATCACTTCACGCTATCATTTCTTCACCTGAACTTCAGGACCCCACACCCTCTTGTATTTCCTCCTATCTTCCTGGCTTCTCCTCCTCAGCCTCCTTTGCTGGTTCATCTTCTTTTCCCTGACCTCAAAATGTCAGGGGTCCCCAGGGGTCAGTCTTCGGTCTTTTCAATCTGCACTGCTCTCTAGGCGATCTCATCCTATCTCAAGACTTTACGCTGGGTTTTCCTGACTTTGCATTTCCACTCTAGGCCTCTCTCCTGCATCCTAGTGGCATATCTCCTGCAGTTTACTGGAAGTCCCCGCCTGCCTGTCTGCTCTACAACTCAGCATGTCTGACACTGAGCTCCTGATCTTGCCCCCAATTTGCTCCTTCCACAGCATTCCCCAGCTCAGGCGATGGCAGCTCACTCCCTCCAGCGGCTCAGGGACAATTCTTGGAGTCATCCTCGATCCTTTCATTTTCTAGGTCCCTTACCCAATCAACTATGACATCCTTTTGGATTTCACATTCCAAATATGCCCAGAATTCAACCATTTTTCATCACCTCTGCCGTTACTATCCTGGTCCAAGACACTATCATCTCCTGCTGGGATTAAAGCAAAAGTCACTAAATTCATTGCCCTGATGCTTCCCTTGGGCCCCTGTAGCCTGTTCTCTTTGCAGCAGGAGCGAGCCTGCAGATACCCAAACTGCATCGGGCCACTGTTCTCACTGTTGGGCTGAAAAATCGCCTTTGGCTTAAACATGACTTTACAATGGCCTGATCCGGTCCCCATCACCACTCACCCTGTCTCTCACCTACTCCTTCCACTCCACGCCAGGCATGTTCTCACCTCGGGACTTGGCTTCTGTCCTGCTGGAGTCCCCAGATATTTTTTGGTTCGGTCCCTCGCCTCTTTCGGGACTCTGCTCAGCTGTCAGTTTTTTGGTGGCTTCCCTCGACCGCCCTCTTTAAGACGGCAACCTGCCCCCAAACTCTGGCACATTCGACTCCACTTTAGTTCTATGCACCATGACACTTTCACTTTGGGACGTCCTGGTCAACTCATTAACTAATTAATGTCTATTTGTCTCTGTGCCCTGGAATGAATGTAAGCTCTTTGAAAGCAAAGGTATTTTTTCAGTTCGTGGATATATCTCAGGTTCCTAGAACAGTGACGGGCATATAGCAGGTATTCGCTAAATATTTGCTGAATACAGTTGAATGAACTGGGAACTGTTGGGCGTGGGTTCACCCCTCGCAGTATTTGCCTTGTGGGTGATGGTAGTGGTGAGATTTAACATTTAGATCAGTGGTTTTGCTCGCTTGGGGACATGTGGAAATGCTTGGATGCATTTTTGATTGTCATTACTGGGGAATGCTACTGGCATCTGGTTGGTAGAGGCCAGGAATGTTGCTAAACTGCCTACAGAGCTCAAGACAGCCTCCGCGGCAGCGTGCAGGACAGCCTCCGCCACAAAGAATTATCTGCTCCAAAATGTCAATAGTACTGATGCCAAGAAAGCCTGAGTCATGCCACCAGATGAGGCTAGGAAGGAACTGGAGAAGCAGGGGCTGAGGGGCGTGTGGGTGAGGTTTCCAGCAGCTGGAGCCCATTGTGGGCTTGGTGTGGCCAGGCACATGGGAAGAGTGACTCCAGAGACCCAGAGGTGTATTTGAACCAGCAAAGCTGACCAGTTCTGCAGTTTAACTCTTAAGAGTTCACTTCATCCTCTAGAGGATCCTCTCTAGACACCATTTTTCTGTCTACGGAGGACTGGAGATTGAGGTAGTGCCTGTAAACAGTCTCTCTTTCCCTCTCCCCATGGCTCCTGGGAATTGTGGTGTAGAGCAACGGGGAAGACCCATTCTTTCCCCCAAGCCCATGCTCTGCCTGGCCCTATCAGCAGAGGGGACTGCCCTCTGTCCCTGGCTGAAAATTGGCTCCTTGGAAACTCTCCCTGCACATCTACAAAGTTTGAGAGCAAGCAGGTTGATTAATGAAATGATAAAGTGCAGCAACCCAGAGTAACAAGCAGATTACAATTGAATTAAAAAAAAAAAAAAGGAC
The DNA here is from genome assembly GCF_902729225.1 of Pteropus medius. Classification (NCBI taxonomy): domain Eukaryota; kingdom Metazoa; phylum Chordata; class Mammalia; order Chiroptera; family Pteropodidae; genus Pteropus; species Pteropus medius. Next base: position 48,125,941 of record NW_024349800.1, on the reverse strand, counting down.
GCGGTCCTGTGAAAAGACATAACTGATTACAATCCAATCAAGTAAAAGTCCCTTGCAAAAGTCAATGCAATCTTTCTGCTTAGATGAAAGAATTGCATTAGCACTCAATAAATTCCTGTGAAAATTACAGCAGCCTGTAATTTAATGACTTAATATATTATATCAGGTTGGAAATTCCTGATTATCGTTGCTAAATAAAAGTTGGAGTCCAGACATTGCACATGCACAAGGCGGCACCTGCTAAGCTTACTCCAGTTGCTTTACCTCATAAGGTGGTGGGGGAAGGGGAGGGTGCGCTTTGCTCCCAGCTTAGCACCTGGCTCTTGGGAGCCCTGAATGTATTTTGTGAGACTGCAGCCCTTGTTCCCGGATCTGTCCTCCGAGGCTACTCTTGGGTAATTTCCTAGAGAAGAGGCCCTGGCTCCTGGGCCCTGGAACCCAGCTCCCTGCTTTGGCCCTGTCCCAGGCAGAAGCTGTACTTCAAGTGAGGGTGAGGCCTCACCAAGAGAGAGATGCACCCTGCAGGGTGCTGAATTCCTGCCAGAACAGCCAGCACCCAAGGGCCTCTCCTCAACAAAGGCAACAGGCAAACAGGTGGGCGCTGAGACGTTGCATGGCTGCTGCTTTTTTAGTCTTCCCTTCCTCATTCTCCTGGTAATTTTAAACCATTATCAGCTTTCTTGACTCCTGCTGTTAGAGCTCTGCATGTTTGACAGCTGGACACCCCCGTGGGGTCAGAAATCAGAACAAACACAACATGCTGTCTCTGGGGCTGCAGAGACTGGCAGTCTGGCTTGTCAAGTGATGGGCTATAAATGGGAAAGGGAAAAAGGCCATACAAACCGAGGGCCCAAGTAAGCGCGGGGCACAGCAAAAACAGGAGCCAGAGTCCCTATTCTGTGCTGTGTCCCGAGTGACTTTAAACAAGTCCTTTTACCTCTGTGGTCTCCATTTTCTCTTCTCTAAAATGGGGGAAGTGGATTACATGATCTTCCAGCTCTGATCTACGCTTTAAATTTTAAAAAAAGTTTTAATCATACTAATATTAAATAATATATGAATGCATTGCTTTTGTAACCATATCAGACATTACTGATAAAGCACCCTCAACTCCAAACCCTTCCCCAGAAACAAACACCGTTATCTGTATTTTTTAGAACTTTTTCCATTCAATTATGGACACATATGTGCGTAAGAGCTGAATAAGAAATGTTTAACCTAGTATTTTCCTGTTTGTAATAATATGGCTAAAGGCAACAGTGCCCTAGGAAGAACATTTAGAAAGTGGCTCCAACTTGTACTTCTGCTGAGAGGAACAACCATTTGCCCATTCAAGTAGGAATCGGTTCTTCAGTTTTAAGAGTTACTCATGAAACCTGTGCCTAAGCTTTGGTCCCCGTGGGGATGTGAAACCCCAAGAGCCACAACCCCCGCTTTCTCATACACTCAGATGGCCCTGGAAAGGGAGGACCATCTGCAGGCAGGACAAGGGCGAGTCCTGCCAGCTTTGAACGCGAGCTCCCAGGAGCGTGTCAGGCGTCACACTGCCCTCCGTGGGGCCTGTCTGGGTCCTGGGTGAGTGTGGAGGAGAAAAACCCTGCTCCAGACACTTACGCTGGGGCAGGCGTCTTCCCCCTGCTGCCCGACCAGGATGTACAGCGTGTCGTCCTTCTCCAGGTTGAAGATGCCCAGCACAGACACGCCGTGGGACCGCATCATGGTGTTTCGCCCGCCTTTCCCACCAGCAGCTCCGTAGCCCGAGATGCTGCAACGGGACAAAACACACAGGCTCCTGCCGTGGGACGAAGACCGACACCCCTCCCACCGACCCGCCAGCTTCCAGTGGGCCAAGTGCACCGCTGTGGTGATCCTGGTGGTCCTCCTCTGCCTCAGCCCCTCAGGTCAGCAAGGAGGCCTCCTCTCCCCACCGTCAGGGGAGGATGGTCAAGTTTAGAGAGGGGCAGTGAACGGCCTCTGTCACAGAGCTAGGAAGGTAAAGAACTAGTGAAGGGGTGCAAGAAAGAACGAGAGGGGAAGAGGAGGGGGCAGGGGAAGAAAGAGCGAGAAGGAGGGGCGGGAACGTCTGTGTCAGTGTGGGGTGTCCGGGTGACGGTGTCTTGAACGCCTGGGATTCCCTATTATGGATTTTTTCTCCCTGTTCAAAATCAAAGGACTCATGTGACCTCAAGACAAATAACTTCCCTGTCCCATATCTGTAAAATGGGGATAATATGAGAACCTACCTTCTAGCCTATGTATGTTGTCAGGATTAAAGGAATTATGACATGCAGTCTTAGAACTGTGGCTGGCACATAAGAAGCACTCAGAAGTATTTATTATTATTATTATTATTATTATTATTAATGGTGGAAGTAGCAGGAACTGACTTGGAACAGGATTTTAAAATCTCCCCATCGGCATCTAGACACAAGAAGTCTCACACGGAATGATGGAGGAGAGTGGTATTTACAAGCCCAGACTGTTTATTCCCATCCCACGAAGAACCACTTCTGGAGCAAGATGTGTGCAGACAACAACCAGCCATGATGAAAATAAAAACAGAGTGAGAATGTGGGGTTATTTCTGATGCCTCTTAGCTTGTTGAGGTAAAATCAAGCAAGGATGGGGGAAAATAGCTCAATTGTGAACCCCATGGAAGGGCAGCACGTCTTAAAGACGGCTGGCACACCAGCTACAAGTACCTCTCCAGGGACCAGCTGCCAGGGGAAGGCTCTCGGAGGTTTTCATGTCCCTGTGTATTCAGGTCCAGGGTCCTTTATGAAGAGATGCAGGGCAGTTTTGCTCCTGTGGATACATGGTGGCTTCTCCTCCTATAGTTCTAGGAAACGCCTTACATTCCGAGCTTGTGAGGGGTCTCTTGGAGGCTCCTGAAGGCAGAGCTCGGGTCTGTTCTGCAGAGAACAGGAGGGCTGTTCTCCTAGAAGACTGACTGATTGCTAATGCAACAGGCGAGAAACTGAAGTCTCCATGGAATGCAAAGGCGAGTCCCCGACCCGTTCTCTCGGTGGCGGCCAGATACCGATCCTAGCTCACCGAAAGCAGGCACGGCATAGGCTGGCCGTGTGTACAGGAGGAGACCTGAGACGGCTCCAGACTGTCCAGGGGCTTACGAAGAAAGTGGGGAGGTGGTAGTAGTTATGAAAGGAGAAATCTCACCATAAGGATGGCTATAACTGGGAAGGCAGGGTAGAGGGACCAAAGGGCTCTGGGGTCCCTTGATCGGGGTGGACCATATTCTAGCTGTGTGTCCTCTCAGAATCTCAGCCTCTTTCCTAGTCAAAGAAGAACCGTATCTTCTATTCTGCACTCACAGGGTAGAGGGTTCAACATCAAAAGGAGGTAATGGGGCAAAAGCCCTGAGAAAGTGGGATATCTTTGCACAAAATCAGGGCTGTTGGGTACTCAGGGGCTGGCAAGGAGACAGATGACTGTGACGGGCATGAAGGCAGTGGCACCTGGAAACTGTGGCTGGTTGCAGGGCATGTGGGGCAGAGATTTGAAGTTGGCTTCCCCGTGGAGGTGAAAGATAGGCAGGACTCTCAGACAAGCAGAAGGAGGTGGAAGGTGGGAGCCAGGCTTTCGTGAATGGATGGGAAGAGGCAGGAAAGCCTGGGGTATGTCTGAGCACAGCAGGTGGCTGCAGTGGGGAGGTGGGAGCTGTAGGGCTGCAGGGGGAGGTAGAGGTCAATGCCTGAGCATCCTACCATGTACCAGGCATCAATGCGTATAGCATGCCCCGCTACCAATAGCCATAAACGGTAGCTATGAGTGATCGCATTTGACAAATGAGGAAACCAAGGCTCAGAGGGCTTAAGTAACTCATCAAAGGCCACAGCTGGCAGACCCTGGTCTGTACCCCCACATTTACCCTCATAGAAGCCGATTCCTTCCCACCATGCTGCTGTTAGGCTTATATGGATGTACAGCAAGGGTGGTCTGAGAAGCTAGTGGCCCATTCTAATTCACTCAGACCCTCAAGCCAAACCCTCCCTCCTGACTCATTAGAAATGGAGAAGGTAATAGGACCATTAAAAGGCTGAGGGGAAAGGAAGGCTTATTGGTGAAAGGAAAGCAAAGAGAATATTTAGCTCAGAGAAGGGAAGCCTGGGGCAGGGGGTTGTGCTGGTGGTGGGGGTTCCAGAGACTGTGGAGCCTAGAGATAGCGAGGGGGACCGGCCCACCTCTCTCTTGCTCACCGCTCCAGGCTTCCCAGGCTTTGTCAGACGGCATGAGAAAGTCATTTCAACCTGAAAGTGTGGTTTGTTTGGAAAACCGCTGCCTGGAGACAGAGTCCTCATCCTGCCCACTCCTGTTTATGGCTGAGAGGTAAGCTGTACCCTTCTCATCTCTTTCTGCATCATTTGCAAGTCATTTGCATCAATCTGCATGCATTATGAATCGTTCTGAACTCTTTCACATGTTTAAATTTAGCCAAATTATTATATTTTAGAAGTTGTTTGCTCCTGACTTTTTTTTCCCCCTCTCTCTAAACTTTCTTATTTTTCCCGCCCCCAACCAAGTCTGAATGCTCTGGCCTCATTTAGGTCTTGACCTAGTTCATGGCAGTCAGGTGGGTGGAAAGAGTCCTGAGTCATATGCTGGTCACTCTGCTGATGGTGTGACTTGGGGCAACTTGGTTAACCTCTCTGAGCCTCGGCTTTCCCACCCAAGGAGAAAAATGAGGACAAGGACCCATGCCCTCGTTAGTATAAGCAGTGGATTTGAAAAGACTGCAGACTGATGCCAGATGCGGGGTAGGACTTTGGGCTGGAGTCAGCTCTATAGAGTCCAAAGGAGAGAGAAGAGCTTGGCAACTAGGTGTCAGCAGCCGGATTTTTAACCTGGATTATGGATTTGCTTAAAGTCATGGGGAGCAGGCAACTGCCTGTCTGGGCTAATTATGGGAGTCCTGGGAAGTAGTGCCTTCGTCATCAAGTCTCTGAGGCCTGAAATCCCACCGTAGAGCTTCAATCCTTTGGAAGCTTCTAGTTGCTACTACAAGGCTGATCTCTTCTGGAGTGGGATGTCCCATAGTGAAAAAAGGAAGGACTTAAGTGCAGACAGACCTGGGTGCAAATGCAAGCTCTGTTACTCAGGGCCGGGACTAGGGTGAGGCAAGAGAGGCACCCCCCTCCCAGGTGCTGACGCTGCATTTATGTTGACCCGAGAGCCAATGTCTTCTTAAATTTTGTGTCCAAGACACCTTGCTTGCCTCTCTTGGCCCTGGCCCTGCCCGTGTTACTCATTAGCTGTGTGACTTTGGGTGGGTTATTTACACGTTCTGAGCTACAGTTTCCTCATCTACTAAGGAGAGATAATAATATCGACCCTGAAAGATTGTTGTGAAAATTAAATGAGATAATGCCTGTAAGGGAACTAATTCAGTGCCTGGAGTGCGGCCAGTGAGCAAGAAATAGTAGCTGCTGTTCTGATGTACCCCTGTGGCCGAGCCTGTCCACTGCTCTCCCAGGGTGACTTCTGGGAGTCAGAATTGGGGTGAGTGAATGAGGCCCTGATTTCTAGAGAGCAATAAGTAGAGCGGGGCATAGCCAAAGGGGTCTGGGGTCAAGGCTGTTCAGTTTCACCCAGGAACCACCTCTGTGGGGAGCCAGTGGGAGCGCAGGCCAGCCTTGGCACTTCTGAAGACCCCAAATCCTACGAATGATGTTACACAAACTCCTGCCAGAATACTAACCTCAACCTGAATTTCCGAAGCTTTCTCCCCATCCCTCGTAAACAATTTATTTTTGATGGTTGACGAACGACAGTAACTTAATATACCTGCTGCTCAGGTGAGGGAAATACTCGCAGTCATTCCAATTTACTAGAAATTACGAGATATTGTTGTCAACGAACTGACACTGTAATTTTTTTGTTTTTCTTCATCTAAGTCCATGGCCCCTGGTCGGAATAGATGTTTATTGGGTTTGCGTCTTGTATTATTAACTGTTAGCTACTGTTACCTGATATAATTGAGTTGTGAATCTTTTTAAAATAAAGAACTAGCAGCAAATCAAAGTGGCTGCCTGCCGGATCCTGAGCACAGCTGGCGTGCAGCACAGTCGGTGTGTTGGCACCGCACCTCCCAGGGTAGGCTGGGGTCGGGGGGAGGGGAAGGAGTGAGCGAACCCCACTGGGAGAAGTGTGAAGCACCTCATGTCTCTCCAGCATCCCACTCTGGGCTCTGCCTCTAATTCCCAGCGGGACCTTGGGCAAATCCCTTTCCTTCCTCCGAGTCTTGGTTTCGTCCTCTGTGAAATCAGGACAGTAAGACCCGCCTTGCCTATCCTGGCCTGCAGGCTTATTGTGAGGGCACAGGGGATGGATGGGTAGGTACAGGGCTTGGTCAGTGGGAAATTCTTGTTGAGATGGGTGGTTGGATTATCCAGATGGGCCATTTGAGCCACCAGGGGACACCCCTGGGGTTAGCGGCGAAGGACCAGCTGTGGAGGCACCTGTTCCTTGCTGTGAGAGTTTCATTCCAGATTGTACCTATGAGCAAGGCTCACTGTTCGCTTCCTCCCTGCCACCTGCTTGACCTGTGCAGCCCTCAGTGCCTGGGAATATCGGAGCTGGAAGAGATCTCAGTGACCTCTCTCTACGACCCCTCCCTCTACAGTGGGGGCCCCTGCAGAGAAGGGAAAGCACACTTTCAAGGTCGCATGGTGTGTCAGGGGCAGAAATCAGACTCAAACCCCATTCTGTCTGCAGCCCATCATCGATCTTCGCACAATCCCCACACTCCGGCTTTCCCCGCCCTGTGCTCTTCACGGTGATGGCTATCTGCACAATTACTCTGACAATTAATCATGATTTGTGACTCCCTTCTATAATTGTCTAGAACTTTCCTGGCATTGTGGCCTGTTTAACTTTACTGTCATGTGGTCTCCAGAGTCTTGTAGTCCTCTCTATAAGTCCTGTAGCACCTACTCAGTGCCTGGTACACAGTAGGAGTTCCATGGCTGTGTGGAGATTGGGTTGAATGATGGTGTCATCCAGCTGCACATGCTGGTCCCTGGAGCGAGGCAGGAAAATGAGTATCAGTGATGGAGACTGTCAGAAACAGCTGTGGCCCAGGTCAGCGGACAGGCTTTGCTGGCTCCAAATGGGATCTGGGGCCTCTTTCTTGTACATTATGTCTGAGGAATAAGTGAACCCTGAGAGAACTGCCATTGGGAGCTGTCGGCCGTGCTTAACAAATGTTGTTATAGGCAATGTGTGAATATGTGTGTGTATGAGAGTGTGCGTGTGTGAGCGGGGAAGACTGAGGGCTGGGAAGAATGCTGAGCCCTTGAGAGGTCAGGGGAAGAGGGAAGTAGGGAAATAAAGGAAGGAAGGAAGGAAGGAAGGAAGGAAGGAAGCTGAAGGAAGGAAGAAGGAAGGAAGGAAGGAAGGTCGGAGGAAGAGAGATGGGGATGAAGTGGGGAAGAAGTGAGGAAGAGAGAGATGGCTGTCCAGCATCTACTGAGTGTGGACTGCCTCTGAATGGGAATGTCATGCAAAGAATCACATCAAATCCCTAGCAGTCCTCAGACCTGTCAGCATCTGTCCTCATTTTATGGTGAGGCTGAGGATCTCACCCAACCTAGCATAGACCCCTTAATTAATGCTCCTTTTGTGATCCACTTCAGCCACCCACTCCCATGGGCACACTCCAGACATCATCACTCAGAACCACGACCCAGAAATCTCCCTTAGTCAGATGCTCTTCTCACCATTAGCCTAATCTTTGCCTGTCCTTCTCAATCAAGCTCCTTGGGACCGTAGCTGTCACTCATTGTCCTGGCTCCCTTAGTCCCCCCAGCATGGCTGTCATCTTGGGCACTGCCTCCTCCTCCAATCCTCCAATCATGCTGATTCTACCTCCCAAAGGCTCTGCACCCTCTCCTCTCTCCATCCATAATTCCCCTGCTCTGGCGTAGCTCCTTCTGACTCTTGCCTGAGTGACAGAGTCTGCCTTCCATCTGCTCTTCCCGCCTCCAGGCTTGTTTCTCTCACTGCTGCCACACACCGTCACCAGGGGGAGCTAAAGGCATTTGGGAGGCGAGGCTCCACCCCAGGGCCAGGTCCCACCTCTGCTCAGGCAGGCCAGGCCTTGCCCCAGGCACTCTACCCACCAGAAAGGCCTTCCCCTCTTCTTTGTAGATAAGTCTATCACTTTTAAGACTGAACTCAGGCTTCTTTCTCTTTGTGGCAGCCACTCCTGAACTCAAGGCCTTTACCTTGGCCTCTGATAGCAATGCCTTGTGCAAACCTCCACGGTGGTACTTTCTACATCGCACTGAAATGCTTTGTTCCTACATCTACCACCCCCATGGGCCAGGGCTCCTATTGGGCAGGGAGTATATCTTGTTCACTTTTACATACTTTTTGTCAGGTACGGTGTCCTAATAGGTGTTTAACATGCTTTTGCAAAGCAGATCTGGACAATAGGACATATGTACTTGAAGTGATCGCATCACCTCTACTGTTCTGACAGAGAAAGTGGTGACTGCCAGGGAAGAGGAAGCACAGGGCGGGAAAGCAGAGGGGCGGGGATGGGGATTTGGGTGTTGTCCCTGCTCCTCCCCACCCAGACTTCCCCTGCCCTGTGTGTTGTCTCTCCCCCAGCCTCTTCTTCCTCTCCCTCTTTCTAGGCCTCTTCCTTTGTTGCATAGGCAAAACAGGAGCGGGCAGGAGATGGACCCAGAACAAATGATCAGTCAGGAGTGGAGGCTGCTAGCACCTGCTGCCTCCCTGAGGACGCCCCAGCAATGATGATGGCCCCACCCGCGCATACAGCAGGTGCTTGGTGAGTATTAGTCCCCTTCCTTCACCTCCTGGACCAGTAGGTAGAGAAGTCAGCTGGAGCAGTAATAGTCCCGGGCCGCAGGCAGCAGCCAGACACACCAGCTGAGCACCCACACTCCCCCGGGAGGAGAAGGACTCCGTGAGGAATGCTGCCAACCTTTCTGTTTCTAAGAGCCTTTTCCTGATGCCCTCTGCTGTGCCCTATGTTTATTTCGCTAGATGAAGTGCCCTTACTAAATAAGAATTAGTTAATATGGAGAAAATGTCTTCCAGAAAAAGGCCACCTGACTTCTCAATATGGATATTCTGACTTGAGGATGTTGTGATGTGGTCTAAAGCAAATCATTAAACTTTTGCTTCTTTGAATGCTAAGTAAAGTGACCAATGGACATTAACAACCAAGCCCAGAGCCTTATTTAGCGTCAAAGATGAAGTGAAGGCCGGAAATACAGTTGATCCTCCGACCCTCCGTGTCAGTGAGCTCTACACTGAGAGTTCAACTAAACACAGATTAAAAATATCTGAAAAAAATGTTACCTTGTTGTTGACATGTATTGAACATGCATAGACTTTTTTCCCTGTCATTATTCCTTAAACAATACTGTATAACAACTATTAAGAAGCATTTACATTGTATTAGGTATTATAAGTGATCTAAAGATGATTGAAAGTATACAGGAGGATGTGTGTAGTTTACATGCAAATACTACGTATGCCATTTTATATAAGGGACTTGAGCATCCTCACATTTTGGTATCCAAAGGGAGTCCTGAAACCAATTCCCCTCCGATACCAAAGGATGACTGTGTCTGTTACAGCCTTTACTTGGTTAAAAAAACAAGGACTCAACAATAACGACAAAAACCCCAACCCAGTGCTTTTTGGCTTTGATTCTTCCATTTCAATATGATCTTATCTTGGGCCAGTTTGACAGATCAAAATGTCCCCTTTACCAATGTGGACACTTCATGTCTCCTTCTTCAACAGAAAAACAGCTCCTTGTGTATGTTTTCAGTGAGCGTTCGCCAGGCAATGCTGGAGTCTGCGAACTAGTCTTAGTATTTCAAAAAGAGAAATGGAAACAGTTCTCCGATTTGGGCTGGGTTTATATCAAGGCAGTGTGGCAATACTGTGGCGAATCATGCAGATGAGAAACCTGGTTAGTCTTAGATAAGGCTGTAATCGAGAAAGTGGATTAATCATTACTTAATAGTGCCGTTTATCTAGCAGGCAAAACCTTTCAAAACGTGGAGTCCATCTGAGGAAGTCAGGGAAGAGTCCTTGGAAGCAGAAAAGTCGGATACTATTGTCTGTGGGCTCAGTCTGTTCCTGGAAGTGCTGTCTGGCTGCTGTCTCTGATCAGGTGGCCTTAAACCCATTGCAAAGCTTCTTATATAGAAACAAAGGCATGTCAACCGTGACAGTAATAATGACACCTACCTCACTGCTAAAAAGGAGGAGAAATACCCAGTGGATCCTCAGTAGTCACCCCTTCTCTGGGACAGTGGATGACCTATGGGAACCCAGCCAGGCAAGAATGGGAGGCCTGGCCAGCTTGGAGTGGTGGGGTCAGTGATGGCTGCGGGTCTTCGGCCATTTACTGGGAATGTGAGGGACCTAGAGCAGCTCATCTGATTGCAGCCAAACCTTGTTATTGCATTCTTGCCCAGATTGTCATGTAAAAAGCACTTAGGGCTCTCCCTGGAACACTTTTACATTGAGGTCCCAGGAGTGGGGCTGCCACAGAAAATAGGGCAACTTGAGAAACTCCTTTTCTTCTCAGGGGGCTGAGGATATGCCGGGGGTTGGGGGCTGCAGAAGGAGAAAGAGAGCTCACTTCCCATTGCGTTCAGCCTCTGGGGGATATTCGGACTGACAAGGGCATAATTATGATGCTTTCTGTTTAAACAGCCTGGCTGTGGGGTGGAAGGAGCCACAGGGAGGCTGAGCCTCAGGAGTCTGGGGCTGCAGGCGATTTCTGGACTGTCAGAGGCTCCTGACTTCCTGAGCCTCAGTTTCCTCATTTGTAAAATAAGGACTGCAGCAGTGGCCCTGCCCACATCACAGAGCTATGTGAGGGCCGCAGACAAAGGTTTGACCTGACTTGGTGGTTCTCAGGGATGCACCTTGAACTTGTTAGAAATTCTTATTCTGGGACTCCACTCCAGACCTACAAAACCAGAGGCTCCAGGGGGTGGGCCCGGCAATGTGTTTCAACCAGCCCTCCAGTCATTCCAGTGTCCACTCACTGGTCTAGGCTCCACCATCAGCTTTGCTTAGTGTCATGACCTCAAAGCGGCCCAGGGGAGTCGGGTTTCCCTCTAGCCTGGCCTTGCTCTAATGGAATATTGTGGGCTAGGGGCAGGACAAGGGGCAAGAGTTCGAAAACAGTTGCTTTACTTGAGAATAGTGAAAGACCAGGAAAGAAAGCTCAAGGATAAGAACATCATCTTTCATGTGCACCACACTTTGATTTCCCAAACATTTTTACATGCACTGCTTCATTGGAACAGCATCAAGTAATATTCAAAGAATAGCCCATCATAATTATACTTAATAATAATAAAGATAATGAATGTTCTGAAGCTAGCTCATGCATAGATATCATGTCCACAAATAATCTGTGGGCTCCTTGAGGAGAGAGGACATGTCATCTTCTTTTGCTGCCATATCCCACTATCTAAAATCTTGCCATCTCCAGTTCTAGCACCCTGCTACGGGCCAGAGTCTGTGGCCTCTGAGCCTTGGTGAGTCACCCAGGCACCCCGGGGGCATGCACTCACAGGCGGGCCTCCAGTCCTTTTCAGGAGGGCAGTCTGCCCCTCAGCTTCCCCCTTCCGCATACGTACCTGTAGGTGTCGGTGGCTGGCACCTTCCAGGTCTGGATGCCCTTCAGGGGGCCCTCGCTCCCCACCACCACGCTCAGGTTGGAATTCCGGTAGGCGTTGTTGCACTGGGCCTGCGTGGGGCCGTGAGGCCCACTAGCCCCACACGTGGTAAACAGCCAGTGAACTGCGCACAAGAGGAGAAACAATCAATTCACTTGGCCTGGCCCTCCTTCCTCGATGGACCTCCCTGGGCTGTCTCTGAGCTGTCTGCTCCATGGCTCCAAACCCGCATTCCAAGTTGACACCAACGTCAGGGCAAGAGATACCACTCAGAAAACTGCTGTCGAGGATCTACTGTGTACCAGTGCCTGGGTCAGGTGAGTAATGGGTCAGGGGAGGGATACAAATGGAGCAGACATGGACCCTGGTCTTAAGAAGCTCACAGCCTACTAAGGGAGACCAAAAGGGATGCAACCAGGGCAATAAGAAAAAGAAAACCCCAGGGAGAAAAAGAAGAGCTCAGAAAAGTTGTTGGAAAATCTACTTCTTTCAAAATCTCCAGCTCCTTAAAGCCTATTCTGCAGGCCTGTCTGTGCCTACAGCAAGCAGCCAAGGTTTGCGGGTAGCCTCATGAATCTGGGCAGACACACGGCAGCTCACTTAGTTAATTAGAAATTAAAGAGTTTATATATATAAAATATAAGTATTTAAAAATTATATATATATGTTTTATTTATATCAGACAAGTATGATATATCATTATATGTATGTATGTATGTATGTATGTATATATGTATGTATGTATGTGTATATATATAAATAAATATAATTTTCCCCCCTCAAGAGTGTGCTGAGGAAGAGAGCTAAAAGTATGGGCTTGGTACCCTACCTGAAAATTTCACCTTCAGTGGGACTCACTTCTAACTTCAGTGTAGGCTAACATGGTTCTGAATGTTCTAAGATTCCCAGAGACACTGGGCTTCTACTTCTTGGCCAGGTGGAGCATCTGGTGAAGTAGGAAGAGGCGCATGGGCTTTGGATCCAGATGGGATCCAAATGCTCCGGATGAACTGCAAGATCAGAGTAAATCATACAGCCTCTCTGAAACTCAGTTTCTTAATATGGACAAATGGAGATAATAACACCTACCACTTAGACTTCTTGTTAGTATTATATAATAACCTAAGCAAAATGCTTAGAAAACATTTGGCATTAGAAATGCATAATGAATGCAGTGTATTTTTTAAAATTATTTTTATTTAATTATTTTTTTAGGCAAGGCAACCCTTGGTTGATCTCACAGATTGCAAGGACCTTGTTAGCTTATAATACCTTATTTTTATTTTTATTATTTTTTACGCCTACAGCACCTGGTCTTCCTAGATGGTCTCCCACCCAGGTACTAACTAGGCCTGACCCTGCTTAGCTTCTGAGATCAGATGAGATCCGGCTTGTTCAAGGTGGCATGGCTGTAGACATGAATGTAGTTTAAAAAGTGTGTAATTACTTGTTCGATTTCTGACTGTAGGAAGCAGTCATCCAGTCTCAGGATTTGTGTTCCCCATTCCATAGAGGGACTCTAGGGCCATTTCTCAATAGAGGGACCCATATTTCCCAATTTAGTGGACATATATTAGGTTCAGGTGGCTTCTACATGCAAAATTTTGTTTTTATTTTCAGCAATTTCTGATGGAAAGGTCCAGAGAGGGAACTCCTTCTAAGGTAGATTCCATGGGCACAGAGGTTTTCCATCCCAGTTAAGACTCATGATTCATCCAGCCATAATTCCGTTGCTCCTAGCAGCCTTTGAGGCCTGGTGGTCCTTTCTGCTTTCTTGGATGGCTCTGACCCGTATAAATAGGGAAGAAGGCTGGCTCTTTCCTCTTCTCTTACTTTAAAAACAAAAAGTAACTATTGTATTAAAACTCACTTATGAAAAAAAGAAACTTCTTTATCTTGTTCTTACTTATACTGGAAGCCTAGTTTAATACTCATTCACATCAAAATACTGATTGGTTATAGACAGCTGAGCAAAGAAAATCCCATTAAGCGCTGGTTTTCTTTTAATCAATTAGTATTATACAGCACAATGCTAAAAAATAAATAGGCTAGACAGTGATTGTACTAGTTCTATTACTGTTGTTAAGCCATCTCATCTGCTCAATTGAATGCAAAGAAATAAAGCGTGATACAAAGGAAAATAAGTTCTCAAATATCACTACTAATCAGAAGGATAGAGATCTGCCTTATGCTGAAGGGCCTACAAAGCACTCAGTGGCTCATGGATCTTTTGTAGTATTTTGGTTCTGTTCTGTGGAACTCGATTTTATCCATATCTGTTGACTGAGCTGAACTTCATGGGAACTGTGCCATATCGAACCATTCTGTTGGCCATCATAGATCCATTAAATAAAATTATAACCAAAACCCAAATATAATCATTTACCATCCATAAAGTATATTATACAATTCTTCATTATAAATTGGAAAAAATGACCCCCTTTTAAAATACATAACAAAAATTAATAAATTGTTTTCCTTATTATGGTGAAATGAAAATAACGTACAGATTATAGTCAGATTACAGGTTATAAAACATTTATACCACCTGTCTCAATTCTTTAAACAATGAAGCAATGCCCGCATTCTGGACATATGATCTATGTCTGATTATTGCTTTCTTTTTTTTGATGTCAGCAGTTGTTAAAACTTAATGCCTAGGTCCATTTATTTACTGGGAGTTGCAAGATAATGATATTATTTCTTTATATTATTTCAAATTATTTCTTTTTTCTTATTTATTAGTTGGAATACATTTATAAAGAGATGCTTCCTCTCATCTACTATTTGGTGACTCAGTGGTACAGTTCATACAGGAAAGGCAGGATAAAGGCTCAATTCTTTCTCCTTATTTATAGTTTTCAAGATAATGAATTGGTTCTCTATCACCTTCCAAAGTTGACTAATTAGTTGCTTATATATCATATGAATTCTAGAATCTAAACATATTTTTGAGTTCTAATCAATCACTATTATTTTTTAGAAGCTCAAACCATCATATTTTTGGTCTGTGGTTAGCCTCCTGAGTGCTTGTGCTTCCTTGCTATCTGGTATAGTAAAACGTGCCTTCCCTAGACCTGGAATCATCCATTTTCTCAAAAGCCTTTGTTTCTTTGAGTGAAAAACGGTATTTCAATTACACAATCTGAGGGCTATAGAAACTTATTGCTACTGGGTTGGTGATTGTTTCTAGCCTTCTTTAGTGCACAGAGCTAGGAAATATATATGCATGTGTGTATATGTATATCAGTACAACGTACACATATGTGAAATGCTCACACTGATACTTTCAACTCACATGCAGGACTATAGGGTTTTAAATTTAACCTCTTCTATAGTAACCTGTATTTCTTTTTCCACAGTGAGAATCTTGGTTTTCAAGACCATTCTGATAGAATTAGAATATTCTATAATTACTCATTTACTCTTTCTTTTACAATATACAGTATTAGAATACTACTACTACTACTGTACCATCATCAATATAAACACAGATTTGTTAAATTTTTTTTTTTTTTTTGGTATATGTGCTCTCAATTCTATAATTTCTTGAGACTGTATTCTATCTATACTGTTTGGGCATATTGTCCTTACGTATGATACTTTTTCTTCTTTAGTTCTTAGTCTTACTTCTGTAAGTACTATGTGTTTAATGCTCACATCAGTCACACCGCTAGTCATTTTGGTTGTCTCAAGCTTGTTTTCAAGTAACTTCTTTAGTAAGGACTTATGGGAGCAATATTCTTTGAGTTCTTAGATGTTAGTTAGTATTTTTTACCCTTAAGGATATTATATTTGCTACTCCATTTTCTTCTGTTATAAAGTATTAATGAAAAAACTCTGACGATAATCTAAATTTTCTTCTGTAATAAATCATTTGCTTTTGCTTAGGTGCCCAAAGTATTTTTTTTTCTTTTTCTTTGACGGTTTGGTGATATTGCTAGAATATTCTTTGGTGTTGCTTATTCGGGGTCAGTATGCTCAAATATACAGAAGGCTCTTTTAATTAGTTTCGATAAGAAAATTTTTCTTGAATTATAGCTTTAAGTGTTTGTTTTGCTCCACTTCTTTGTTTTTCATTTTCAGGCACCCGTTATCCATATGTTGGATCTTCTTTGCCTAGCTTTGATATATGTCATCTTTTTTATTAAAAATAATTTCTCTTTTTACCTATTTCTTGTAAAGCATTAACTGTCGTTTCTGTGCTCTTATGTTCCTTCTAACGTCATCTTCCTCTCTGAATTATTATTTTTCTTTCATTTTACATTCTTTTCTGAGTTCCACCACCTAGTTTCCTATCTTTTGTAATACTGATTGTTATTTTTCATGTCTTGTATTGTTGTTTTACTGTTATTGAGCCATTTTGACATGGAAGTTTATAATTTTGGTCTCTTCTGTGGGCATGCCTTTCTAGTACGATTTCATTTTTCTACACAGGTATTCCCCTATGCCGTTTTAAAATTATTATTGTAATTTTGTATGTGATTTGATCTTGATACTTCTGTTATACATTTTTATGGGAAATTCGTTTGCTAGAACTTTCAAGGTTTTCTAACGTCACAGAACTCCCTCCAGTCTTCTTTTCCTTCTTCCTCTTCTCCTCTTCCCCTCCCTCTCCCCTTCTTTTCTCCTTCTCGGTTGCTTTCTGATGTCTCTGGCTCTGTTTCTTTCCCCCACTTTCATCTGGACATCCTCTTAATTTTCTGTCTCTATTATTCCTGTCCTGCGCAATACCGATTTCACTCCCAGAAATTTCTTCTCAGCGTGGGCCCTTTTCTGGAAAGGAGGCTTGGTGGCCAGACGGCTCGAGCTCTTTCAGCTCTTACAACGGGCCCCTTGCATTCGCGTACCACTGGCCTGGACAAAGCCTCCCCCAGTTTCAGCAGCTGTTCTCAGATTGGTTTTCTGTCATTGCCAGGAAATACCTATTTTAGCTATTTTGGGGTTCTCATGTTCTCAGGTTTGTAAGAAAGCCTGTTGCTTTCCTAATCTTTCTCTTATTCAGGAGCTGATACTATGCAGGTCTTGTGGTTGTTGGTGCTTTGTCTTCTCCCACTTACACTTTGGTGTTGGAGGGGAATACCTTACCAAAAAATCTTGCTGCATCTATCCATGGTTTTTAAGTTTTGATAAATGGTTGCTCTGTTTTTATGTAGGGATAAGAGAGATAAAAGAACTATGCCGTTACTGCCATCACTGCCATATTCCCAGAATCTTTGAAAATATTTTAATGTAGGAATCACGTGAGGTCATATACTATGATTAGTCCCATTATACCATCTATCTGGTCAGGTCCTCACCCGTATTTCTATTCCTGGGGCTGTGGCGTTTTTCAGATTTTACCTCATGGACACGTCCAAAAACCATGGTCTAGAACATGCTGTTACATCACGTCCTGCCTTTTTTTTTTTCCCCATGCTTCCTACTAAGTATAATTTAACTTTTTCTTGACAGTGCCAACAAGACTTAGCCAGTTGTTTAGGGCTATTTGACCATTCGCTAAATGGCCCCATATGTAAATATTTTATACTGACTCCCTTTCCTCTTTTTCCACTGTCAAGTATGTTTTCTTAGTGCTTCAGCATGTCCTCCTATCTTTATGAAATAAGATAACTAGTGTTGGCTGAAGGTGTGAGAGAGGCCTTATACCTTTCTTGTGTATCAGGCTGAAGGGCAGCTAGCTGCAGAAAGCCTTTATTTTACAGTTGCAAAATGTACTTGTATTTGGTGGATGGTGGAAGATACTGGAAGTCTGATCTCAGATAAAAGGATGTTACTATGATTCTCAACAAACGGGGCAGGAAATCTTTAGGCCTTCAATTTCAATGTGTTTAATTACAGAACACTTATGTAGTCCCTCCATCCTCCAGGGATTTTAGCTCTTTAAAACCATGTTAGGTTAGTAGGCAGTGAAGGGGGCAGATTATTATTTTTATCTCATAAGATAGGCAATTGCGTAGAAACGATATACCATGGGCCTGTGATTATAGAGCGAACCTGAGGCTGAAGCGGGTCACGTCACATTTACTCTTTCTGTAGCAGTTTTCAGTTGATGAATTTTCCATGTGTTCTACTTTGTTTCTCAGACTAACTTTGTTTGCATGTACGTACACACGCGCACGCGCACACACGCACGCGCGCGCGCACACACACACACACACACACACCCCTTTCTCTCTCTCTGAGAAATTAGATTGTGGCAACATCAATAATTATAACATCAGTCCAGTCTTTTGTACTAGCTGTGTTGACACACATGATCTTTTTTCCGCTTTTACATCTGTGCCTCCTTTGCTCTAGACAGTTGCTTTGTCCAGTTCCTCTAGATAGGCAGGATGCCTAAAAATGCTGAGGCCTCCCAGAGAACAAAGACCAGAGGCCCATGTCCCTCTCTGCTGGGTACCAGACGTCCTTTTGCTGAGGGGAACCTCCCAGGGAGTCAGTTCCCCATCAACAGGGCAGCAAGTCAGGGATGTCGAGATAAAAGCTGCTTTCAGGACTGAATTACCCTAAACAGCTCTGATACCAGGCAATCTGAGGGAGTTCTTAATGGCTCCTGTGATGGCTTCTCTGTTGTTCCCAGCCACCCCCTTATCCCTTGAGGGAAAGTCAGTAACACATGAGAGAAGAGAAAGGCCACAGGAAAAACACTATCTTGAAAGCAGAGCTGTAAAAATTAAGTTAAGGGAAGCCTTGGGGCTAATTTGGTTATTCCCAAATTGGCTCAAGGCCAGAGTTGTGTTAATAAAGTATCTGATGTCAAGAGGAGTGCTGTGGACTCACCCATCTGGGGGCTTCACTAATGGATTTGTTTTTGAGGCCTAAGTGGGAAGTGGTGGTGGTTCGCATTTGAATTTTGCCACACTGGCCTGAAGAGTCATTGTTTTCTGCCCTCATCTGCTCTTGTCTGCAGACTGGGGAGAGAAAGCCTTGGTCTGGTGCTGGACCACAGTGGGTAACATTAGTAGGATTTGCTGCTTCCCGTTTTAAGGTCTGCTGGCTCCTGAGAGAGCGGCAACAGTGTGAGAGGCTATGACCCCTTCCTGCTTCATTCTTAGTGGTTCTTGCTTATTATTTGGTTCTAAGTCGTGAAGGGCGAAATCCTCAGAAGGCCTTTGTGACTGTAACATCTCTGGTAGATGGAGGTGCAGGTCGCCCAACTGGCCATGTGACTTGGAGCTAGAAACGACAAATGTCCTGGCTCCTGGGTCTGGGCCCCAGACCCTCTAAGATGAATTGGAGAACAAGGACACATGAAAGAGTGAGAGATCCAAATATCAAGGGCAAAAAGGAAAGTGGGGGAGCAAGTAGGACCAAATGGTGAACCAAGAAGAGAAGGCAAAGTATACAAGATTAGAAGCCTAGAGAAAAGAAGGGAAGAGACACTTTTCTCTTATTCCTGCCTGCAATGCAGTCATGGTTGTAAGAGAGACGGTGGCCATGAGGCAACAAGTATGAGGAAAAGATCAAGAAGATCACAGAGCTATGAGTCCTGACATCATCAGGCACGGAACTAAGGATAGTAGCCATGTATAGGGCCACTAAACTAAGAGCAGTCACCTATAAAACAGTTCAGGTTATGGAACTGGAATTTCCCTTGGACTCCCAGTATTGGCTGGGTCAGACTTCCATCTGAACAGAGTCTCCTAAAATCTGGATCTCCCCACCTGCTTGCAATGAAAATACGACTGACCAGGGACTCCTGCCTCTACCCTTCACAGCAATGCCAGCCTGGATTGTGTCTGGGTTTCCAGAGCTTCTTTAGACACTGAACATGGCGTTCAACTTGCCTTCCTTGGCAGAGAGCCAGGCATCTGGGTCACCCTCAGCCCAGGCTGCTCCCCTTTTTTTTAACCCTCCCTCTGCTCTGTCTCCCCGCACTTCATGGTCAAAGCCGTTACACCTAAGAGAGTGGTTTCTATGAGGTTCCCCCAGGCCACAGTAGCCTAGGAGTAAAAGTAGGATCTGAATATTAGCAACAAACAGTATTATCTGGTCTTGTTCTGACGCACACCTGAAGGAACCTCAGTTTCCTCCCCGAACACTCAACTCATTAGAACGCACAAGCTCTGCCCCTGTCGTCTCCGTCCCCCTAACTTGCTTTATTTTCTTCATATCGCTATTTGAGACTAGATCCTCTGTACACTTGTTTGTTGTCTGTCTCCTGAACTAGTGTATAAATTCCACAACACAGGACACACATATAAATAAAAGTGTAGTCGATGGGTGGGGGAGTAGGAGGAATATAAATACACTAAAAATTAATAGAAGGCAGCATATGAAGGATGAGTGAATTCTTTCCAGTTACATATCTTAATAATAATGTTAACACTATCACAAAACATCTGATGTTAGTATATTCTTTGGTACCTTTCGAAGCCTGTTATAAATGACCTCATTTGCTCATTCCAATAGCCAGCTCTGAGAAGTGTGGCCGATGATTATGACCCCCACCTTGTGGAAGAGGAAACAACCGGGGCCCAGAACGCCTCTTCTCCTGAAGTTCCACAGCTGGAACCTTGGTCTCTAGGATTCTTTGCTGATCCACTTATTATCTTGTATTACCTGGCACTCAGTAGGTGCTTTGTGAATATTCCTGTCTGTGAGCTCTAAGGTGGTCCCCAATGATCTCTACCTCCTGATAGTCACACCCTTGCAAATCCTCTCCCTTTGAGTACAGGCAAGACCTGTAGGTTGCTTCTACCTAACAGAATACAACGAACATGGCATTTCCGTGATTACATTACATAAGATTATAACTTCCATCTTGCTAGCAGTCTCTCACCACCTCTCCACCTCTCTCCCCCTAACCCCGCCCCCGCCCCGGGAATGACGACTCCTTTCTCAGTGGAGCTTTCAGATGAGACCCCAGCCCTGGTAACACTTTGATTGCAACCTTATAAGAAACTATGAAGCAGAGGGCCTAGTTGAGCTGTGCCTGGTTTTCTAACTCACAGAAACTACTATAACAAAAGTGTGTGGTTTTAAGCTGCTACATTTATGGTAATTTGTCACAAAGCCATAGATAACTATCCAGCCACTCCAAAGGCCCTGCCCTGCAATCGGTACTTTCTTTGGCCTCCTCATCTTCTGTGTAAGTGCCAAACATGGAGGGCACCGGTTGGGCTGAGTTCTTCCCAGTGCTCTCTCTATCCTCCATGACTCAGTCATGGCTAAGGTAACTCTACCTCTTGTTCCTTTTCCTCCTGGCAATGGAGGAGCAAATGGGAGGGATCTCTTTTTGTGATCTAGAGTTAGCATTTCAGCCTTTTTCCTCCTAGTTCCTCTGTCCAGCGCCAGGCCCAGATGAATTTCAATAAAATAACAGTTCTCTGTTCAGTTTTGCTGAAATAAGCAGAGAGCTGAACAGGCTCTGAGGGACTGCAGGGTTGTTTTGCAGGCAGAGCCAGCAAGTCTGGCAGAAGGAAGAGATTTAAAAGTGGACTCCCAAATAGCAGGTGCTTAGTGCACTTGCACTGATGGAGGGGCCTTCGTGTTTTGCTAGTCTTGAAGCTAAATGATCTTAATCAAGGCATGCTGAGACCACAGCTTCCAGGTCATTTACTGTCTCCCACTTACGTAACCTTTCACTGAAACAAATGGGAAAAAAACAAAGTTTCTCGGGCCAGTCAGGAGAAAGACAATAAGGAACCACAGCATAGGGTTAAGGCATTTTGTCTTCGGCTTTGCCATAATTCTAACCACCAGTCTATAGTGTTAGACTAGAGTTTTGTGAGGTGTTTTTGAGTCTGTCAGAGTTGGACGATGCTGCACTATTTCTCGTTGGGGTCCAGGGTTAGGCAGTTCTAAAGTGACACTATTAATTCCTTGCTTTCTCAAAGGGCACTGGATTTCTTTTTAAAAATGATTAGTTCGGTATAAC
Source organism: Pteropus medius (assembly GCF_902729225.1). NCBI lineage: Eukaryota > Metazoa > Chordata > Mammalia > Chiroptera > Pteropodidae > Pteropus > Pteropus medius. The sequence goes on along the minus strand of NW_024349800.1, from coordinate 48,104,359 downwards.
TTGCAATGCACACACCTTGGATGAAGACTGTCCCACTAATCAGGGCAGAATACAGTCAGAGCCACGGAACGGGGCAACCTGTCCTGATTCCAAGCGTGCTTGACTGAAAATTGGAAAGGGAGCCACAGTGTTCCTTCTGCTGGGATAAGTGGCCCCAAATCAGGCTTATGTGGACTCAGCTCTGGGTGGTGCAGTTTTCAAAGGTGGCCCTTAGGCTCATTCCCAGCTGCAGGCCCCACAGCACCCAGCACAGTGTTTGGCAGAGAGCAGGCGCACAGCATGTGCTTGGTAAAATGAACTCGGCTCTATATGAAAAAAAAATTTTTTTTAGGACCAGGATTCTGAGAATTGTGAAAATATTGACTAGAAAGCGATGGTGTTTTCTGCATTGAATGCCAAGTCAAATCTCTTGAACGGAAAGAGGAAACGGGATGATCTGGATGCAGCAACAGCGCCTCCCATACTGCGATCGGCCACTGGGTGGCGTCTGGGGTTGTTCCTAGGGGCAAGGGGTTAGAGCAGGAAGATTGAGTCTGGCTCTGCAGCTGATTGGTGGGGCAAGTCACACCGCCTTCCTGATTCTATTTCCTCAAATCCAAAACGGGGAAAACAGCGATGGCTCACGTAGCGTGCTTATGCCAAGCAGCTCTCTCAGTTGCCATGTATTTATTCATGTGGTTCTTTCATCAAACCTATGAGATGTAAGCACTAAGAATAGAAGCGCCATTTTTTTTTTAAATGTGGGAAACAAAGGCACAGAAAGCAGAAGGGAGTGGCTTAACGTAAGTGGCATAGCTGGGTAGTCTATGCTTCGAAACACTGTGACCAGTTCCTCTTGATAGGGATGTTCACCCCTGGGGAGTCTGGGGGGCTGGAAGCATCAAATGAGATACACTAAATGTGCATCTCATCCCCTTGGCGATGCTGATCGGCCCTCCAGCGTGCAAAGTCCCTTGCCCAGGAAGAGACTTGTTACCGTCAGTAATGGGGATCACGAACTACGAATTATTTCCACGCCATCTCTCTTCCCGCAGCACAATGGTGCTTGGGGAAGGGAGACGCACCCAAATGAAGAGTGACATCCTGATCGGGAGGGCTCGGATCCTGCTGCAGTGACTGGGGGCCCCTGAGCCTTGTTAAGGCTGGCGCTTCATGCGTCATCACTAGTTTGCTTGCTATAAATAGATGAGAAACTAAAATTAGTAAAATATGAGAGAACACGAAGCATTTGGTTAAATAGCAGGCCAGCCGAGCAGGGAAATGGCGAGTGTCTGAATGGGTTCTGAGGACTGTAACTGTGGCCCCGTGCCCACCCAACTCTTAGCGTTGCTCCCCCCCGGTGAGTGGGTGCTGACAGAATGGGCACCAGTGAAGGCTGGGGAGCACAGAGAGATGCCAATTAGCTGCAATTATCAGCTTTCTTATGTGGGTGTGGGTGCGTTGTGTGCCTAGGGCGCCGTTTTGAATGTTAGTGAAGATGCCGATGTGCTCTGCTTAAGCAAAAACTGACATGAGAAACAGAGGTTTCTCAGAGATGAGAGATTTCTCCAGACGATTTAGTCAACATTGAGGTTCCTTTAAGATTTCTTTATCACAACTGTGCCCTTCCAAATGTTATCTGGCTTAGAAAACTTTTTTTTTTTTTTTACGGGATTAAAAAAAGATATTCTTTAGCATTTTAGCCTAAGTTGTATAACTTAGGGCACATTACTTAACATCTGTGGGCCTCAGTTTCCTCGTCTGCAAAAGGAGGATCATATTATGGTACCAATAAATAGATAATGCATATGAAAGAGGCCAGCATAGCTCCTGGCCCATAGTGCTGCTCAGTGACTGGTGGTTATTATTGCTGTGTAAAGAGGAGACAGCATAAACTCAGGCCTTTGCTGTCTGAGAGCTGAAACCCTGTGGCTCTGAGCCCATCTCCTCAGCTTCCCAGGGCCCAGGCTCCTCATCTGTATGAGAAAGTTGGGCTGCCGCCCCAGGCTCCTAAACTTTGTTTCAAATCCGGCTTTCTTTGGTTAAAAATGCAGAGTTTGACTTCCTATTCCCAAACAATCAGATTCCACAGGTCTGCAAGATCCAGGAATCTGTATTTTTAACAAGCAGCACCTGCAGGACCCCTTGCCCCAGCCAGGTGACCAGAGCAGATGATGTGAGGACACACTTGGAGAAACCCTGGGCTGGATCTGGGTCCCTGATGGCTGACCAGCTCACTACTGCACTCATGAAGTCCTGGGTTCTGTCACTGGGCCTTTCAGGGAAAGCTGTTAATTATGCAATGAAACCAAGAGCCGAAGTCAAGTCTCCCGAGTGTGTGGGGCTCCCCGGCCCTCCTACCCTTCCTTGTTTCCTGTTCTCCCAATGCCTTGGGGCCTCCTGCCTCTAGAACTGTCACACAGTGAAGAGCTGTGGCTATGGCGGGAACCCCGGCTTCCCATCCTCCTCCGAACTGGCATGGGGATTTTGGGGATTGGATTAGAATATGCAGGGTCTGCGCGCAGACGGCTCTGACAGAAATGAAGACCCTCAGTGAATGAGAAGACAGGTTCTGCCATCTAACCAGGCCCAACCCTGCTTAGCTTCCGAGATCAGACGAGATCGGGCGTGTTCAGGGTGGTACGGCCATAGACAGAAGACAGGCTCTGAGTGAGGGGACTGGCCCAGCAAAGCCTGCCTTCCAACAATGCCGTCATCCCCAGCAGGGCGTGCTTGGAACGTAATGGCTCTAGCTACAAATTCTATTAACTCTAATAGTTGTTCTGTGGTGAATGGATAATGCATTTAGCAGAAATAGACCCAATCAATTTATATGAAACACATAAAACTTTCGCATTGGAATTGGCATCTGTTCTTGAAGCGCAGGAGCGGGTGTGGAAATGGACAGTCTGTCGCCCTTCCCTCTGGGTGCTTTAGCAGGGCCATAGGTTAATGAGAGAGCTGTCCAAATAGAGCTCCGGTCCCCTCATGCCACGTCCCTTCATTCCTCAGAGCTGGGGATGGGGAGGAACCTGCACATTGTCTACTCTAAACCTGGACTTTTAAAATACTAGTTTTTCCGCGCTTGTCTGTGTTCATGGGCTCTGTCACCTGCATGTTTGCCGACATGCCCAGGTGTCGGACAAGGGGATGGAAGGTGTGCAGAGCTGGGGACACTCCAGGACCACAGCTTGCGAGTGCAGGCCAGCTAGGGCCACGCACAGGGGCTCTGACTTCTGGTCCAGTGCTTTTTCGTGATCCTACACATTACTAATTGTCCTCCCCTCACCTCTGGCAAGAGATGTGTACTCAGAAAATGGTAAACCAAATGACACCAACCAACTCGGAGACAAGACTGTGGTTTGATGCCAAGGCTCCACGAGTTGTGAATACTTGTGGGTGGGGCCCAAGGTTTGGGCTCGTTCTCAAATAAACTGAGCAGGTTTCCTTCTACCTTTCCTACTCAAAAGAGAAGTTTCAGAAGGAGAAAGAGAAAGAGAGAGAAAGGGAGAAAATGACCCCCATTGGGCCTTGGGGGTCCTGCCTGTCCTTATCTGGGCTTTCAGGGAAGGAGAGGGTGGCAGAGCCTGCTTGCACCGCTTCACCCCTGATGTTCATTACCGCCAGGGGTGGGGTAGGGAGTAGGGCTCTGTAGCTCTGTGATTGCATTATCCCAACCATTTGGTCAGCGTAATTGTATGTGCAAAGCTGACAAATGTAATTTTCTCAGACTTAATACTTGCCCCATTTTCTCTCACAGTTTCTTCATCTGATTAGCTCAAGTGACGCAGACATCCAAGAATGCTTTGTGAAGCACCTAGATGGGCTCTTCCCTGCCTGGCTAGATGCTCAGCTCTGCTCCCTGGGCTGTGGGGTGGGCGGGTGGTGAGGGAACCCTCAGACCCCTAGATCCAGGGGATCAGGCCCTAGTTAGAGGGGAGGGCTGGCTTGGGGGAAGTGAGGAGCATTTAGGAAAATTTGGAAGCTTCGTGTGCGATTGTCTTCTGAAAACCCAACGTGGCCTTTGAGCTTCTAGGAGATGCTCCGTAACACCTGCCAGCAGGGGAGCCGAAATGCCACCAGCCGCTCTTGCTCCAGCCCAGCAGAAACAGACAGCGGTGAACTTTGGGAAGAGAATCTTATTATCTTGTCTCCTCTGACAATTGATTTGTTTACTGGTCATGCAGGGGCTTTCGTCTGGGATGCACGCCCTGCTTCTTTTCTTATGTTTGGTGTTATCTCTGACTGCAGACTTGGGTACCCTGAAGAAGCTTAGTTGGTTGAAAGAATGTAGACTTCGGGGTCGCATCTGGGTCCCCTTCCTTACCAGCTGTGGGACTCTTACATTATTTTAGATCGTCTTCCTCATCCCTGCCATGGAAGCAACAGCTGTCCCTGGGCCAGAGTGAGGACTAGATGAGTTTACATGTGAACCGCCTTGGCCCAGGGCCAGGCATGCTCACCAACTGTCCCTTTTCTCTCCTTCCCACTCCTCCCCTTCGCTTCCCTCCTGGGCCCAGCCCTCCTTCTCTCTCCAGGGGTCCTCTCCTAAGCAGGAGCTCTGAGTTTGGGTTAAGCTTCATATTACAGGCTGTGACCTGCAGTTTCACAGGCCACTTGGCTCTCCTGGACCGGAAGCTCCAGAACAGCAAGTCCTGGCTCACCTCGTGTCTGCTGTAGCCACGAACACTGCCAGGCCAATGTTTGCTGGGTGCGGCCCCGACCTTGGCCTCTCCATGAGCCCGCTGGACCTCTCTTCCTCCAGCACCCCTACCCCTCCAGGTCCAACCCTCCCCTCCCCGCCATGGCACTCTCTCTCTGCAGGCACGTTGCTCGGCCTTAATCACTTGTCTACTTGTACTTGGCTTTTCTAAACTGTGAGTCCTTTGGGCTCCTGACCTGGGTCTCGTCCTGCTCGGCATGGCACCTCTGAGCACTGAACCGCCCTCAGAGGAAGGGCGCAAGAGCTGTGGGTGGGTCTGGAGAGGGGATCTTGGCATGGGCCCAGGGGGAGATCTGCTCTCCCTGACCATGAGGCTGAGTCCTGGACAAACGCTGATTCGGACGCTCGGTGGAGATTGTCTTGTGAGTGGTGAGGAAGGAGGTCCTGTTCCCTTCCTCCCCAATAAATCTACCTGATGAAGAGACCCTCCCGCCGCCCCCCGCCGCCAGCGCACACGGATGGGACTGGGAGATCGGTCAGGCCGGGGGAGAGCTGCATCCCCTACGGAAATGCGGCCGGGAAGGGGCGGCGGGAGCCTGCCTCAGCTTCTCCCTCGCCCGAGCGGCTCCCAGTGCGGCCGTGGGTTCCTGGGAGAGCGCTGGCTCTGTTTGGTTTTCTGAAGCCTTCCCAAGGAGCTCACTAAGGCTTATGGGGGATGCGTCTGCCTCCGCATCCTCTTCCCTTTGAGGCGGGCTCACTCTGGAAGGGGTTCTGGAGAAAGAACACCGGCCCAGAGCCACTTGCCCGTCGCTCCCGCTCTGAGTCTGGGGCCACGCAACAGAGGAAGCTTGTGTTCCCGGCACTGTCATCTCCAGCCTCTCAGGCAGCCACTCACTTCCCGTTTTGTCTGGAGGTGGTGAGGAGCATCACCGCTTTTGAGCCGCCACGTGATCTCATTAGAGTGGCCATCAGGCAGGCCCTTATCGATTAGCCTTTTAGGGACAGTGGGAGTTATATGGCAATAAACCCAGGAGTCGGGCAGGGCGGATGGCTGTTTCCTAAATGCTGGCTGCAGGGGAGCTGGCTGCCGACATCTGAGAACCGAGTTCAAGCATTAAGTGCCCACCAGTCAATCAATAAGTGTTTCTGGAGCCCCTGCTATGTAATCAGTGCTGGCGGTTAGGTAGGGTGGGGGCTTGCTGCGATGTGTGCTTAGCATGTCCTGAATGTATCACCGGGCGCAGTGGTCGACCCAGGGCCAGGAAGGAATGGAGGTAACTCGGTGGGGTAGGGGCGGGGAGGGCTGCTGAACAATAAGCAGCGGGCTGCCTCCCTCGCGTTAGACGTGTTCATGAGCCGTGAACCATGAGGCAGGGTGGGGAGAGATTGCAGCTTAGACACTAAGTTCCGCTTTGCGTGGAACATGTAAAGGTATTTTGAGGTTCTAGTTAAAGGTAAAGAGAGGTGATGGGAAAAACAATGAACTCTTTCTCCTGGTTTGGCAGCTATTGGACCAGGGGGGAATCTGGAATGGGTAGTGAGTCTGGGGACAGCTTTCCACGGGAGAGAAAGGAAAGTTCTTCAAAACCAAAGCGAAGCTAACATTTAGTTAATAGGTTGAGAATCAATGAACTTAGTGTGAAGGTATAAGCCTCTATTTTTGGGGGGTACTTTGCATTTAACTAGGATCTCATATTTAGAAGTAGAAATTAGAGATTTATCATTTATCTATTGTTATTCTAATACAGAATTCTCTTTTATAGGAAAAAAAGTGGGGGTGGATCATGTGCTGTACACCTGCTTCTCCTGGTTACACATGTTGGAAGAAGCTTCACATACCCAGGCACCGGTGGCCACCTGGGGGAACCCCTTGACTGCTGGTGTTGGGCCCAGTGGGCTTCACCGGGTTTTCTGGGGCTAGCCTCAGAGATCTCAGAACTGCTGAGGAACATCGTACTGAGTTTGGAGACTGATTCCTAGAGATTTCCTCCTGAAACAAAGAGTAACAGAGAAGTCGCACCCATGGTAGAGGGCCAAAGGCTGGAGAGGCCTGTGTTTGAAGCAGTGGAGCCTCCACGAGAAGCCCTCAGCTTGGCGGCTGCTGAATCAAGCAGCTTTGTGGGGAGACAAGCTTTGGAGAAATGTGTTGAACTCGAAGCTTTGGGGGCTTTACCCACGATGGGCTAGCCTGTCTTTGTGCAACAGATGACCTTGACTTTGGGCCCAACCCTCTTTATGAGGAGAACAACTCTGACAGAACGTTTGCTTTGTTCAGTAAATGGGGAGCGGTTTCCAGGGACCGAGTTGCGGAGAGGATACCAGCGTGGTTGTCCTGTTTGTGTCGGGGCCTGGGTGTCCCCAGGCATGGAGGAGAGATGCGACCTTGCACAACCTTCAGAAGCCCTGTTTGCCCAGGTAGTAAGAGAACCAAATGGCTTCCTCTTGGAGCCCCACGGCCAGGGTATAGATGGGGTTCCTTCCAAAGACTGACGATTTTATTCTTTAAAAACAGCTCCCCACCCCAATCATGGCACATGTCTTTCTTCTGCCTTTTGCATCAAAAAATTACTCTGCTCAAATTTGTAATTTGAACCCTTACCTGTAGGGTCAAAGATGGGGGTCTCCCTTGGTGTATTTTCCCAGAGTTTCACCTCCTTGTTTGGGCTTCTCTCAAACAGATTTCTCGATTTGGGTGCTGTGTTCTGTGGCATCTTGTCCTCCCCACTGACTAGAATAGAGAAGACCCCATGGGCTGAGTTAAGTGGGGCTCAGCTTCAGGGAGAGAGATGAGTGTGCCCCGGGGAAGGTAGAAGGGAAAGTGGGCTTAGGTTATGGAGGGACAGTGAGGCCTGGGGTAGTCTGGGTTGAGAACGAGTGCCAGGGACAGGGGGAAACTCACTGGTGAGGTAGCAGTCCAGGCTGATGGAGATATTGTCAAAAGCCACGGTGGCTCTGGATCCTTGTCCCCACCACGCGACAATCTGCAGCCAGAACCTGTACGTGTGTTAAGAGGAGTGTGTGTGAGGAACAGCCTGGGTCGGTCATGTCTTAGGATTCAGCATCCAGCCAACGGTGCTGATGCCCTGCTTGTGACCGGTTTTTATCAGCTGTAGCTAATCTCAGAGCACTGCAAGAGCGAGGCGGTCAGCATCTCCCCCTGCTTCTCCAGCACAGAGTACTGCCCTTTCTGAGGGGCTGTTCCACATGTTAATCCAATTTGGAGTTTGGGGCTTGGGTCCAGGACTCATGGGAACTCTGAGGAGACCTCTTTCCCTTCTTGGGTGTGCAGGGTGGGTGGAAATGGGTAGGCTTGATATTCAGCTGATGCTCCCAGTTAGAGTTGAAATCATTATTAAAATATTAAAATGCTTCTGCACCAACTGATAAAGAGCCACTGTTCCCTGAGAGCCCCTTGTTTGTTGGCTGAGGCCTCCCGGATCCTTCTTTGGTGCCCCCCGAATTTCCCCCATTATCCAGCAATCAAAAGGTTAATCCCTCACACAGGGATTAAGGATTCCTGGTGATCACTGTCAGTTCTGACTGGGGTTGGTCTGTGCAGTACCCAACTGGTTGTTAAATATTATTTGACTCTGATCCCTGGGGGTGTTGGTGGCCAACACAGAGTGGCCGTAAGTATTCACAGTGAGCCCACTGAGATATTGCTGTTTTTCACCTCTGCCATAGCTTCGCAGGGTTAGGTTCTTGGACTGTGGCCAGAGAAGGCTTTCAAGTGGGACGAACAGAAAACACCTCTGGTTCATTTGGCTCCCGGGGCGTCATCCTCCTGGAAGGAATAAACCAGCCCTTTCCTGCTGCAGAGTAAGAGTTTCCTGAGAACTTTAAGAACCGTTCCCACCTTTCAGAAAGTCGATCTAGAATGATCTGCAGAAGAGTGAGCAGTCTCTGGTGAGGATGTTGAAACAACAAGAGAGGGAGTCCAAGCCCTCACGTGGCGACTGCATGGCCATACGATGAAATGCTACTCTCCGATATAAAAGAGTAGACCAGGATACATGCGCTAAAATGGACGGACCTCACAGGCATCACGCTAAGTTAAAGAAGCCCGGCAACAGGTTAAAGACCTCATGATTCCATTCACACAAATGACTCCATTTATACGAAACGTCTGGAATGGGCAAAGCTACAGAGACAGAAAGCAGATTAGTGGCTGCCAGGGGTGGGGAGTGGGAACAGTATCGACGGCGAACCAGCATCGGGGTTCTCCTGGGTGATGGAACGACTCCGAAATTGGATGGTAACGCTCTTTGCACACCTCTGTACATTTGCTAAAAGTCGCTGGCGTGTATACCTAAATTAGGTGAATTTTATGGTATGTAAATTCTAGCTCAACAAAGCTATCAGGAAAAAGGAGCAAGAGAGATCCCGGAAAATCGAGCGTTGGCAGCTAGGGGTGGCAAGCGCAGAAAACCGGAGCGGTGTCGGGAGCGGGAGACCGGCGGGGTGGAGGCAGGATACAGAACGTGGACAGAAGGAGGGGAGGCCTATAGGAGAGAAACCCGCGGGAGAAAGAATGTTCGCTCACGATTTGCAGTGAGGTCAACACAGCTTTACGGTCAATGGGTGAAGTGCCAGCCCCCGTTAGGCCTGAGAGCAGATGAGCTCGGAGCAGCACATAGATGGGTTGGATGCTGGCTTGGTTATTCCCGGCCAGAGAACAATTACTGCCTCCTGCGGTGGAAAGACTTGAAGTCAAAAGCAAATTTTTATCTAAATAGTATGTTCGTGATTGATTATTCTTAACTGAACTACGTAGTGAACCCGTCTGTGCCTTCAGCCACCTTGTGAAATCTGGTCATTCACAAATAATCCTTCTCGTTCACAAGTCACAATTAGAGGGCCCAAATCTGGTTCAATTCTAAAGAGAAAATGCCTGAATCTGTTCTACCCGTGGCTAAGCCCACTGGTACCCTTCTGGCCACATTCCTCATGATGGACTCTGTGTGCCCCCCGTCCTTAGTCAGAACAGACCAGCAAGGGCGGCTGGTGGTTGGTTGGGCAGGGATAGAAAAGTGTCCAGTGGGAAACCCCCAAATCCCATTCTGGGACCGCTGGGCATGCGGGATGAGTGTGCACGAGGGATGGGCAGCACCAGAAACCACCTGCCCTGTCTAGCCCACTCTTGGCACTTGGGCATACACCCCTGAGAGGCATCTTTCATTCTGACCTTGATAATCACCTATCAAACAGGTTTTCATTTCACACACACCTATCTTGTGTTGGGCCGTATTTAAGTTCTGTGGGGAATCCTAAGAGAAATCAGACAGAAACACTGTATTCAAGTCGCTTACTGTCCAGTGGAGAGACGAAGGACGTATTCATCAGTGTAGAATAAGGCAGAAGGAGAGAAATGCCACGCGAGAGATGAGAGCTCAGAGGAAGGAGAAAGTCCAGGCTGGGGAGATGGGGAGCACTTCATGGGGGAGGCGGCATTAACGCTGGTGTTGAAGAAAAGAAAGGACTCACAGATATCAATGTGGGGGGCAGGGGGAGCAGTGAGGAGACGGCATCTCCGGAAGAGGAACTGGAGTGAGGGATGCGTCAGGGCAGGACGGGGCGCCCCTGGCTTGAGTGTGAGGGCTGTGGAAGGCGGTAAAACTGGTGAGCAGCACCTGTATCTCACACGCCTCCGCTCACTGGGTTTCTCCTAGTCTTGGCAAGGTCACAGCTCCAGTTTCCCGAGATCTCCGTGGGGAACACAGTCCACAGATGAGCTCTTGGCTTGAGCCTGTGGAACCCCAGACACGGCCAGGCCTGGGCTTCTCCGGTGGCAAACCAGGGCCCTAATACTGCTGTATCGTTCTCCTTACAGCAGCTTCAGGGTTAGGGAGATGCTGCCCCTCGGCCACAAGAGAACAGGCACTCAGAGCTACTTGGAGATGGTGAACAGGAAGAATCATGTCCCAGTGGGTGGACGCGTCAGGAAGGCAAAGCTGCTTGATGCTCCCGCACAGCGGTGGCAAATGGCCTGCAGCCCCCTTTCCAGTTCTCCACTCTGGGTCATCTCCTAAGCTATCATCCATAGGCCAAGGGGCCATGCCAGGCACGGTTTCCCTGCTGAGCTGCAGCATGGGTGTGCCGTCCCTGTGGGCCTGGGGGGCCTGAGCCAGTAAATTACATACGTGTGCTCATCGAGCCTGGGGGCAGGGGAACAAATCCCTGTTTTCCCCTAAATGGGCCCTTCCAGAGAAAATGAACATCCCCTCTCTGTCCGTCTTTATTAGAGAGCAATTAGAGCTGCAAAGTTCTTAACCAGCCACTGGGACTCTTAGCATGGGTGACACGATGCAAGCTGGGGCTGCCATGGCTTCTTAACAGAAGAGTTTCTAAAGCGCTCTGGAAGGCAAGGGCAGAGGCGGCTGCTCTGTGGAGTGTGACTGACAGTGGGAACCGCACACAGTCGGAGGCAGGAACACTCGCAACAATCAGGGACGACTCAATCCCGTGTCGAGTCAGATGTAAACATGCGACGTCGCCTCTGTCTACCCAGGAGGCCACACTGCCAACCCTCCCCAAATGCTCCAGACTCCAGAGGCCACAGGGAAGGGACAGTTGGGACAGAGGGTGTGGGAAGGGCAGGGGTGACACAGAGGCAGTCTGGAAGTGGCGTCTGGGGATGGTAGGTTTTGCGGTGGGGAGGGAACGGCAGAACCAATCTAGTTCATTTTCTGTGGAGGCACTGGCCAAGAGGTGGCCGGTGGGGTCACCCAGATTCAGGCTTCTCTACTTTGGACGGTACCTGGTTGCGTGTCCCTACCTGAACCTTAGGTGAAGAAGAGGTTGCTCCTGGCTCTGCTCACCCTCTCCCTGCTGGGGATGGGTGAGTCTTCCTGAAGGCGCTCAGTCTTTTTGGTCCAACTGCTCTTTTCTGTCGAGTCCTCTAAAGTGCAGATACCAAGTCACCCTCCAGAGTCAACCTGGGCCTCAGGTCTCGAGTTCCAGCACGTGCTGGGCAGACTGCTCTGGGACTAAGAGGAAGTTCTAGCATGTACTGGGTGGACTGCTCTGGGTTTGAAGGAAAGCAAGGCCCGTCCCACACTACTCTCAAGACTGCAGGGGCCAGGTGGTTCTAACGAACATCCAGGTTAGTCTGCTGCCCCTACCCCACGTCCTTAACTCCGCATGGGGAAAGGAGCGGAGCCTCCATGGCTAGAAGAACCCTGCCCTCCCTCTCTGTGGGCGGCCTGGCCAAGGAGAAGAAAAGAAGCTCTTCGCGGCTCCTCCTGCTCCCTCACTGATCTGTGCTGTTTAAGACATGGCAATGAACTCCGCTCTTTCTGGTCCTTAGCAGTGGAGATTTTACTCCGTGCCCCTCAGTAGTTCAAACCTCAGCTCTTTCAGTTTCCTCCAAAGAAGACAATATTAATTACAAGAGTTGCTGCTTTTTGTCTTTTTTTTTCCCTGTCAGTGGAGTTTAGAGCTTGTTGCTGAAACAGACTTGGCTGGAGATGGTGGTTGGAGCCTGGCTTTGCCTAAGGAACATGTACCCCCTGACTCCATCTTACTCAGCTTTATAGAGAGGCCTGTTGAAAGCTGGCCCCAGGGGATTCTGGGAGGTGGCCACTTGGGCAGTGGGCCAGGTTCACAGGGGGTGGCCTTGGAATTGAGTGTCTCCCAGACTCCCCAGAAAGATCTCCCCATAGAAAGTGCAGATGCTGCTCATGCACAGCTCGGAAAACGCTCCATCTCGTTCAAGCAACAGACTGTTAATGGACAGTGAATATAATGCCACCCTGCCAGCCTTAGGGATTAACAAACCTAATTAAGTTTACTTAATGATTTTAAGTAGCTGACAAAAAGGTGTGTGTCTCAATGTGGACTGAGGGAACAGGAATGATTTGGAGAGAGGGCAAGGCAGGATGGCTGGATTCTGACGGATGGGCGCCAGGTCTCGGATTGTTCCGTCACCATTTAGTGGCTCGGAAGGAGGGAGCGCTCTGCATTCCTGTTCGCAGCTGGGGCTTGTCTGGGCTCTGGCTGCTTGGGTTAGAAGCGGCAGATTCTGCTGAGGAAAAACACTTTCTCCAATTTTTCACTGCAGAGTGAATTTACTTGGCAAAAGTCTTCTAAAATGGACTGTCACAAAGCTCAGGTCGCAGTATGCATTTCTATTAGAATAATGTATGTGATGAAAAAGCCCTGCCAAGTCCATCCTGTTATCTGTGTAACTGACTCCAGTCACCCCGGTTGAAGAGGCGGGGCAGATGGCCAACTTTGGGGTCTTGGGGACAGCCCTGGCTGGGGTCAACACGGCCTGGGCTGGACATGTGCACCCGGAGTCTTCGGCTCCTGCACAGCAAAGTGGGGACGGGCTGGACATTTGCGGCCAGACCTGGCAGTTGGGGGCGCTCTCTCCCTCACTCTCAGAAGTAACTTTCCATCTCCTGACTTGGTCTCCCTTCTGGGTTTAAAGACACCAAGAGCAGTGAGAAGTCAATACAGAGTGACTCCAGGTGGCCAAGGGCCATCGAGACTTTTTACAAGGAATCTGGCTTGTGGGGGAGCCTTTAGGGGTGGAATAGGGGAGAAAATAAATTTTTGGTCAGGGGGAGCAAATGTGAAGAATCATTCAGACGCTTTAAAGTTCTCAGTCCTAGGCTTCTAGGCACTGGCCGTCTGAGCTCACTTTTGGGGACTGAGACTAAAGAATTTAGTTCCCACATTGCCCTGGCAATATCACAAGGGCGATCCACAACACTGCAGGGCAGGGAGCACCCCTTCTCTAGCAAGTTCCCGCTTTGCTCTTGAATTCTCTCATTCTGGGTCACGTACGTTAAGCTCTCCCCAGCCTTTGAGGGGGGAAAGGTGAAAGGTGGATTTCGCTTCCTGGAATCCCGGACCGGCAGGGGATGTGCCTGTGCCCCAAAATACCTGCCCCATAGTCTTGAAAGTGTCAAGTGTCCTGAGGGAGGAGAAGTCATGTACTTGGGGGAAGAGAGGAGGAGAAGGAGAAAGAGAGAGAGGGAGAGAAAGAGGGGGAAAGAGAGAGAGAAGGGGCAGAGGGGGAGAGAGAGAGAGAGCGAGACACACACACAAGAGCCCCCTTTCCTTGGCCGGCTCTCCCTGTCGGAGTGACTGAGGCTAGCTATCTCTGGAAAGCCAGTATAAGGAGAGAGCTGAAGAAGGAAGGGCAGAGACCTTTGGGGAGCATCATTTGACTTGCCAGGCCACACAGGGAGACATGAGAAGAGGCGAGTTGGGAACTCAGGTCTCTCACTTCCCAGGTCACTTCTTTTGCCATCCTTTTCAGAACTCTCCGAATTCTTAAATCTCATTTACTCTCTTACGTACTCCATGCTATTGGTGAAGTGCGACAAGCCCCCTGGAGGTAGAAAGCGCCTGCATCCATTCTTCTCAGAGAGATTGGATGTCTGCTCCAGCTTTCTCGGACATAGACACTTCCAATACTGGCCTCATCCTCTACCCCCTGCTGCTGTGCTGGCCTGTGGCTTGAGGGCTGAGATGGTGGCACTTGCCACGGTGAGAAGACCCAGGAAAAGGGTGGTTGCTTGTTCCCTTCTCCCTTGACAAAAATATCTTTGTGAGGGTGAATTAGCAGCCTTCTCTGCTTGGTGGAGACTGAATTCCAAATGGTAAAGTGAAGACTGGACTATGTACTTGGTGGGACCTTGAGCAAGTCACTGAAACTTGTTAGGCATCGTCTTGATTTTTAAAAATCTGTAATGTGGGTATTTTCACAGTAAAAGTCTTTCTTTACCATGGGAGATTTCAGTTCATGATTCCTATTTTATATATTACATTTTTATTAGAAATGTTTCTTCGGGTAGTACTGTAAGTTACATACCTTCCCCTCTGTCTCTGAGCAAAAACTACTTGAGCACCTACTATGAGTCGGGCACTGATTCATTTGTCTGCAGCGGGGAGTATAGAGATGCATAACACATGGACCTTGACCTTGAGGAATGTGGACAGATTTATAATTCATTGACCAGGGGATTTATTTCTAAAGTCCCTTTTGGTTTTGCCCCCATAGAACTAGACTCTACACAACCTGGGAGGACACTGGATCTTGCTAGTGAGAGAGAAGTGAAGAAAGACTTTGAAGAACTGAATGCCTAGGAGAATGGTAGAGCTATGGATGGAAGAGCCAGTCAGAAGCAGGTGCGGTGGGGGCCATGTTTAAGATGTTGGTGGGATGCCACCTAGGCAGATGGATGCTCAGGTTAGGACCCAGGTGGAAATAAAGACTGAGTCATCTACATAGGGGTGAGTGTGGAAGCTGTGAACATCAATGAAGTTCTTGGAGAATAGCATCCAGAGGAACTGGATTCTGCTTTGCTTCAAATATCAGCAACCCAGTTATCCCTTAAATGCTAAACTTCATGCCTGGGGAGAGAAGGGGCCACATTTTCAGAGATACTAAGAGTTATGAAAAACTCTGCATCTGTTGATTTGTAAACTGAGCTGTGGATATTACCAAGAAAATCTTGAGCAGATTTGAACATCCTGTTATTCTAAAGGGGATCACTTATTGCCATTTTGAGCAACTACTTCTGAACCTAAGCTCACAGGCTGGATCTATCTGATTGCTTTGCACTCTTAATTGTGAAAACTTAGCAATCAAAAGCAACAACTTGTCTGAAACGTCACAGTAAATCTGTGTTAGAAATAGGATTTAAAGCTCAGAATTGCTAATCTACTTTTTGCTCTAATGATCTGGGATTTTTCTAAGAAAGAAACAGGGCCAGATCCTTCCAGAGTTATGAGTGTTTGATTTGTATGTATCAACGCCTGGTTGCACGCTGCATTGCTGAGCCACCAGCCACATCTCTCCCTCTTCTCAAAGGGCCAACCCAAGGCTGTCCTGGCCATGGTGCCATCTGGAAGGCAGCAGAGGAAGGGATGTCTTCTCTTTCCCTTTTTCAAGCCCTATTTCGAGGCTCAAATCATTTCACCTTTGGTCCCTCACAAGAACCTCCAACAGTCTCCATGCTCTGGTTTCCTATCTTCTAGCCCATCTCTGCGCTCAATCGCTCTCTATTCCCCATAGTCCAGAGTCCAAAATACTTGGCCTAACAGCCACATCCACCCTCTCTCCAGGAGATTGCTTAGGATTCTCTGACACAACCTAGTTGGCTATTCTCGAACCCACATAAGACATTTCTGTCTCAGCCTCTGCTCATTCTGATGGCCTTCTTTGAAATGTCCTGCCCTTTTACATTTCCCTAAGACCTAAATTTTCCTCGAGGTCCATTTTATAATAATACAATTTTCTCTGTGACCGCTACCCTAACACGTGGTGCACCATTTGAACACTGGCCATGCTCTGTGGACCCTGTTTCACGTGTTACTGTGTGCCTACCAATGCATATGCTTTGTGTCTCCCCACAGTGGGCAGGCCCTGTGACCTGGAAAGAGGCTGGCTCATAAACCCTTTTCCATCCTCTGTACTTGTTGGGGGCTTAACATGTTTGCTGACAATGTGACAGCCAATGACATTTCTCCAGTCACTTGCTTCCCTGTCTTGCCCACAGAACATCTGAATGTGACATTTTATGCTAATGACTTACAAATGGGATGGAACATCAAAATCACCTAGGGAACTTTAAAAATATATATATTCATGGATCTAATACGTGATCTACCGAATCAGAATCTCTGTGTACGGGGCCTCGAACTCAACACTGATCAATGCTTAGAGTAGCTAAATAAGGAATCGATATTCTCAAGCGATGCTCTGATAGATGCCCAAAGATGGAAGCTGCATTACATGGCTTATTCCATGATACAACACATTTTTTCCCAACAAACTGATTTCCCTTTTTTCTGGGCAAATAGCTAGACTACATTTCCCAGCATCTCTTAGGAATAGCCATGCGATTGATCTCTAGTCAATAGAAACTGAGCTGAGGTGATGACTCAAAAATCTTCCTACGTGAGATCACCTCATGCTCATTCCCCAGTGGTTGTCTGAATTCCAAGGATTCCAAAACTGGAGAAAAGGATGGAGCCACATGGAGAAGTAGCCTGGGTCCCTGAATGACCAGATGGAAGGCCACCCACCAACTAGCATATTTGTTTTGGATTTCACATGAGGGAAAAAATACATTTCTATTTGTACAGCAGGGAGGACTCTGGTTTAATGTGGCTTTGGGTAGTGTTACCCCGACAAACATAGCACGTGGCAAAAGCCTAGTTACTCAGGTATGTTTAATGCACCTGGCATGGTTGGGTCGAGGACTAACCCACTGCCAGGGTGAGGTGATGGGTAAACTTAGCCCTTGGCTGGCTGCAGGACTCTGAAGTACCCTTCCCTCACAGTTATAGCCTTCCCCCACATCACACTCTACACCACTCCAAGACTAGAGACAGGCCTGAGTGAGGCAGATGGATTTAAGGAATGTGGTCTAGTGCTTTGGGATGCTAGTTCCTGCCTCCCTCTGGAAAGGTAAGGCAAGCCAAAGCCAAGTTGCTTATGAAGGCTTTGAACCTGAGTTTAGACCTTGCTTGGTCTAAAATTGCCCTGGAGCATACCATTTTCCCCTAGTTCAAAGAACTGATTCAGCCTAATGACATCAAGCATGTTGAAGTCCTCAGCTCCTGCTTCTTCAAGAAGGGACACCTGCACTGCCACAGTTGGTTAGGAGTGGAGAACACCTTTTGTTTTCTTCACCCACTGTGAGGAAGATCCTGGAAGGGCTGGGTTTTGCCTGTGCATATAGACTCAGGGCAGTTGGACTCTCCTGGAAAAGTAGAATCTGGTATCTTCTCCTCGCCCCTGACTCCATCTCTGACTTTGGAGCCTGTGGGACTGCTCCTGAGTGAGTCCCTGATGTGCATCTGTCGATAGTGAATGAATGAACACATGCAGGCTCACCCAGGACGACAGTCATTGCTCTCTGCTTTTGTTGGCATGGGCGTATCTGGCAGAAGGAGAAGCCCAAACTGGCTACCAGAGAGGTGACTGTTTGGAAGTGAGGGGTCCCATCAGCTGTGGCTTTGCTGGGCCTCATGCTGTTCTCATTCTCTGTGCCTCCCTCCTTCCTGCCCTACTGCTCTGTGATGCAACAGTCCTCTAATAGATGACATTCTTACAGGGCTGGCACTGAGTAAGGCAGTAAGTGCTAGTTGGATAAATAAACGCATAATACCTGGATGATTTTGTAGGTTAGTACCATTTCACACTTGAGCATCTTCACGGGGTAGTGGAAGGAGATGGAAGCAGGAGCTCTAAGGAGTAGCTTCTATATTTAATTATCTGTAGGTCCTTGATTTAACCCCTCTTGCTTCGGTATTCTCACCTGAAAATGGGGATGACATCTGCCCTAACTATCCAGAGGTGTGGGAAAGAGTGGGCACATCATGTCGTAAAAGAGTAAAGCACCAGGGAAGGGAGGTACGTGCTACTGTGGGTGGGGACAACATGGGGGCAGAGTCGGGGAGGTTCGGGAGCTGTTGTGACTGAGCAACCTTTCCAGCAGAAGGGCAGCAGGCACCGGCTCGGAGAGGTTTGCAGGGTGTGCCATCCACTCTTCCCATGGACACCCCTCCTCCCTGGGGAAGGATGGGTGGAGGCAAAGCAGTAACAAAGGGAAACTTGTGGAGAAGGGGACCCTCTGGAGGCTTCTCCTCAGGACAGTGTAGCCACTGTATGGCCTGGATTTTCTGTCTCAGTCTTTATGGAAGTAAACTTTATTCTCTGCTAAAGGGTAATTTGCAAATAAAAGATGCTTATCAGAACCTGGGCTCTAATTTTGGAGTGAAGATAGTCAAAAGCGTACTAGAGTGATGACCTGAAAAGGCTCATGGGAAGGATGCCATTGTGCCCTGTTAGGAAAAATGGAGACTCTTCCTGTGTAGCTGGCCGGAAGCGTGAGAGTAGGCAAGCAGGGATGGGCTGGGTCTTCAGCAGCAGCTGCTGGTGGGGAGTTAAGATAACGGATTTCAGGGGGTGGATGAAGCAAAGGAAAAAGCTAACTCAAAATGAATGAGGAGTGGCCTAAAATAATCCGAACCCCAAATATTTTGTTAACAACAATGGCTACCATTTATCAAGTTTCCTACTACATGCCGAGCACTGTGTCTCCTTTTCCTCAGGCATGTCCATAGTAAGCAGACTTAGTCTAAGGGTGAAAGGAAAATGATTTCACCCCTTTAGACCTCATATTCCTCTTATAAAAAGGGGATTAATGATAGTATTTACCCCAAAGGGGCCATTTTAAGGATGAAAGGAGATAATGCATGTTGAGTATCTGTTACAGAGACAAGGCATGCAGAAAGCACTCAACAAACACCAGCCCTAATCATCACCATTTATAACTCTTCCCCGGGCTTTATGAGAGCTGTACTTCAATTTACAAAAATTCGAATTAAACACAACTTTTTCAGGGGTGTGTCTAAACCTTCAAACTAAGGTTCATTGGAAATATCTGGATTTCCACTTACTGGAATTTACTATTTCTTTACTCAGGTTAGAAACTGTAATGAAAATGCCTCTCTAATGCCTTTCTCATCACAGAAAACTGATACACAAAGAAAGAATATTTTATTAATAGCACCCAGATAAAATGGAGCTTCTTTGGATGAGAAACAAGAGTAGAATAAGAGAAAAATCTTGGCTCCGTGGAGTTTCTGATCTACATACAAAAAGACATAACTCTGTCTCACCGATTCCATTTGAAAGACGCATTTGTGAAACATAACACTTGTCGTTTAGGGCAAAGGGAACAGGAAATCTAAATATCTCCAGAGGGAACATTTTTTTTCTTGTTAGACTCTGTATATAGCGTAGAGCTAAAAGCCTTTATAATGATAATGCTGGGGAATAGAGCCTGCACACGTGTGATAAGTTATGCACTTTCTATTTGGTGGTACGATTGTAGTGATTTGTGGAACATGATTTGATCCATGGTGTTTCCAAATCTATCTTGTAATGAGTTGAACTTAGCATCTGCTTCTGCTCTGTAAGCATGTCAAAGTTTAGGATGGCGTGAGAACACTGTGTTTCATTTAGTAAGATACACAATTATAAAGAGGAAAATTTGAGGTATGTCCCTGCAAGAGATTGACATTTAGAACAAGAGGAGAGAAACTTGCCTTTCTTCTATTTTGAGAAAAGGAAAAATTAATTCCAGTAGAAAGAGTGGCAATTGAATGGGGAGGAGGGAGTGGATGAAGTAGGGAATAAATGAAGAAAACTAGTTGTATGAGGTGGATGTAAAGCAATGAGATAACATTTAAGTACATATCAAACCAATATTTGAATTGATGCTGTCCTTCAAAATGACCTTGCACATATCTGTATTCTAGGGAAGTTGCCACTGCTCAAAACTTCTTGGGCACTGCTCTTAGAGATTTTTCTTGTCACCCTTTTAAGAATGATTGTATGGTTAACATTATTTCATAACGATGACAGATGATAGCATTATTTCTATCACTTTGCCTGTTTGTAAATAGACAGAAGAAATATTGCTCCATGGATCAATGTCTCCCTGTCATCAGCTTTTATATATCTATGGCATATTCTCTGAGCCTTTGTAGAAGGATTATTGTGTGGTAGGAGCAATCTTGGCTCTTGATTTTCAAGTACTCAGCTCTAGATTTGCTTACTCACAGAGACAAGGACACATAATTAAGGCCAAAGTCTTCTGTGTAAAGAGATTCCGACAGGACAGTGACAAGAGACAAAGAAAATACAGGTACCAAGCAAGTCTCTAAAGAGAATTCTTTGTCACAAGAGTAACAAATGCTGTTTGGGGATTTGTCTGATGGGACGCAGGTATTGCTTTGATAACAGAACACTTTTCAATAGTATTTATTACAATGTGATTTCATCTGTTTTCTTAGACACAGGATGAACAGAGGAGGAATGTTAGATGGATTCCAAGAAGTAAAATTCTCAATTAAGCTAGAATTTGAAAATATTTGCAATTTCCCTCAATATGTTATTCTGTTAACATATTTATTAGGCATACTATATGTTAAGAATGGTAATAGATGTTCAGGAAACAGTGATATATGAGAGACACCTGATCTCTCCCTTGCTGGTGTATATTCAGATATTGGATAAAACAGATAGTAGAGAGTGACAGGTTATTACAGGGTTGTTTCGAGAGCCATGAGAATATATTGTAGGATTACTACATCGTTTAGGGGTCTAAGAGGGCTCCTTTAAAACGTGAAGGAAGAGTGGTAGCTAGGGAAATGAAAGGCACAAGAAGAACTTTGTGGGTGAAGAGAACAGCATGTGCAAAAGCCTGGATGTAAGAAGTTAGCA
Source organism: Pteropus medius (assembly GCF_902729225.1). Classification (NCBI taxonomy): domain Eukaryota; kingdom Metazoa; phylum Chordata; class Mammalia; order Chiroptera; family Pteropodidae; genus Pteropus; species Pteropus medius. The sequence continues at coordinate 48,083,462 of NW_024349800.1, read as the reverse complement.
TGATACAACTGAGTCGAAAGAAGTTCAGTGAGGTTACCAGACAGAATAATAGCGGGAGAATGGTATACGAAGGGGCTGGTGAAGTTAGATTTGGACAGATCACATGTGGGCCTAAGTCAAGGTTTTATTAAAGCAGTTCAAAAGGTGCCCTAAAAGCCATGGGAAGCCATTGAAGGATTTTTAAAATGGGAAAATGATTAGATTTACATTTTAGAAAGTTTTTTCCAGATGCCTTGTGTACCTTGGTTGGGTGGGGACAACAAAATGGAGGCGAGGAAACAAGTTGGGAGGTCACTGCCCTATCCAGGCAAGAGGATAATGGCTTAGGCTACTTTCATGTCATGCCCAGGGGCTATGACCAGTGTCTAGAGCCTGGCAGCTCTTTAGAGCTAACCTGTAAGCCCGTTCAAAGTTGCTTTAAAAACCTGTGTAATGTGTGGCTGCTGGGGCACCCAGGAGCAGAGGTGATTTGAGACAGCATAGGAAATAAAGTTCCTGCCTCTTCCAGGTCCTGGGTGGGGAGCTGTCCAGGCACTGGGTGCTGAAGAGCTGAACCAGGACCTGCCTAAGGAAGCTTCATGGAATGTCAACAGGGAGTGTAAGGTGCTAACACCTATCTCAGGGCAGGGAGGAAGCGAGTTGGTCTTTTTTTGTCTTTTACCATTTTCTTTTTCTCATTCCCTTATTTATGTCCTTCCTCTACCTTCTTCCTCCTCTCATTTTCATTTTCTGGCAGTCCAAGCAGGTATACTCATTCTTCCTGGAAGAAATAAGGAAGAGTATACCTCTTGCTCCTCCTCTATCAGAGACTTACCCTTATAAGGAGTCTACAGAGCACTGATGACAGCAAAAAACCCTCACTCTATGGTAGGGTTAGATGACTGGTTATTAATGCTAAATTGGCCATCCCAGCCTGGGGCATTAGGTAGGGGAGACATCATCATCATCATCATCCTCAGTAGTAGTAGTAGTAATGTAGTAGTAGTAGTAGTAGTAGTAGTAGTAGTAGTAGTAGTAGTAGTTATTACTAAGCATTTACTGTGGGCCAAGCAGTTAGCTCCCCAACCACTTTCCTTCCCCAAGACCCTAAGAGGCAAATGTTATTATTGCTCTTTTATAGGACGTGGCTTGACTTGGAAGATCAGTGGTTGTGATTTTGTTATTTATTCAATAAATTATTTGAGGCTACAAAACTGAGGGATAAGGATGGAAAACATGAAAAATAAAATTCATTGATATCTACTATATATAGATACTTTTGATAGTCATTATATTTAGTCTCGTAATAATCTTATAAAGTTCTACTGTTATCATACTCATTTTGCAGATGTGGATGCTGAGGCTCAGCGAGTTTCAGTAGCTGGCTAAGGTCACACAATTAGTAAGTGCCTGAGCCAGTTTTGAAACCCAGGACTTTCTGATTCTAAAGCCTATGCTCTTTCATCCACAGTGCTTTTTTCATTCTATGGGCCAGTCACGTCTACAGTCTAGTTGGATTTTAGCAAGTGAAAACTGTTGTGCCGCATCCTTCCACAGTTCCACTTACTTCTGGGTCTTGATGCCTCCTGTGTCATCTCTAGCTCCGGTGTGCAATCTCCCTGAGAATGCGGGAACCTGTGTGTTCTGTAATTCCCCACTTATTAGGTCACAGGGCATCATCAAACCAAGCTGGCCTTTGTCTGGATCTCCACTGAAGAGTTTGGTCTCATTATCAATATTGGAAATGTCAGTCTGGTAAACAGTCTTAAACAGGGAGGACAGAGGCTGAGAATAAAGTCTCCTTCAAACAAAATTCTATTGGATGGAAGTGAATAGAGTCGACATCTTACTTGTGGTAAATCCCCTGGAGTGGCCATGAAAAAGAGAGAGCTTGCTGGATTGAGCAGAAAAAAATTCCTTTGATTCATCTGAATTAATTTACCATCTCCCAGGAGGGAAGGCTCTGGCATCACCCTCCTGATCTCCATCCCCTGCACACAGCCCCCACAATCCCGGAGGACAAAAGACTAGTTGAAGGTGGGGAGTGCCCACACTGCTCCTTCTTTCACTTTAATTAAACCCATTTGTCTTGGAGACACGGAGCCTTGGGATGTCCAAAGGCTTTGATCTTTAACCCACAGACATCGAAGGAGTGGGAAGCTGGTGCTCGGAGTGAGGACACTGACAGCACAGCTCAAGTTATGAGCTCATAGAAACAGCAGACTCTGTGAAGTTTGGGTGAAGAATCTGAGACCTACTTTTAGAGTTACACAGTTGTGTACCAGCTGAAATCACCCCTCGCCTTGCCTTAAGCCCTTTGCCTTCATTTTTTGAAGGTGGATCCACCAAAATGACAATTCAAAGTCTAATACAGAGGCTGCTCTGGATTGTAGGTTTGATGTTTAGTCTATTAAAGGTAGCTCTTCCTTTTCTAGCTCCATTTATCGGTCTCCTTTATAGATACAATTCCCCGTCCCTTTTTGGTCTGGAGCAGATCAGCGCCCACCATTGAGGGTTCAATATCACACAGTAGAATGTCACGTGAGCTGCTGTGCTGGGTCATCTTTACTCAAGCACTGCTTGCTCCAGGCCGACTGCAGGTGGCAGACTGGTGCCATCCTGGGGAGACAAGTGGCAGCTGAACTCAATGGTTACTGCTCCACTTCAGAGTCACATGGAGTTAATAATCTTCTAGTCTAATACTCTCAATTTAAAGATGAGAAAACAGGCCCAGAGAAGTTCAAGGTCACAAAGGTCATTAGTGATAGACTCTAAATAGGAAGCAGGGACTCTGGTAGACACACTCCTCTGTTTACTGAAGAATGTGTTATCCACCTCATCTGCCAGCCTCAGGGGCCTGACGCCACAGAGCCCTGGGCTTGGACCGACAGGAGTGCCAGTTCTCAGTCTAACGCCAACTTGCTGGTACCTCACCTCTTAGGTTCTCAGTTTCTTCCCTTGTAAAAGGGCAAGAGTGGGGAATGTGATAAGGCCTGTCTTACCTGTGTCACAAGTTTGTTGTTGTTAATAAGGAATAAATAGTAAAATGGGAAATTAGGGAAGAATCTGTTAAGTAAGAAAAAATGATATACACATACAAAGCCTGATTATTATTTGGGAATGGTATGAGTTGTTCGATTTTACTTCTTCTTACAGATATTGGAGACAGCCAGTCAGGCCAGGCCCGAGATGGGGGAGGCGAATGCTCATCAGCACCAACACCCCTCGGGGAAACTTGGTGCTCTCTGTAAGCCTGTAGCAGGTGTGTGTATGCACATGTGTGTGCACACATTTGTGCATGTACACGTGTATGTGCACGTCTGGATGTGTGTCTTGGGAAGAGGGGTTGGGGAGAGAGAAGACATGGCCCCCTTCTGCATTCTGGCTGATAGAGGGAAAGGGAGCTATGGGGATGGGTAGAGGCCCACCTGTCGGCCACATCGAGGAGGGGCAGCACTGTCCACTGCCACAGGCTCAAGCCTTCACTGGTGGCTACGTGCCAGACCATCCTGCTTTGTTCCTTTCCGGTCTTGTTCTCCACGAGCACCAAGGAGATGTTGCCCCGCAGGACTCCACGGACGAGCCAGGACATTCGAAGCTGCGAGGGAGAGAAGAACCAGAGCGACGTGATTTTAAAAGGAAACTTTTAGGTCCCCTTTCGAGAATTCTCAACCCCGAAGGATTTTTCTGGAGACTCAGCCAAAGTCTGCCTAGTGAGGAGAGCTGGATGCCCGCCACTTGGTCTTCTTCCCTGTCTCCCACAGGGCTTTGATTAAGGTTCAAGGGTCTGGGCATGGGCAACTGATGGGCAATTTTGAGACTTAGTTCAGGCTGATAACATCATCCTAAATTTCACAAGATTCTGCCTCTGAGGTGATAGTGAGATCAATGGGGGTATTAAATGACCTTCCTAAAAAGGACCCAGATGTTGTCGTCTGTGGCCCCATTTACTTTGTGACTCAACTATTGTTAGTGATGTGGGTACCAAAGATTTTTAGTCCTTCTTCAAAGACTCTAATAATCTTATTTAGAGGATACCATGTCAAGTATTAGCTACCTAGAGACCCTACAACTTGATACCTGTGGCCACTGGCAGGCAAAGGTGAGATGAAAATCTATATATCAAGATCTTTGAGTATGGCTGTCTTTTAGAATTAGAATGCCCACTTTGCCAAAAGGAAGCCATAATCTTATGTTTTCAGTGTGCATTTATTAAAGATTTCTCTGGCACTGTTCATGAGACATACGAAAGGGAATTGCAGCTAACATTTCTAATAAACTTTAAAGTTATGCCCAGAGGCACATGGTCTCTGGTCTTTGTGCCTACAACAACAGAGGTCATATGTTTGATAGAAACAATCCATAAACAACATTTAAAAGTTAGGACGACTACGGCATATCATTGCCCCAAATATTCCTGTACATATCCTGTCATAAAAATGGCTACCGTAGAAAAGAGGTAAAATATGTCCTATGCGAGCTGAAGTTCTCATCCGCTATGGTGCCCTTTTTTTCTTTTTTCTGATTCTCATTGTTTCAAGACATTCTCCTTCGTAAATCACTGCCCCTTTATCTCCCAGTCCCCAAGCTCATGGTTGCCTCACAATTTGGTCACAGAGGTTATGAACCACGAGGCACTGAAGCCGAAGAGTTCCCTCTATGTTACATACAACCTGTTGACTAACAAGGTCACACCTGGCATTGGGATGTCCAGGTGCTGTTCTACTTCTGAGATCCTGAGTCAGGTAAGCTTGGCCTATAACCATAACCTCTTCACTTATACCTTTTCCATTTCCCCCAAAAAAGTATAGCAAATACTTGCCTCCATTGAGACCTTCCAGAATAATTTAACAAAATTGTTAATTTTTTTTTCTGGCCCCACTTGGCTTTCTTGTGCAATCTAAATACCGTGACTGGTAATTTTAATCCTTCCCTTGCTAACTAAACCCTCTCAGCCCTCATCCCGTGTCCTGCTATGCCAAGCTAAGGATAATGCTTGCCACATGCTTTCTCTACTTTTGCTTCTTGGCCACAGAATATTGCTGATTTGGACTTCTGCGAAATCAGACTGTTGAACCTCAGTGCCCTGGATGGTTGGCAGTACTTATTCAACCACTGTTGATTTCCACAATTGACTTCTAAATACACATAGCAAAACAGGTGTTTCAAACTCTTCCTCAAACACTAATGCTGTTACCTCCTGGCTCTCAATTTCCGATCCATTATTTTGATTTCTACTTTACTGATAAAGTTGGCTTTATCAGGTGCAATCTGCTTCAGCCTCTTCTTTTTTTCTTCAGTGTGTCTATTTATCCACCTTCTCTCTCTTCCTTTCCTGTCTCCGAGGAAGATGTATCCTTCATTTTCTTTTATGTTAACTTCTGCTCGTTTCTCCTCTCCCTAGTCCTTGTTCTGTCGATTCTTTCTCCTCTTTTCTCCAGCACATTCAGAGTGTCTCTACCTTCTGGCTCCTCTGTCTACAAACAAGATAAGGTTTTGCCCTTCCCGCAAACCATCCTTTACACGATCTTGCCAGCTCCTCTGGTTTGTAATCTATTTCTGTACCTCTGTTTGGATGTTAACATCTTGGATAACTGGTACGTAACTGCTGCTCCCATTTCCTTGTTACTCAGTCTCTCTTTAATTTCTTCAACCTGGCTTTATTCTCATTACTCTAAGTAGCACTCACCATGTCTTCATAACTTACTCTTTGAACCCTTTCCACCACCTCTTAAAGTGCCTTGTCCTCTCCATTCTTTCTCCCTTCTAAATTCTTTTATATATCTGTCATATTTTCCTGTTTATCACTGCCATCTGTGACCCCTCAGTGGTTTATCACTCCCTACTGAGGCATTCGCATTCCTTTATAATTGAATCAACTTTTTATTCATTTAATGACTATTTATCAAGTACTTAGACCGAGCTACATGTATCCTCCATTCTAGAATGGTCTAAGAGCTCTAGAGTCAGAGAGATCTGGATTCAAAACCAGGTTCTTTGGTCACTTGAAGCTCAATTCCCTATTCTCTAAGATGGGAAAGGTTTATTTACCTTATAAGGTTATAGTGACAATTAAATGAAATAATAAATAATGTAACAAAATATTAAAAAGGAATTTTGGCTTAAGCACTGAGGCACTACACACTATATTTCAAAGGAAGTCTGAGAGCATAATGATGCAGAACTTTCAAGAGAGGCGAATGAAAACAAGTTCCAGAATTCTTAATCCCTCAGCCACGCTTTGGATAGAAAAGGTTAGTGGTTAAGTATTAGAAGAGAGTCTTTGGAACTTGCCGATTTGTAGCCAACTGGCTATAATCCAAACTTCCCAGTTCTCAGCTGCTCTTAGGAAACTTTCAGTTTGGAACAGAATCTGCTAGTGCCATGAGCATGCTGGTGAGATGTAGCCCTGTCATATCAGCACAGGGGCCACTGACCAGCTGACTGCTGAGCTTTCTCTATCTTCCTGCCAGTCCACCTGGGCAAGGGTGGTGCTAAGAAAGGCATCCTTGGCTTTTGAGGAGGTCTGCTAGGATCCCTCTTGGTATCGGTCCTTAAGAGAGATGATCATCCATTCTTTCCATAAATATTTACTGCATAGCTATTCTGTGCTGCATATTATCCATATCTTCCCAGCCCTCATGGAGCTTATCATCTAGCCAGGAAGCCTGAATTGAATTAAATGAGTAATTGAATTTGTGCTGAGTGTAGCAAAAGGAGAAGTAATCAAAGCCACTTGACAGAGAAGACATTAGACCTGAGAGAGTCAAGACACCTGACGTCATATAGTGAGGACGTGGGTCAAGACAGACACTTGACCCGACTGTTCAGAGCGATGGATAAATAGGAAGATTAAAAATTTGACTTTCCTTTCACCTTTTAATACTATCATCTATGTTTATAGCAGAAAACATACATCTACAGCCAAACTCAACAGAAGGAATGTACTGTCTGAGATTCAGCAAAGTCTCGCTCTAGAACAGATACGAAATATTTGGAATAAGATTGCAAACTGGCAACCAGTGAGTGGCGATCAAAGTTTGGCTTTTGGTCTTTTTTTTTTTTTAATCCACTGAGTGTGGATAAGGTGATGTATCCAGGTAGATGTTACTCTTCCTCAAGATTACAAGCAGTCTTTCCCTTGGCTTACTTCTCCCCAGTAGTTATCCCTAGTGATTCCAGATTCTGCCTCTAAGTGTCAGTCAGTACTTTGCTACTCAGAGTATGATCTTCAGGCTGGTATCACTGGTGTCACCTAGGAACTGATTTGAGATGCAGAATATCTGACCTGACCTCAGACACACTGCATCAAAATTTGCAGAGATGCATGGAATTAGACAGCAGCCTCTGGGGCCCTGCCCGTATGCTCCTATGACTCGTCCACTTCATTTCTAGAATGTACCAGAAGCAACTGCCTTTTGTATCAACATTCATTCTCTGGTGGCTTGTCAAACTACCCTTGTTTCCTTGTCGGCAATGGCATAACTTGGGAGTTTGGGATCTAAGGCCAAAGTGAATCAACTGTGTGACTTTAAGCCAACCACTTACCCTCTCTGAGCCTTTATTTTCTTACAGACAAACTTATGATACTAACCACACCTCCCTTGCCCCCCCTAAAAAGTGTTTATAAAGATTGAGCAAAATAAAGAATGTGGAAGCAGAGTTCACACGTTGTGATGAAATGGTTAAACCAGTGGTTTTCAGCCTGGGCTGCAAATTAGAATCACTTAGGGAGCTTTCAAGACTACCCATGTCTGGGCTCCTCCCAAGAGATTCTGATTTAATTGCCCTTGGGTAGGTCCTGGGCATTAGCAGTTTTTCGAATCTCTCCAGGTGGTTCTAAAGTGCAGCCTCAGTTGAGACCACTGGGGAGATGGGGCCACTTAGGGCAGGAAGTAGCCTGGCCTTCTCAGTGAGGGATCCATTTTTATCTTGGACTTTGAGTAAGAGGCAATTCTTAATAACTAAAAAATGACTTTAAATGGGCCGACCATCACCAAGGTGTAGAAAGAGTAATTTTCCTGCAGGGATGGGGAGGACATGGCCTCGGGGGAGGGCCTTCATGTGGCTGCGACATCGCCCCTGGGCAAAGAATAAGGACATCCCTGAACACGAGAGATCCCTGGGCTGGGGTGAGCAGGGATGACCTGAGGATGCAAACGGGACCACAACTATCCTCTTGGACCTACAGGGTAAGGTTCGCATCAATTTCTTCATTAGAAGAACTGGAGGACTGATGTCAATTCTTACTAAATATCCCTTATTAATTACATATCTCTAAATGTACAGAGCAACTATCTGTGGTTCCCAGAGCAGATCACAGGCTCAAGTGCCTCTCAGAGACTTCCATTCCCCCAGCTTAAAGAAGCCCTTTGATATCATTATGGCACAGATATCCACGCCAGGTGGACCCAGCTTGATCTTGACAGTCATGGTTCAGGTGCCCAGAGTGGGCAAAAACACTTTTGGAATTTGATCTTAATAGGACTAATTTCTATCTGGGTGGCCTGTATGATGAGGTAAGGTGTTAATTGACAACTTATTGAATACTAGAGAGCTAGGCACTTGCACATGTGCTGTCTCATTTTATACTCACGACGTTCCTTCCTGCGGGTATTATCAAACTCATTTTTCGGATGTGGAATCTGAAGGTTAATTAGATTAGGTAACTCGCCCCTGGTCACTAAGTCCATATACTGCCAACCTGGATTCCACGCCATGTTCTATGCTCTTTCTAACTTATCTATAGTGTCATATACATGTAACACATTATATTAATATGTACTTAAATCTTTTGGGGTGTATCGTGAAGGTTTTCTAGATCCTTGTTGCTCCAAGTATGGTCTGTGGACCAGCAGTGTTGGCATGACCTGGGAGCTTATTAGAAATGCAGGGTCTCAGGCCCCACCCTAGACCTGCTGAACCAGAATTTATATTTTTATAAAATCTCCCACAAATACTGGGGGAATTAGGGATTTTGTGGATTTTAAACCATTTATAACCACTGTCTCTGCCAGACAAGTAATAGTCATATATGTCTATGTGTATGCACATATATCCATACATATTTATCTACAAATGTTTATATACAAAAAGCAAGAGTATTCACACGAATATGGAACATCTTATACGAATCTTAAATAATATTTATGAGAACAACACTTGCTGGAGCCTATAAGAATAAAATTTTTGATCCTTCTGGACACGCCCTAATAGATACAGGTTATAAATGACAGCTTGTGACTACCAAACTCTTCTCTGTGCAGACGGCAAGCTAGATGAGTGAAAAGAGACGCCGCCAGGAACACGCCACCCGCAATTCTACCTCTGGCTCCAGCCAGCCTTTCACAAGGGCCTTTCCCCCCTCCCCCTTGGCGGGGCCCGACAGGCTTTCCAATTATGTGCTACCAGTGTTTGTCATTTTATTAATTAAAGTTCTGTATGTAAAGCAGGAGCAGCATTGTGGTTAGGCCTAATGCTATTATTTCTCTCATGGCCCTTTCCTTCTCCAGAGGTAATTACTGCAATTTTATGTTTAGAATAATGCCCCGTGTTTGCTGTGCATACCTCGTGGCAATTTCACAACGATCTCCTGAGCCCATAAATAAAAAGTATCAGCATGAGATTCAGGCTGACGTTGGACAAGAGAGAATCAAAGGTATCAAATATTGTCCATTCTGCATGCGGCACCCCTAAATGCTACGAGGGGTGGTGGTGTTTTTCTTTCAGTTTCTGAAAGGCAACATGAATTCCCACAGTAGAGACAAAACCAAGGATGGACACTCAAGTGTGTATTTCATTTCAACGATAGGAAACATTTTTTAACACACAGAGATGCTAAAAGATGAGCTTGTCTGAGGCAGATGGTGAGTACTCCCCCCATATTCCTCACATCTAGTCTGTACTAGATGACCAGGATTGGGGTTGTCATCAGGGACACCCACGCTTTGAATGGAGGTTAGAGATCCTTTCCAACCTAAGATGCCACAGGGCTGTGATTCTGAGTGTGAACTTTTAATTTTAAGAGTTCCTCGGTTTCAACACGGTCTCTTATTAACTTTAACTGAGAGTATCGACTCACTGCAAACCCCAGTGTTTTTGTGCTAATCTCCTAATTCACCTGGAAAAAATAAGCACCGACTCTCTAGTTATAAATAGCCTAATGGTAAATCAATCTAACACAGCAAGAAGCAGGCCAGATGCAGATTTCTGATAACAAGCAAATCAAATATGCTGGCAAATACTTGCAATTATGGAGGCTTAAGAAATGCCGGATTCCTGGTCAGGTAGGAGACTTAAAAGATTGAGATCCTTTCTGAAAACAGCACCCCAGGTTTCCTTCTTTCAGAGGCATCACATTGAAGCCAGAGGACATCCAGCCAGGGACACCTACATGCCCCACCTTTGTGAAAACATAGCAAGAAAATGTGCCGGCTTTGTAAAAAATAATAACCGTGGGATGCCTGACAAGTGAGGTTATGGAGTTACAGGTATTTCTTTCCTTCTTTGGTCTTTTCCAATTTTTTTACAGGGAACATCTATTACTTTTGACAACTAGAACAAAAACAATAAAATAAATTTAGGGCATGCAGCTATTAAAAGCATGTTTATGAAGAATAATATTGATATCGGAAAATATAATATTAAGTAAAGAAAGAAAACACAAAATGCTTATGTGCTGTGATGCTAAACGTGTAAACTCTTGATCTGTCACTCTGCTCAAACCCACGTTTGTCTGTCGGGAGGGAAGCGCCAACATTGCAACAGGGGTTTATCTTTGGGGAGTGAGACTGTGGGCAATTTCAATTTTCTTCTTCATACTTTCCTGTATTTTCCTAATGTTCTATAATAAACATGGAACGCTTCTGTAATCAGAAGAAACAATAAACACTATATTAAAAAAGGTGGCGAGGGAGGATTCTGTGTCGTTGGAAAGTGGGGAAAGAGAGTGACATCTTTTTGCCCGCTTCCGGGAGGATCAGGTTCTCTCTCCTGCACTGTGGGCTCTAGGGCTCTGTGAGGAAGACCAAGGGAAGGTGGGAGCCTCTGGGAAATGAGGTGGGGTCGTGCTGAGGACAGAGCCGGGGCTTTGAAATCAGAAGGAGTGAGTGGTTCTGTCTTTCTATATGATACGACATCTCGGGGCCTGAGCCTTCATCTGTATAATGAGGCTAACCGTATTCTCCTGATAGAGTTACTGGGAGACTTTAGTAAGATTATGTGAGCCCGGTGCCCAGTTTGGCAAATACTTTTGCTCAATATTAGTTCCTTTCTTCTGTATTGGACAGAACAGGCAGGAAACAACATGTTAGAGAGAAACAGCTCACTACAAACAATAGGAAAGTGTGAAGGATGCTGTATGAAACATTTTGGTCCAGTGTTATATCTTCTAGGTATAGAGAGAATTATCTTTCCAGCCTTATCAGAAGAAAAAGATGATATTTTTCTTTGAGTTACACTGTAATGGTGCGATCTAGGGCAAACAGCCTCCTCTGTGCCTCAGTTTTTCTGTGTGTGACGCTGTGAAAGAGCTTTGTAATCCTCTGGCTGGGGTCGACTCTATGCAATGAAACTCCCACAACTGGTACGGACAGCAACTGGAAAGAAAACGGATTCCAGGCACGTGAGTGTCTGCAAGGACATAGGCGTCCGGGAAGTGCTTATTCTTTGACAGCTGGGGAGAGTCTGTGCTTTCAGTAGGGTGTCCCGCTGTATCTGGGCCACCTAAATATGTTATGACAATCAACTTGTAGATTTTGAAGAGGACCCAAATCTCTGCCAAGTGCCCGGGAGGATTTTTATTCACATGTATGAGCCTTGACAGTAATTCTTCCTTTGTCTCATCATGTAATGGCATGGGTATTCATTTTGAATGGCTCAAAGGTTTTAAGTTAATTATGCCCAAACTGCAATTACAATTGTTGTTGATTACTTTAGCCCATTAGCATGTGTCCTGGCAGTGTCAACCATATCAAAGTAAGTGGTGACAGAATGCTAGGTTCCAGCAGCTTCCCAGTTTTAGGTACTGAGAGGTAAGCACTTCTAGGTAGATATCCAAAGAAAACCAAAACAATAATTCGTAAAGATCTATGCACCTCTATGTTCATGGCAGCGCAATTTACAACAGCCAAGATATGGAAGCAACCTAAATGTCTATCAACAGACGACGGGATAAAGAAGTTACGGTTCATATATACAATGGAATATTACTCAGCCATTAAAAAAATGAAATCCTACCATTTGCAACAACATGGATGGACCTAGAGGTTATTATGCTGAGTGAAATACGTCAGACAGAGAAATAGAAATACCATATGATTTCACTACCACTTATATAAATACCATTTATATGCAGAATCTAAGGAACAAAAAGAACAAACTAATCAAAACAGACTCAGAAATATAGAGGACAATCTGGTAATGACTAGAGGAGAGGAGGGCTGGGGGCTGGGAGGATGGGGTGAAGGGTTAAAGAAGTACGAATCAGTATTTGAGGTTCACAGGGATGGGGAGCACGGCAGAGTGAATGCAGTTAATGTCATGGCTAGTTGGAGGGCCAGAGGAGAGAAAAAATAATTAGGGGGATTGTTTTATAAACCATATAACTGTCTAACCAATGTACTGTATACTTGAAACTAATAATAAAATAAAAAATAAAATAAATAAAAATTGCATTAAGCCGTAAAAAAAAGAATTCTTTTGGTTCAGAAATCTCTGTAGGGCCACACTTGTTGGATCCTTGAGCATCGATGAAGTCTCCTTGTTAACTCTTATTCTGGAGAGGGGTCATGCTCACAATTGAAAGGGTGCCCAATTTATTAATTAATTATTGATCGAGTGGGTTCAGTGGGCACATTTTCTTGGTGCTAATGCTAAGCACTGTGCAAGATAATGCTCTCGACCTGCCCACACGTTGCTAATTGACCCAGAGGAGAAATAAGAACACATACAATGTCCGAATTTATGTTAGCAGTGACTTCGTCATGCCTGTGCAAAATAAGGAGAGGAATGATAATAATTGCCACCATCTGTAAAGTATTGTAGAGATGACAAAGAGTTTTCACATTTTCATTTGATCCTTGCAACAACCTCATGCGGCAAGTAAAACAGGTATTTTTATCTCTAGTTAGAGGGTGTGACTTGCTTGAGGTCTGTCTTATGGTTCACAAGTGGCAGAGCTGGGATACAAACTCAGGTGACTTAAGTTCAGTGGCCTTAGAGTGTGTGCAGATTTGACTTTGGAGTTGGACAGATCTGATTTGAATCCTGGCTCTGCCTCTTACCACAGGGTGACCTTGGGCAAGTCACTTAAGCTCTCTAAGCAGCAGGTTCCGCATCAGTAAATGGGGGTAACAACCCCTCACCAGTCCGTTTTAGTAATGAGATAAGGCAGGTGGAATGCTTAGCACAGTGACAGCCACACGGTAAGAGACTGACAGTTTAAGAATGCTCTCTGAGTTGGCTTAACGGGTATGCAGGGTCCCTTGCCTCAGCCCCCTAACTAAGGGAAGGTTTCTTTCTCCTCGGAATGCAAAGAGTTAGGCTGTTTGAGGGCTCTAGTTAAAAATTTTGGCTTGCTTTTTAATGTGATGTAGCTGAAAGATCCATAAGTAACCTGGAGACCAGGACCTGTCATGTTGAAAATAAGTGTTCTTAACTTTTCTGCTGAATAAACACCCTAAAGAGATCCCAGATTCCTGTGGTCGGTCTCCAGCATGACTGGCCACAGGGTCGCTTTGAAATGAGTACTTGCTGGCTCACTGCCTGACTGAGGACCAGTTCTGGCCTCGGCCCCCCTATCCTTCCTTTGCAAAGCAGTACATCCTTAGGCCCCAGCCCAAGGCTCTCTGAGATAACTGTCTCCAGCACTGTGGGTGTGAGCGACTGCCAGAGCTGAGGCCCTCCTGGAGTTTCAGACACAGCATCAGGTCAGGGTGACTCATGGGGTGGGAGTGGGGGGACAGCCAAACACGTTATCTACAGGAGACAGAGAGAGGTCACACAACGTAGAGAGGCCTTTGGCTTCAGAGAAAGGCAGCTCATGCTGGAGCTCTTTCTCTGGGCTTCTTAAAATGGGGGCACATATGCCTCCGGTCTTCCTGACAAACTGTACCTTCCCACGGTGTTAGCTACTCGGTATTAAGTAATGATCGTGTTTTTGAAGCCAAACAAACAGGCATGTGAGGGGATAAGAAACAGAATCAGCGTTCATGTTAACGTTTATAAAGAGATGCTAAAAGAAAAGCCAGGTGTGTGGTGTCCTGCCCTGGGTCATTTCCCAGACCCCTTCTCCGCCTTGGTGCCTTTGGTCTATCCTCCCTCTCCTCTCTCGGTCGCCCCTTGTTTCCTGCATCCATTTCATTCACAGGAGATCTCTTGGGGAAAGAGGAGATGCTATTGTGTCTTAGAGATGCTCAGCTGCACTGCTGGCCAACTGTGCACGATCATAGCCTCCCTCCCTGAGCCTTAGTCTCCCATCTATAAAGAGGGGACACTATCATCTCTTTAGGTATCTGCTGCCGGGTGGGAGTGGTGGTGGGGGGAGGGCATCGTAGAAAAGGAACTTGGGTGGACTGGAAGAGGGTGCTCCCCGGGCCCTTGCTGGTGGGGCTGGCGAAGGGGATGACGGGCGCCCGTCTGCTGCTGGGGAAGCATTAGCTTCCTCAGACCCCGGTCACTGAGCTGGGCAACATCTTCATCCCCTCTACTTTCAGGTGACCTGGGGCATAGCAGGGGCCAAATTATCCAGATTCAGGATCCTTGGATAGGGCAGGCTCCAGCCTTTGAACTGAGAATCCTCACAAAAGTCAGATAATAATAATAAGGGCAGCAGTGGAGGAGCAGAAAGCACATGTACCATTTATTGAGCATCTACCGTGTCCTCAGCCAGGCCGGGCCCTTTTTCCGCCTTGTCTACTTGTTTCTCCCACCAGTCCTGCAGAGGACAGTGAAGCTAAGACTGAGGTGATTTGCACAAGGTCGCTCGGCTAGAGAGTGGCAGGATTCCACTTTAGTCTACGTGGCCTCCAGGACTGCTCTCCCCGCCATACCACACTGCCTCAGGGATGTTCCTTTTGTCCTGGCTCCACGTGACCAGTTGGATTCCTCTGGATATGAGGATGTCACAGCTGCTGGGCCACGGGACAGGAGGAAGCTGCCTAGAGCCACCACACTGCTCTGACTTGCCTCAGGTGTCAGCACCACCCTAAAGGAGCCCGAGGGGCACTGTGCTCAACACTGGGCCCATCATTATGTCCTCCTGAGCAGGGAGTGGACAACCTAGCTGGATGTCACATAGCCTGCTTGGAGTCCTACCCCTGGTTCTCAGAAGGTCCCCAAAGCAGGAAGAGGAGTGGTAAAGAGAACAGAGAGTATGAAAGGAACCCCTGGCAAGTCTCATTGGATTTGCTCTTAATTCAGGCAAACTCTGAAGCCTGGAGCTGCCCTGAAGTGAGCAGGAATCAGTGAGCGTTCTGTCATTGCAGTGGAAGTTACAGCATTAGATAAGATGGCGTTTAGAGGTCCAGTCCTCAAATATCTGACCTAAGGCACTCGGGCTTGTGGGAGCGGAGCTGGGGATGATGTTATGCTGGCAGATCCCTCGTTTGGGTCCCCAACTATTTACGAAGAGGGTTGTTTTTTACAGACACCACGTGGTGTTTATGCAGTATTGCTTGGACACACAGGGCACAAGCTGCTCCCAGGTGGACCCTGGAAGGGACTGGCTTTTTCTTTTACTGGTCAGCAGTCGGCGAGATATAAGGGAGGATGGGTGAGTACGGAGAGGGGAAGGGTGAGGTGTCCTTCTCCTCAGATGGGCACGTGTTCTTTGCAGAAGGTGGAATGACAGCCTTATTCAGGATCAAGCCCATGAGGCCTCTTGGAATAGTTTCTCCTTCCTGATTTGCTAAAACAAGTGAGAGCATGTGAGGCTAAGAATAATGTACACAGAAGGCACAAATAACACCTGAGTCCCATAGCTGAGCAGCAAGGTCCCCTTGGTTGTGCAGTGACTCGGCCTGGCCTGCGAGACTAAGAAGGTAACTAGTCTTCTGCAAAACAGGGTGGTAATTCCTTCCTGGGAGGGAATGAGGGTCTGTGGTGGGGTGGGGTTGGGGGTCTGGGTCGGGTGGGAGTGATACCAGTCCTCAAGGATGCTTTTGAGGCCCACGTCAACTCCCCCAAAGCTGAGGAGTACCATGTGTCCCCAACAAGGGCAAGGCCATGTGACAGAAAGAGCGTGAGGCTCAGAATCATAATGTTTGAGTTTGATCTTGATTTTGTATCCACTGGCTGTTGGTCTCTGGATCCATCTCATTCCCGCCCTGCTGAGAAGGGCCGTTCCCACCCCAGGGCGTCCCTGCAAGCACCCCAACCCAGACCATGGGCAGGGTGACCCCTGACATGTAGGATCTGCTCCACAGCTTGAGCTGAATAGAATATTGAGGCTCCTCCCCTTAGACCCCTTGCCGAGGGTTTGGTGGGGCCGATAAAGAAGGAGAACTTCTGCTTCTGATTTTCCCTCTGCCTCGAGCCATCCTATAAGAATCATTATTAACCCATTTTCCTTTTGCCCCGAGAATACTCGCCGGCAGCTGCACTGTTTATCCCGAGAGAACTCACGGATTACAGTCCTAACCTTACCCCAATGTGTGCCAGGAGAAATCTCACTTTGATTATTTTCACGTCGCTCTAGTGTATCAATAATCTTTGGAAACGAATGACATCGTTCTATTTATAGCATTTTAGTAGTGGCATTTCCATTTACAAAATATAGTAATTCTCGATTGCTGAAAATGTCAAATCCTAGAAAATGTAGCATTTCCTACGCGTGATGTTAACATCGTCTCCAATAGCTGTTAGTCGAAGATTTATTTGATGAATCCGATTTATGTGCATATTTCTGTTACGTTAGGATTAGAGACAAGTTCTGTTTAGAAATAACTCCAAGAACAGGATTTGTATTTTACTTTCACATTGAAAACCAGTCAGATTTGCTTTCGCTTCAAAGAGCGTGTTTATGTAAAATTAAATTAACGCTGGCAGCGAGAGCTGCACTTTTTTTTTTCTAAACAGGAAATGGGTTCATCTTATCCTTTTCTTGCCTTTCCATGGGGGATCTTGTCACCGAGTTTAATAAACTTTAAAAACACAGGAGTCAGAAAACTTTCTCCTTTCTTCCTATCCGAATGTCCTATTTGTCTGCTCACGGGGAGGGAGCGGGGCAGCTTGAATAAGCCTCATTGACACAGCCATGACTCCCACCTACTTTGCTTCTGAGTTACACTGAGATACTGGCTTTAATGACACTGTCTCCTTCCCTGCAGGCCGGAGAGCCCATGCTGCCACGGAAGAGCTTGCTGGTGGCCTTCTGCCCTGATCTCGGCAGCCCCGGGCAGCTAATCAAAGCTGACCCTTTTATCACCGTAGGGCTGACGTCAGGAGCAGAAAGGCCCAGCTGTGTTCCTCCAGGATCCCAGTGTGTGTGTGTGTGCGTGTGTGTGTGTGTGTGCGCGCGCGCGTGCGCGTGCACATGTGTATGGGGAGAGGACAGAGGTGGCAGCCCCTCCTGGAAGGTCAGATAACCAGCAGTGGGGAACTGACCTGCCCTGTGGGTCTTACCACAATCAAGTAAGTCTCTTCCCACGCTTCCTGGGTCCCTTTCATTCCCGTAGCCCATTGAAGGAAAATGCTCTGTTTTGGGGGAGGAGAGAGAATGACGGAACCCCCCTCCCCCAGGCCTTGTTCTGTCCTGAGAACATGGATGGGTTAAAATATTCCAGTCACAGGCAGGCTATTCAAATAAAATAGAATTTCAAACCACTCGGGGCTTGTTGAGACATTCAGGCTTCCAGGATGTGTGAAAGGCAGGGGGAGGGGCAGAGACAGCCCCTGCCACTCTCCTGTCCTCTTTATTACCAGCAGCTGCAATGCTAGACACATCTGAGCGTGTCTCCCAGCCAAGGCAATGTGAGTAGGTCTGACAGCAAGTGCCACATAAAAGCCACTGCAAGGTTCTCCTCCATGGTGGCAACTTTAATGATTTGAACTGGAGCTCAGCAAAATAAAAATAAAAATAAAATCTGAATATATTGTAAGTGACTCCCTAGTTTCCTGCAGAGAATAGCTTGTGGGGAATGGGGCGGAGGGCAAAAACCCACACAGCTAGCTCTCTCTTGTTTGTGGCTGGGCTTGGCAGAGGTCTTTAAATATTCATGTCCCATATGCAACTGTGCAGAGCAGGGGAGGAGGCAGAGCCTGCGGCATGGCCCTGGTGGTTTTAGATGTTTGGAGGGAGGAGGCTGGAGCTGGCATGCTTCTGGAATGCTCCAGAATGCATCAGTGGGCACCTGACCTGGCTCCACGTGGGCTCTGACGGGTGCTCTCTCAGGCCTTTCTGTGTCCGCGTCCTCTGTCCCCCACCTTGCCATTTCTAACTCCTTCTCTGACTCGTCCTTCTAAAAGGCAAGTTATATCGCACTATTTGGGGCACAGGTAATGGAGAAAAACTCTCAGCATGGACCCAGAATAAATTTTGGTCACATTTGGCAAATACCCCTTAGCCAATGACTCTCAAGTTTCAGTGCGTATCCTAATCACCGAGGGCGGGTTTGAAAATGCAGATTCTGGACTCTGCTCAGCGATGTCATCAAGGAGCTCTGGGGTGGGGACCAAGAATCTGCATGTATTACAATTTCCAAGTGACTGCAACTGGAGAAACACAGACCTGCTGGTTAGTCTGTATCTAGATTTTCATGGAAATGCAGCGAAGGCAATACCAGTTCCCCTGCGGGAAACCACTGGTGCTTGTGGGGTTTCTTGAGGGAGCCTTTGGAGATACTCTGCAATTACTTCAGCTCCCTGAAGGTCTCGTGGACCAGGACTGGTCTGGGTTTAGAGAAGATGATCAGCTGGAGCTTGGCTTGGCCAGCTGCCAGTCCCCGTGGGCCTGGACTCACCGGAGACTTTCGCCCATGGCTCTGTCTAGTGTCCACCTTCCTGAACTTGGGCCCACAGCCAACAGAGGTCCCTTTAGGGCTGGTGGAGTTCGGAGGCCCCAAGTTAATCTCACACGGTGTCACACAGCAATGCAACATCCGTTTCCCTGTCACTGACGTCCAGCCAACTTGGGGGGAAGGAAACCAGCTTTCTGCATTTCGCATTTAGGATTTGTATAAAATAAATGGCAGAGCTTACGAACCTGGAAATGCATATTTCTATTTTGGTTATTTACTTTTTTGATGAAAACACTTCCCCCAACATTGGGAATTCAAAGGCCCATCAGCATTGGACGAATAGTCTGAAATCTGAATGCGAAGGAACTGTGAGCTGAAGGTAGAAACCACCTTCCTTCATTATTCCTGCTGAGCAAAGTTCTAGAATAGGGCAGGAAATAGCAGAAATAGCCCAGAGCTAATCTGACTGGAGGAAAAATAAAACAGGCCAGTAAAACAAAACACCTGTTTAAGCTATTGATCAACCCAAAGGTTATTAGAGAAATGATGAAGTGTTAGAAAAATATCATTTTTACCCTGACATTTTCTAAAATCAGGCTCATATTAAATCCAGTGAAGAGTAAATTTAAAGATCAAACGCTTTCAAGGCTCCCCCTCACCTCTCCAATGGGCCAACCATCTCTCCTCTTAAGAAGCCCTTCTTCTTAGGTGCCTGCTCTGAGGCACCTGAGAAATATCAGCGATGACTGTGTGATTCCACCTTCTGCATCAGATTCGTGGTTTCTCAAACACAATTTAATATAATGAGTCTATTTACTTAGGCCTTGACTTCTTCCCAAAAGGATTTAAGGTGGCTCACAGAGATGCATAAAATCTAGTCAGATGACGTAAACTAGAAGAGGGTGAGAAAGACGGGGCAAACGCTGAGGTATAAAACTGAACCAAACTACACATCGTGAACCCCCATTTGCTTACTAAGAGGGGAGCCTCGGATTTAATCTGACCATTATTCCAATTAGAAAAGAAATCATCGATACATCTTTTCTAATCTCATTTGTTTCCTGTCTGTGAGTTTTTACTTCACAAAAAAGCCTGGAGGGCTTGACTTTGCTTGCACCCCTCAGCAGGGGAGCCTGCTTCCGGCACCAGAGCTGCTCAGAGCTGTGGCTCCCAGAAATCTCTGCCAGCCAGCAGAGGGGAAGCGGACCCTGTCAGCTTCACAATGTCCGCGACTTGAAGGGAAATAAATTGCTCGGGGGGCACACAGCTATTCTTGGACTGAAGCCCAAAAGGCATTTCTCCTGTGGGTTCCCAGGGAGGACGGGCCAAATCCACACTGTTGGCTTTCTGCTATGTGTAAGGTGTTGATGCGGTACTATCGTGGGGGGTGGGGTGGGGGTGGGGGGGAGATGCAAAGAAGCACAGGCATGGCTGGCTCTCCCAGAGCGTAAAGCCTGACTTGTGGCTAATGTCCTCCTATTCTTCCCCCACATTCCTTTCGTGTGTCAGGCACGGTTGGCTAACTATTGGAGGCTCACTTTGTGCCAGATGCTGTGATAAGCCCTTTACTTATATTAAGCTATTTCATCCTCACCTCCCTGAGACAGGCACTCTTATTGTCTCTACTTTCCAGGTGAGGAAACTGGAGCTCTGAGAAGTTGTTTACGGCCCAAACAACGTGTACAGCCGATCGGGGCTGGAATCTGGCTTGGACTTGGGTAGTTGATTCCAGAGTCCACCAGCTAAATCACTGGGCCATGATGGGAGTCTAGACACATTCCTTGGTCCCTAGAGAATATGACTTTATGCTAAGAAACATGGCATCAGTCCCTCGGTCCTCACACTAAATAGCTACAGGAATCACTTGGGTTAAGTGGCTCTGGAAGTACCTCACGGAATGCCATCGATGTCTTAGTGAAATTTATGTAAATCGAATTTTTGATGCTCTATAAAATTTGAAATGTATAGTAAGAGATTGCTATTTTTAAAAAATACTATAGAAAGTCTTTTGTAAATCACTGTTAGCCTCCCCTGTTTGGCCTTGGGAATATTTTCTGGGTTTGCTTAAATTGAGGTTCTACTGCAAATAGCTCCGTGCAGCTAAGTATGGGTGTTTAAAGTGAGACTCTCTGCAGACGGGACTTTTCCACACTGGTGGGTTCTCTCTGCTTGGAAGATGGCAAAGATGGCTCTATTGTCCTCCTGCCAAGAGAACAAGCAGTCTCACCACCCAGGCTACTTTGCTTATCCGTTTAGCTTCATCTGCAAGTGCCAAGGTGAGGGGCGGGAGGAAAGGTCAGAGAACTGGAGGAACATTGAGACTTGCCTCACATGGAGAGTTTTTCATCGGTGCAGGAAACGCAGCACTGGTCACTGTAGCACTTTTGGAAGTGGGGACCTCGGTGGTGCTGAGCAACAGGGCCTGGCCTGGGGCAGAGAGGAAAAGAGTCAAGAGCGTGCCACCGGCATGCGCCGAACGGCCCGGTGGGGCAGAGTCAGCAAGCGCGGGGGTCATGGTCGAATCTCCTCCAGCCTCAGAAAACCTTTGAGGTCATGGCTTTCTGCCGCCTCCAATGGATAAGACAGCTTACTTGTTATTGTCAACAAAACTTGGCTCGTGCGAAGGTCTTCATTCCTAACGGCTTGTGATGTCCCAGCACCATATACCTGGGCTACTGCATCCCTGATCTCCCAAGGTCACCAGCTTTAGCCCATAGCCCAGGAGCAGCCCCAAGCCACTGGGCTCCCCCAGCCCCACCGCTCGCTCCCCATTTCCAGTCATGCTACAGCTTTGCCCTCCCACGGTCTCTACGACCTTTACTCTTCTGCTTCTGGAGCCCAGGTCATCCTGCACTGCAGGTCCTGCACAAAAAGACTCATTTCTTGTGTTTTTTTTTTTAAGCACAGAGCTGCCTGAAAACCAGGGAGAACACGCGCTCCAACCCCACGAGGTGGTGAGAGAAGCATCTGTAAACCGCCGGGAACTGCGGGGCACTTCATAGGTGGCCAGTGTGATGGAGATGAGTGCCAGGTACACTCACAACTGTTTGGGTGCCCCACAGACCCCAAGCAGGACCTTAGTCACTCATTTCTACTTTTCTCTGTCTCTTAGTGAAGTCTGCTATGAAGTTACTGCCAAGTAACAAATTCAGGTGGGTTCATAGCAGAGGAACCAGGATGGGCCAGAAATCTTAGAGAGCTTGGGCCCACCCTAGAGGAGGAATCAAGGGTTATGTGACTGGAGAGAGAAAGGACCTCATACAGTATGTGGGTCACAGGGACTATCTTCACATATCTGGGGGCTGCCTCTGTGGGAGGGGCTGTAGTGTAGTTCTGTGGGTTTCCAAGACACGAACCATGATCAATGAGTAGAATTTACAGGGAAGTGGAGCTTATCTCAGGTAAGGAAAACTTGTCTGTGATTCAGGACAATCAGTGAAATGGGCTACTTTAGGAAGCATTAAAGGTATTCGACAAGCCCTGGACATTTATTCGCTATGGATGCTGTTGGGGGATTATCAAACTGAGAGCAGAGCCATGAAGAGCATGTGTCGCTTTGAGTTCCATCTCTCTCCTCAGCTCCTGCTGACAGGGGGCCGAGGACAATGCAGTGTGGGGAGAAGGCTTGGAAAAGAAGCAGGAGCCCTCGGGCCTCCACATCTGGTGAGGGGCCCTGCAGAACTTGCTCCTGGCTGCAGTAACTCAGCCTGCTTTCTCATGCGGCCAAAAGCCAACTCGCTCAGATGCAGCTAGCTCTGAGGACCAAGGACAGAACCGCACAGGCTCTGGGATCCTCAGTGGTTGGTCTGCATGTTGTCTGCTTTCATACTTTTATAATAATTATTATTAGTTTTAGAAGGAATTCATAGGATGTGCGACCTTTTGGGAAAAGAGGGCCTCTGGTATGAGGGTCTTTAGCTCCACAAAGAGCAAGCAAACGCAGGAGAGGGAAGAGGGAGCGAGACCTGCCCACCAGCCCATCCTGCAGAGAGGTGGGTCCCAGGGTCCTCCCAGGTCTCAGGACTGAGTACTCACAGATCCTCTTTTATCCCATGCCAGAGCCAGTGTCTCCAGGTGTGGCATCACCTTAGTCAGGTGTGAGTGGCCATGTCCTGGGTGTGTGGAGGCTCTTTGCCCTTCTGGCAGTCAAGCAGGGGCATGGGAGGATGGGCTATGATATAGGGAGGGAGGGAGGGAGTTGCTAGTTTAAGCTGGATATGGAGGTAGGGGTATGGCTGACAAGTCTGGGGCACAGGGAATGGACCCGTCATGGGGCAAGGTTCCCTGGGCACAACGCTGAGTCTTTCTGTGCCTCGGCCTCCCCAGTTGTAAAGAGGGCTATGGTTTTCCTTACTCTCTGTGAGTTATGGGCCTGACACATAGTAGGTCTCAATAAATACTTGTTGAATAAATGGATTATTAATATTGTTGCTGTTATTTTTTATCTTTCAGCTAATTCTTCATCAAGGTTCTCATTTTAAGGAACTAAATGTGACATCTACCTGGGCATGATTTAAATCATTCTAAAGCTTAGGAAGGTCTGAAGAGGGAACTGTGTGAGAAGAACCCAGGGCAAGCTCTGGGCAGCCACCTGGGCTTGCCCTACAGGGTGCGGTAAGGTCCAGCTGCTCTGGGTGGTGCCCTAAGTCTCTCGTCTGGCAAGGCAGGCACCAGGGGGAAGAGAAGAGAGTGGCAGTACCTTGATGGTCCTGGAACCGGGCCTCCTTTAGCGTCTTGACCTGCCACCGGGGCGTGTGGGGTGAGAGTGTGCCTTGGGTCCAGCCACAGAAGCCATCCTCGAAATTGCAGTAAAAGCCAGCAGGGAGTTTACCTGCAGGAAGAGCACAGGGCACAGTCATTTCCAGGATGGCTAAAGGCAAAATAGGCCAAAGTCAAGTAAAATTAGCCAGGTGTAACCAAACTATCCTCATTAATAATGGCTCCCCAGGCAGACCCTTGATGTCTAATGATACTGGTCACGATAAAGAGAAGCCCCAATCCCTAACTTGTGCATGTGCTAGTTTACCATTTTCTGATTTTATAAAATAAAAAAGTAATAATAATAACAATGGGTGTCATTAACCTAATTTATATATGACAAAGCAGAGGCTCAGAGACGTTAAGCAACCTGACCGAGGTCACACAGTAATCAGGTAACCCAGGTGGGACTTGAACCTAGCTCTTCTACTTCTAAATTCTGTGCTCTTTACACCGATCCACCAGGAATGTGACCCCAGAAGAAGCTAACATGTAACTCACTGGAATACATTTCTAATGGTTGACCCAATGGCATTCAGTAGCGGTGGCAACGTTGGCCAGGGGTTGATTTGGGTCCCTCAACTCAGCCCTGTCTGTAGACACATATTGCTCAGAAGTTTCTATTTTCCCCCACCCCCTTTTATTTCCCACCCCCCTTGTAGTTAAGTGAAGCCACCTGAGCAGTTCCGGCCAGTGACATGAGTGGAAGCGACGCGTGCCTCTTTTGGATTGAGGCTGTGAAAAGCCTTGTGCAGTTCTTCAGTCTCTCTCTTGCCCTGCTGAAGAGGCCAAGGACCGTCCTTGTTCCTGGAGATGCTGCTGTATGACGGTGGGGCCCCCGACATGTCCCTGAGAGAGCCTGTGGCGCAGAGGCCCCTCCCCCGACCCCAACCCTCAGCGGACAGGGACTGTAAATGCTACGTTAAGTCTCTGGAATTTGGGATGGTTTATTTCTGTAGCATAACCTCTCCTATCCTGACCGAGCAATCCCAGTCACCGGGGCCTCTTTACATCATCCGTTGGCTTAGCATAAAGGGTCCCATTATCCTTTTTCTCTGCATCAGACTGACCTCAGGTCCCATCGAAGAGACCACAGTCAGCTTTATAGACCATATATTTCCCCGCTGCCCACAGAGGGAGGAGGGAAGAGCAGAGGGTTAGGGGGAACTCCTGTTCCACATTCTCCAGCTTACTCGTAGAATGGCTGCAGGAAGCCTCTCATCCCTGAGTGGGCCATTCCAGGCTATCGCGATGGCGCCCGACAGCCCCCAGCCGGGCTGCGGAGAAGCAGCAGGGCTGTGTCTCTCGGAGGGGGAGGGTGCTCTCTAGCCGGACCTACTGCTGTCCGTGTCCCTCCTCTGTCTCAGCCTTCTCGGCAGCAGCAGGCTAAGTAACAAAGAGGGCCCTGGCTGCGACAGCACCTTGGTGAATTATTACTCATTTCCCCCCGATTCTCTGAGCATTTCACACAGAGGCAGAATTATAAATTAAAACAGGCTGTCACTGACTTTGAGCATCTCTTTCCATTTATACCCCCCTGAAGAAATCATTTTCCCTCAAGCCCTACATGTTCCTCTGATTAAAAATCCAAAAGCTAAGGAGATCTTTCTGTTTTATTTTTTATGCCCCACTCAAGGGATCCCACCTCCACTTCTTTTGCAAAAACTAACTGGTGACCTTCCATGGTGCGTCCTTTATAAGCATACTCTAATGAGGGACCATGATGGAACATTCCAGCAGGCGGTGGGCTCCTGGTAGAAGGAGGCAGGGCTGAGCTGGGGCCTGCACAGCACATCGCTCCCTCCTCACCCCTTCAGGAGGTGGAGGCAAAGAAGTTACCTCGACTTATGGGCTTTGGTCCCTCGACAGCCCTGGAATCGGACACCTGGGCTCTAATCCTAGTCCCACCACTTCCTGCTGTGTGACCTCAGGTAAGTCACTTCCTTCTCAAAGCCCCAGCTCCCTCATCTGTAAAATGGGCTAATACTAGTATCTATTTCATAGGGCTATTTTAAGGACAAAATAGAGGAGAGAGTGTGGAAACCTTTGCTAAACAGAGTTCAGCAAATAGAGAGGGGTGGCGGCATTACTGATTATCCTTCACGCCTGGGACAAGGGACCTCATCGAGGATGCGCTGAAATAGCCAACACTGCCCTGGGGGCAGGGACGGGTCCCTCAGTGGCCTCTCTGGAAATGCTTGTGGAAGCTCCGCCGATGCTTCCGCCTGGCAGGAATCAGGAAAGCCACTGGCGTTCTCCATCTTCTGGAAGCCCATCCTTGTCCTAGATTGGCATAGGATCCAGGATCAGCTGGAATTACCTTTCTTTTTGGACGATTAAATAAGTGGGGACAGGAGGCAGGCAAAAGAGGTCAATGGACAATTTATGTGATAATTAAAATCTCAAAGGGCACGAGGGCGCGTGCCGCAAGCACATCAGGGCGTGTGCTCGGCAAGAAGCCACTCCTGACGAAGCCGGTGGGCATGGGCACCAGAACAAAGACCCTTGGCGGATTAGGCCACGTTCGAGAAAGTGCCACTAAGGCCAACTGCCGAGCACAACACTGGCGCACAGGGTTGGGTCCAATGTCAACTCCTCCTTCGACCATCCCTTTCTCCTCTCATTCACCCCAAGCACCTGTGCACGCCTGGCACACTGTGGGATCTCAAGGCCTAGCTGCTGAATGAAGCGGGAGTGGGTTCAGTCATCTAACCCCCTGCCACTCGGAATGCGGTCCAGGGGCCGGCAACATCCGCATCCCCTGTGAAACGGTTAGACGAGCGAGCGGAGCCTCAGGACTCCCTCCCATCCCACTCCCACCTACTGAATCGGAACCTGCGTTTGTAATGTTCTCCAGGTGGCTCCTAACATCTGGGAAGCACTGCTCTCACCGACCCTCTTCTTGGGCTGTAGCCAGATATGCCACTGGCTGGATGGCCAAATCGGGCCGTGTGGGTCAATCAATCCCACAACATTTGGCAATTATGACACCTGATTCCACTCTAAGAGAGACGAATTGGTGGAGTCATCGAGAGGTGACCTCAGAAACAGCTGCAGGAGCTGCCAAGTATAAACTACAGGCTAAACGATACCACTTCTTTTTCTTCCTCTGTGACAACTCTGTTAACATTTTTGATAAATCTGTGTTATACGTTTCCTTGAAAATATAGAGTCATGGGAAAAAATGTTAGAAGAAATACATCAAAATATTATGGTTATCTCTGAATGTCTGAGAGGGAGGATTATGGGCGGTAGTTATTTTCTCCTGTGTACTTTTCTAGATTTTTCAAGAATTTTACAACCAACATGTTTTATTTTACAATAAAGAAACTTTAAAAAAACTGTTTTGCCTGACAGGAAGTATCTTCATCAAACATGAATTTATTGAGTACATGGAGGGGAAGTGAGCTGTCTCTAATACCTAGTGAGTCAATGCCCACCCAGGGGATGAAGTGGGGACACCTCACCTTTTTCTGGGGAGCCACATGCCATGGAAACCATTGCTTGACACGCAAGGAACCTTGAAGACACCCTTCGATGGGTTGTAGCATCCTGGGATGTCTCATTTAGATTGGCAATTTTTAATTGGAAAGAGGGAAGGGGGATGGCGTATGGGCTTACAGAACAAAGTGTGAGTGGACACGTTCATGACTGGGTGGAGAAGGGCAAGGGCAATGCCACCACTGCCATTTTGGGTCTCTCACTTACCCCAGACAACAATATTGCTCAGGGTTGGGTGTGATCATCTGAATGAAGCTCCAGTATGTGGGGGGAATTCCTTCCAGGGAAAGTGTGGGGAGCTGACAGTTGACAGACTATAACCCACTTTTCCTTTCAAATTCCAAACATGGCAGGGCTTGGTTGACTTCGCGGGATCAAGATCAGGGACGCTCATGGGGGTTCCTTAGAAGACTTGTATATTCCCCACAGGGCTTGGGGTGACCACTTGCTCACAGGAAACATTCTAATAGGCTCCCGGCTACTTCGGAAGGACCAGGTGAAGTCAAGAGCATTGCCCTAAATCACCACGTCAGTGGGCTTCATGTTCCAGATGAAGAAATTGAGGCCCAGAGGCAGAGATGAATGATCTGACCCCCTCCCTCCTGCCCTTCTTCCAGGAAGGTGGTGGCAGAGCCCTGCGCCTTCCCTGATGTATCCTGGCCTCTTCTTCCTGGGTAGATATGTTGTTAGGGTTCTTCCTGGTATAACCAACTGCTGGAAACTCAGAACAAATGAGTCTGGCTTGTAGTGGTTCAGAGTGCAGACTTTGGAGTCAGACTGAGTCTAAATCACTGCTCAGGCACTGGCTACCAGTTTGAGCAGGAACTTGAGGTTCCTCATATGTAAGAAGGGCATAATAGCATCGCACAGGATTGTTGTGAGGATGAAATGAGTTAATGTATGAAGAGTGTTTGGAGCAGCTCCTGGCACATACTAAATGCTCAAAAAAAGTTAGCTATTTATTATTATAATTATAATTATAATAATTATTATTATTATTGTCGTTGTTGTTATCATCACGGGGGATGGTTTCCAGAATAAACATCAATCAATATGATATGGAAAACAGCAAAAATCCCAGAGAGAAAAAGGCACATATATAAGGAAAAGAATATTTGCTATGAGCACTGCTCAGATCAGATGGCAAAAAGATCAGAATATGTGAATTGAGCTTCTCTTCCTAGCAACTGGTTTCTGCAGCAAAGAACTCAGTAGAGGTATTCTCCAGTGCGCAGCTGTCATTCTGACAGCTGCTCAGAGCAGCTTTTCAAGTGTGGCCGAAAGGCCACAGGGCCCTGGATGCCGGCCCTCCGGACCAGAGCCAGGCTGCCCTCAAGCTTGGAGTTGGCCCTGGAAACCTGTTCACAGCAAGCCTCGGAATGGTGGGAAAATGCCCTGAGCCCACAGTAATAGGCTGGATCCTGCAGGCTCCATGCTCTAATCGTGGCTCTGTTCCTGACATGCTGTGTGACCCTGAACAAATCAATTACCTTCTCTGTGCTTTCATTTCCCCAACTGTAAATCAGCATGCCCTGCTTGACCCGTGTCCCTGTTGGGAAGTGTGTATCAAAAAACTTTAAAAAGGCAAAAGCAAAATCACACAGCTCAGAGGCACTGCTGGAGATACTTCAGAGACAAATAACTAGAGAGAAGCACATAGGCCTCTGCGCAGGGCAACATGGGCAGGCTGGCTTCATTCTGATGCACTTGTGTATGAGTGAGGACTCCGAGAAAGGCCAGGAGCCCAACAGTGTAGGACAAACAAAGCCCTGGCAACTCTTTACTGAGTTTTATCTAAACAACCACAATTCCACCATTATTGGAAAACTTCGCTGGAACGTTTTTGTATAAAAAGGGAGTTTTTCAAATTGAAAAATGGATTTCTTTATTGCTTCATTTAAAAGAGAATATATAAAATCTTTTTTTTTCCTCCCAAGGGAAACTCTGTCCTCCAGATGACCTGGGAAACACTGCTAACTTTTGAAAGCTGTTTTGCAGGCCAGGGCGTCTTGGGGCCTCGCTCGCATCTGGGGGAGGGGCATTTGCTCTGTCTGGGCCCACAGCGCCCCAGCTGCACGCACATCGCTGCCTCCTTCCCGGCTGCGGTTCTGATGTTTGCTTGTGTGCCAGCCTTGGATTTTCTGCACTCTAAGGGCAAGTGCTGCGTTATTCACCCTTGCTCCAGGATCTAGCGTGTTTTCTAGCTCTCATCATATGTGTTATATGTTTCTGGTTTTGCTGGCAAAAGTGTAAAAACCTCTGGAGTTTTTACTCATAGACAGGCAGCTGCTGAGATCACTGCATTCAAGTGGAGTAGGCACTGGGCTGGGAGTCTAACTCTGCCGCTAACCACCAGTGAGACCTTAGCAATTTATTTTCCTCTATGGAGCCCACATTTCCCAAATCATTTATTCATTTTAATTAACAAAGAGTCAGGGAGCACCTATGCTGTGCCAGCAATCACTTGAGATATTGGTTCAGGGAAGAGTATCAGACCCAGTTGGCCCACGGGGAGGGACAGAGACATGGAAGCCACCTCTGTGAAATGTAATAGATGTACACTCACTAGGGTGGCTAAAATAGAAAGACAGATGATGATAAATGTCGATGAGGCTGTGGAGAAATTAGAACCCTCATACACTGCTGGTGGGAATGTCAGACGGTGCAGTCACCTTGGAAAACAGCTTGGCAGTTCCTCAAAATGTTAACTATAGAGTGACCACATGACCCAGCAATTCCACTCCTAGGAACACACCCAAGAGTAATGAAAACATCTGTCCACACACAAACTCGTACCCGAATGTTCATAGCCGCAATAATTAATAATAGCCCCAAAGTGGAAACAACCCGAATGTCCATCGCCTGATGAATGGATAAACAAAATGTGGTATCTCCATACAATGAAATATTATTTGGCAATAAAAAGACACGAAGGACTGATACAAGCTACAACATGATGCCCCTTGAAAACATTATGCTAAGTGGAGGAAATCAATCCCAAAAGACCACATATCGTAAGATTTCATTGACATGAAATGCCTAGAACAGGCAAACCTACAGACACAGAAAGTAGATTAGTGGTTGCTTAGGGCTAGTGTAGGTGTGGGTGGGAGAGGGGAGTTGGGGGAAAATAGGGAAAGATTGCTAGGGGCTTCTTCGTGGAGTGATAAAAATGTTCTAAAACTGGAATGTGGTGATGGTTGCGCAAGCCTGTGACTATGCTGAAAAACACTGAATTGTACTCTTTAAACGGCTTAATCCTGTGGTATACGAACTCTATCTCAAAAAAAGCTGTTAATAAATAATGGGTGTTATGGTAGACGGGTGGATGCACTGAGTTGGGGGGAGGGGTCCAGAGGAAGAACCAATGGGACTTGAAGGGGATGGTCAGAGGAAGCTTCCCAGAAGAATCGATTCTTGAGCTGAGTCTTAAAGGAGCAGATGTGACTTGAGAAGGGAAAGGGCATTCTGGGCAAGGGACATGGCACTAGCAAAGCCACGGAAGTATGAGGGAGCTGACAAGTGGTCTGATATGGCTGGGGCTGGGGTACGTGGAAGATGGGGAGAAGGCGAGAGGCAGGTGGGTGATGAAAGGTAAGGCTTAAAAAGTGAGGGTAGCTGGGCGTAGAGGGCATCTGCTGTCACGTTACAGAGCTGGGCTTTCACCTGCATGTGTTCTCTGTGCACGAGGATGCTGAGAGCATGACTTATAAGATCCTCTTTGGTTCTAAATTCATAAGCTGTTTCTTGACCACGGATGCTCTGTCTCTTGGAGACTGTGTAGCTTTTGAAAGTTGCCACTGAGAGGAGACACAAGTGGCACTGGACGTAGGTAAATCTGTCCAAGTTCGAGGGCTTGGGGTGATGGGGGCAGGAGTGGGGTATGGATGCCTGGGGCCCTGGGGCCTTTTCTACTCACTGCACAGCTGGCCCTCGTCTTCTCCCTGGGCGCAGTCCCGGTGGAAGTCGCAGGCCTGCCCGAGCTGGAGGACTGTCCCGTTCCAGCAAGTGAAGGAACTCTGCAAAGCCATCTTGGATCCCAGGGATGTTCCTGGAGAGCACAGAGACACGTAGCCCTGATCAGTTTGGGCGGCCCTGTGGGAAGGCTTCAGGGAGAGCCTCGTTCCCCTGCCGTGCACAGCCCAAGGCCTGACTGAGACATGGCATCTCAATCTGGCCATATCCAGGGCCAACAGCAGGAGGCTGAGAGGAAGTCAAAACCCTAACTCCCCGCACCCTTAGCCCTTAGCCCTCTGGAGGGGGTCTCGTTTTCCAGCGACGGTGAATAGCAGAGTGGCTGTGGTTTGGTCCACGTTCTTCCGGCACTCTGGGGTTCTCAAGCTCAGGGCTTTAGAGGGCCAGGTGGGCTCTCGTCTGCACACAGACAGCTCTACCCTCGAGGTCACATTTGGAGAATCAAGGGGAATAGCTGGTCCAGCATATCTCCCCCATGTGCTTGGCCCCAGGTTCCACCACTGGAGTGATTCTGGAAGCATTCTGCCCTTTCTGCTGTGGAACACGAGGAGCACCAGCCTGAGAGGTGCCCCGGACCGGCCCCTCCGTGACTGGCTGTGTGAGGCTGACACTGTCCCTCCTCTGTCTGGCCCCCTGCCCGCCTACAAAAGAAGGGGTTTTGGTGATATTTCTGAGGTCTGTTCCAGTTCTGAGATTCTAGATAAATCATATTATCCAGTGGAGGAAGGGAAGGGGGTCAGTTTATAATAAACATGTTATTTGTATCAAGAACAATGAATTATGATAATTAATTAACCTGTGAGCTCAGAGAGCCAGGCTTCAAGGACAAGAAGGCTGGCCTGGCCTAGCCTGCCCTACGGAATGGGCGCTTTCCCTGGGGACCACCTAGCAAGGATCTGGCTGGTGCTTCTGATGGCAGCTCCTGCCACTCACCTCTTGCTTAGTGTGGGATGTGAGAGCCTCTAGTCCCGTGGAGATGAGCAGGCAGGGCCCACCCCAAGGCTGGCTGCCTTGTCCTCTGTCCTCTTCTAGCTCCTTCCCCATGGCAGCAGGTGCCTCGCAGCCTCCCCACCCCCATCCCTCTTGCCTCAGTGCTCAGTTAGGGGTTAGAGAAGATGAACCAGGACTCCCACTTGGTCAAATCCCACAGCTTCTCTGAGTCTGTCAAGGGTGGGCTCCTCCAACCCTGACTGTGAAATTAGGCTCGCCTTTATTAAATTTTAGTAAAACCTCCCAGCTGATTGTGATGTGGAACTCTCCAGGTTAGATGATTTTTAATACCTAAAATTCCATTATTTTCTGGTTCACTGGACTATTCTCGATAGCCAAGAAACTATCATCAAGTTCAGCCCGTTTACTTCTAGAATTCCTCTGTGTGCCTCAGCACACCTGGCTCCATAAAGAAGCTGGGCAAGTTTTAACAGTGCCCGTGTCCTAAGTGGGAGACTGAGTCAGAAAGGTTAAATGACTCACCTAAAGTCACACAGCTGGTAAGTGGGATTCAGACCCAGTCTGTCAGGCTGCAAAGCGTCTCTCTCCATCTCAGGGGAGGGGAATCCTAGGGGTGGCCTTGGGCTTTCTTTTTCAGGTTAGTCCAGATAAGTCTCAATTTGTCAGCTAATGGCAGATGGCCGTCCACAATGTCAGCTGGACCTCCAGCTTGGTTGGGCCTTCTCGGTAACTCCTGGATATAGGAAATGTGGCTCTGCTTCCTTCAGGGAATCACATCTAAGTCCTTTCACCTGCTCTTCAACGTCCTCTGTGATCTGGGCTTGGATTTCCTTTCCTGTCTCACCTGTCTGTCTCTCCCCATGAACCTTACACTCCAGACTCATCTGGCACTGGTTCCACGCAACCGGGCTCTAGAACCAGCTCTAGTGTATGTTCCCATTTTCTTCACCAAGTCGTTTGAACCTCTATGTCCCACTCAGCCCTAGCCACTGCTTGGCCCCTACAAGGGTTCACGAAAAGCCTGCACATTAGGTTACATGTGTGGCTGGCTGAATAGTAAACCCACCCAAAGACCCACATCCTACTCCTCAAACTTGTGAATATGTTACCTTATATAGTAAAAGGGACTTTACTGATGCAATTAAGTTAAGGATCTTTAGATAGGGAGCTTATTCTGGATTATCCAGGTATAATCACAAGGGTTTTATCAAGAAGGCGCCAAGAAGGTCAAAGTAAGAAGTAGGGGATGTGACGATGGCAGCAAAAGTTTGGAGTGACGTGAGGAAGGAGTAATATGAGGAAGTTTGTACGTAATTCAAGGAATGCAGGAGGCCTCTAAAGTCAGAAAAGGCAGGGAAACGGCTTCTCCTCAGAGCTTTCGGCAGGAGCCAGCCCTGCTGACAACACGACTTTAGCCCGATGAAGCCCATTTCAGGCTTCTGTCCTTCAGAATTCTAAGAGAATAAATTTGTGTCATTTTAAGCCACCAGCAGTTTGTTACAGTAGCTGTAGGAAACTAATACAGCATCTAACGTGACTCTGCCTGTACTTGCAGACCACATCAGCTGAGGCTCGAGTCAATAAAGCCCAGCGTAGCTTTAGATTAACTTCTTAGTCCCTTAATTTGCTTTCTGTGGTTCTCTGGACTGGTCACCTCTGCCCCTTTGTTCCCCACAAAGAAGGAAAAATGTCAGCCCTATCCATCCCTGTGCCTCAAAGACAACCTAAGCCAAAGTTTTCTCCAAATCCTTCGTTGGCTCCAAGTGCAGGAAAATGCATAATTTGTCAGTCATGTCCACCGGGAAGCTGGGAAACAAAATGCTTCTAAGGAGCTGGTGCTGGTCCCTGGATGGTGCAGTCTTCCCCCTGCAGAGGGGCGTCCGCCCTGAAGGGAAGACTAGGGGTGCTTTGCTGGGGGTGGCTGTGGACTTTGCCCCAGGAATCGAGATTACGGCAGGGACACCTGGCATCAGATGTGGCGTACCTGCTACCTGCCAAGCACCGCACCAGCATTTTATCTGACTGCTCACTAGGCTTTATAACCAACTGGACAGGGTGCCTCTGTTATTTCCACTAACAGGGAAGCGTTCCCACGTAAGTGACAGTGAGGGGCGGTGTCAGGCAGCTACTGAGGTGGCTGTGAGGGCCAGACAGATGTGTGCCCCTCGCCAGCGGGTCCAGCCTGCCCAGGGACACTGAGTGTCCTTTCTGCCCCTGCTCCTCTTTCAGGGTGAAGGTATTCAGGATAATAAAAATACTTCTTCACATTCGCTTGGTGATTTCTAGTTTCCAAAGCACTTTTTCTTATGCCTTATATGGGATCATTAATTTCAGTTAGGACCTTATTACCTTTGCTTCCCGCCCTACTGAAGAATATATAAGCAAAATAAAAAACCTGTGAAGTCTTCCTCAACCTATGCAACGTTTGTAAGCTGTGTTGTGTTTTATTCACACTTTATGATTAGGCCTTGTTTCTCGTTGGGTTTTCATGAACACATGCTCGTTTCGCATGCCAATGTCTTGCCATTCCCTGACTATGCCTTACAGTTTCTTTGACGTCCCTTCATTCTAAAAATATATGCCTATTGTCTAAAGTTTGAAATCAGGGTAAAAATAAACAATAGCAATGCCCAGAGTCCCTCTACCCAGAGGCCATCGTTTTTAACATCTCGGAAGATTTCTCTTTAGTTTTCTTGGCCTATATTTAAAAGCGTGTATAGTCGTGTCATAGGTATATATGCCTTAAAATAATTAAGGTTATATCTCAAGCTTTTCTAGAGGTTTAAAAATTTGCCAGAAGAATACTTCTTAATGGCTACAATACTTTGTGATACGTACCATCATTTATTTAAACATTCCTCAATGACTGGATTTTTAGACTGTTATAACAACACTCTCAAGAATATCTTTGAGCATAAACCTTTGCTTGCATTTCAGATTATTTTCATAGGATAGATTCCCAGAAGTGGACTTACTGAATCAAAGGGTATAAACATTTTAAAGCCCTTGATACATATTGCCAAATTGCTTTCTAGAAGTTAATCCAATTTACACTCTCACCAGCTGTGTTCATATATGTATGGCCTTCTTACTACATCAGGCCAACCCTAAATGTTATCACAATTTTAACTTTTAACTAAAGGTATTCCTCTGCTGTTTTATTTTGTATTTCTTTGGTAGTTAGTGAGGCTGAATATTTTTTTTCACACATTATTTTTATTTTACTTTTACTTTGCCTGCTTCCATTTGCCAATTTATTTATTATGTTCTTCATGTTTTCACATAGAATTATATGAGATTATGAATAAGGATGTGAACTATTTATTACATGTTTGACAATTTCCCCCAGTATTTTATATACATTCATTCAGTTTATGATGTATCTTGATATATAGGAGTGTTAAAGTTTGTACGTAATTCAAACCTATCCATATTTTCCTTGGTGATTTTTTTCTCTTACGCTCAGAGTCTGTTCCACATGGGAGTGGGAATGTGTGGGTCACCCTTCACAGTCTTTGGGGAGCCCTCTCATTGGGGAACGTCTTCCAACATCATCTCACCTTTCAGTAACGGGGACCTAGGCCTCCCACATCTGCATTTTTGTGGATTCTCCCATTCTCCCCTTCCATGAACTGTCCTTGCACTTGGACTTCTGTAGCACATTACTTCTCGCATTTACCACGGCAGACATTCTGCCTCGTGTTGTAACTGTCGGTATGCCTGTCTCTCTCAGCAAACTGGAAGTGACTGGAAGGGAGGTATCGCGTCTTACCTTAATGAGTCTACAATAGGACCTTGTATAGAAAGAAATCTCTCCACCCGAGTATTTAGGAATTGAACTGTTTTTATGTATTTTCTGTGGATGGTTGTATTATATCTATTTTATAGCTGAGAATACAAAGGCTTTGAGTAGTTACACGGCTTGCTGAGGTATTGGTGGAAACCCACCTTCTCGGCATTTTGTTCTTTATCCTTTGTACTGCGTCTGTCTGTGGGGTCCCTCCAGGTGATGGGTGTCCTCACGAGTAGTGACGGTGGATACAAAATGGCAGGAAGTCGGCATCCCTGTCCTTCATCCCAAACCTTGACAAAGGAGGGGACTACTAGTGGGAGAGTAGTTCTGCTTTCTCTCTCTGGAGGCCCCAGAGTTTATCCCCAGCACCCCTCTTTTCTTGGCTACAGAACAGCTGCAGCCCAAGCAGCTATCTCCTTCAGCCCCGTATCTACCAAATCCTCCCCATCTCCTCCCCCTGGCTGGAGCCATCCAGGCTCCCTGGCATTGTGTCTTCCATACCACGGAGAACTGTATGCTTGTGAGAGATTCAATTAGGTGGGCGCCGGGCACTCTGATCTCTACTACCACTCCAAACTCAAAACTAATGAGGTGCAACAAAAAACAACTCCTCTGTCTTCTCAAGTTCTTTTTTTATGGGGCCCATAAATTCCATGGAGGGTAATACTCTTGGTGAATGGTTTGATTCAAGGGCCTGAGTTTCTTAAACAGCATCCTCTCTGTAGTTGTGAAATGATTGTTCCGGCTTATGGAGTAACCAGAGGTCATGGATGGTCAAACGGGCCTTGGAGCAGCAAGGAAGGGGTGGGGCCTGGACATGAAGAGCCAGCTCCCATGTCCCACACTTCCTGATGCTTTGCACCCATGGGCGCCAGTGATTCCTGGTAACCACTGTAACTCCAAATGCCCTAATCACAGAATGCCTAAGGAGATCTGAGATCAAGCCACTCTGGGGAGAGTTGGTGCTTGGGGATCTTTTGTTAGTAAGAGTCTTCTCTGTGGGAATTTATTTATCTTTGGAACAGTAGTTCTTCCCAGAATAATGATGTAAGTCACTAGGAGTAGTAAACTGTCATCATTTCTTACCTATGGATGGCATTTAATAGCTTACAATGTGCTTTCCTAATCCTTCCTTGTTTGAACCTCATAAAAAACTAGCAGAACAGGTATTATTATTCCCATTTGATTAATCAGAAGATCGAGGATTCGAGAGACGAAATAACGAACAGAGAAATGTCCTTTAAACAGTAAGGCACTACAACATGCAAACAGTTACTTGCTGGGTCCTTTGCTTGTGATCTCACAGCAAGTAAACCCCAAGGAAAGGCCCAGAACCTGGTCAGGTGATCCCAGGTGGAGTTCCTCTCCCACGATTCGGATTAGATCTCCTTCCAGAGTAGCTCCCTGGCTGCACATGGGAGTCACTTGGGAAGTTAGAAATAGTGTTTATCTTCAGGTCCACCTGAACCAATGAAATCAGTATCTCTGAAGGAGAGGCCCTTGGCATTGGTGTTTTGAAAGCTACTTGGGTGATTCTCATAGGCACAGGGTTGATACCACTTCCTCGGAGGGCAGGAGGATGTGCCCCGAGCACCTATGTGCCTTTTGTGCACCCTTCTCCTCCGTAGGCCTCCACTGCCCCCCCGCCTCCAACGAAGGTGGGGCCTCAGATCCGACCTTTAAGACCACCATCCACTGTGATGCTTTGATTCTGGAGTTCTGGGCAATGGTTGTTGGTGGCTATATTTTTAAAAGGTTGATTTGAGATAGTTAGCACTGCCTTTATTAATGCTGACCACTTAATGACTCTACCCTAAAACCTTCTGCCTGCCCACGCATCTTTACTAAGGCACTCACCCAGCCAGCTTCCCATGGTTGCCTCCTGTTGGCTTTTCCTGTCTGATTCATCTGTCATTTGCATCCTGGAACATGTCTCTTGAAACAGCATGCCACATTTGTTTGCCCATTTATCTCCTCTCCAGTACAGTAGAAATTAGTTCATATTTACACCTGAGACACGTGTGGCCAAGGTCGAGTTACGTGAATTACTGTTCCACACCATGAGTGACTTATTGAGTTCACTCACTGAGAATGATTTCTTGTCCCTAATTGTGCATTCAAAGCAGAAACCTAACGTACTCCCCTCCTTCAATCATGTCTGGAGATTCGATGCTACAAAATCTGCACAACTCTCCTTACTCAAATTTCTTTTTTAAATGAATGTCAAATTTTAGGTCAGTTAATTAATTTTTAATTAAGGTGATTTATGTGGCATTAAAAAAAAAAGCACATTTGTATCAGCTTTTGGGCCGTCTCCCACCTGCTGGCTGTAGCCTAACCAGCGACACTCATTAAAAGAGGAAAAACTGAGTGTCCCTTCAGTGAGAAGGGGGCCTTTCTCTTGAATTAAAGACAAGGGGCCATGACACGTGGGAGGAGTCTGGCTTCTAGAGGACAGGAGAGTCAGGAATGGGGCTGGAGCCCAGAGGCTGGGCCAGGCTCCCACCTGCTGGGGGAAACTTACTGTTTCCCAGGGAGGAGGAAGGGTGCTTAAGAGTGAACAAGCCCAAAGGGACGAAAATGGCTGGTGACATGATGAGGATGCAGTCAAACGGCGTGCACAGGCCACCAGCTGTTACTGCCGTGCTGACTTGGACGGGCGTGTGGGAAGGCCTGTGAACTGTGTAAATCAAGCCAGGCAGAGACCAGGCCTGCTGAGGGCTTTGGGCCTTATAAATTGCAGAGTGGACAACCTCATTAAAGAGCTGGCATCTCGGGTTCCTACTCAAAATGTAAATCGGTGAGGAGATGGCCTAGCTGCAGAGGGCCAGTAGGCTGGGTAAGAGAGCACCGTGCTGGGAACGGAGGGAGTTGGTTGGAGGCCTAGCTCGGCCTCAAAGCCTCTGGGGCCACAAGCAAGTCATTTCTCTCATGGGCCTCAGCTTCCTTTTTTTGTGGAACCTCTAAGGCAGACATTCGCATTCACCATGGGCTTTTTACTGCATTGGTGGTGGGTCCACAGACCCTGTGCAACAAAATCACAACGGAACTTGTTAATCATGCTGCTCTCCGGCTCCCCCTGTAGACATACAGAGTCAGAATACCTGAGGGTGGAACCCTGGAACCAGCATGTTCCTCAAGCTCCCTGGGTGACAACGGGGTACACCCAGAGAACCTCTAGTGCTGCCACAATGAGAACCTCTAGTGTTGGAGAAATAAGTGGATCTTCAGTTTTTTCTTCCCTTGGAAGAATCCTTGGCATTCCAGCCCCATGCACCCTCTCACTGTGACAATTCTTTCCTGGGTCCAGGGTCCCCAGAGTTCCTTTCACGACAAGGTTCCATTTCTGTTATCACAAGAGCCTATGTTATCACTTTGTTTAGTTTGTACTGATGACACCCCGAAGGTGTAGAGAAAATAATACTTGGTTCCAGTCCCCGATTCTACTAGCTAGTGCTGTGAACTCTGACACAGTTCACGGGCTTCTTCTCTTCTATAACTCAGGGAGGCTATCGAACGTACAGGATTTTGGTGAGAAGCAAATGAAATTGTATACACACATAAACAATATGTGGAGGGCTTATGAACTAATTTCGGAGAGTATCCCAAAAGGTTTGGAAGAGTTGGCCATGAAGAGTGCATGGGAAGGGATCAATGAGGGGGTTGCACAGGCCAAATCTGGGGGACAGATAGCACCTTTGGGAATACTTCACATCCCGTAGTAGAGGTGAGGATCTATAGGGCTAGATCTTATCAGCAAAATGATTATAGAAACAAACCCAATAGTAATTTGCAACACAGTAATAGCTATGAAAAATAATAGTTGCAATGATGAATTTTCAAGATTTGTCTCTGAGTCCCTCTACTGCCAGAGTTACCTCTCCGAGCCTGGCTCCTTTTCGGTCCTTATCCTACTATAAGCCTTTGCTGGTATCCACAGCATACAGTCCAAATCAAGGCTTTGCACGCCGGTCACAGCCCGCTTCCCCAGCATGCCATGTTCCTTTACATTTTTAGCTGAACACAGCGATTTGCAGTTTCTTAAACATGTGGCCATCACCCCAGCCTTTGTGTAACCCAATTCTGTTGTATAGAATCATCTTCTCCACCTGAAAAATTTCTCCTAGCCCAGATGTCACTTTCCCCAATGGCTTGTTCTTCTCTTCTTTAAGACAGACATATGACTCCCTCTGGAGTGTTCTGGTAATTGCTACACACCTTTAACTGTGTTCTCGCCTCACCCTATTGAGCAATATGTCTGCATTGCTAGCTTCTCTCACCAAATTCTAAATTCTTTGAGGCGCGTGGTCCATCTTACTTATTTTATCTCGTGGAGAG
Source organism: Pteropus medius (assembly GCF_902729225.1). Classification (NCBI taxonomy): domain Eukaryota; kingdom Metazoa; phylum Chordata; class Mammalia; order Chiroptera; family Pteropodidae; genus Pteropus; species Pteropus medius. The sequence goes on along the minus strand of NW_024349800.1, from coordinate 48,043,211 downwards.
TGCCTGGCACATAGCAAGCACTAATGAATGTATGGTGAAGGTGCGCAAAATAGATCACCAGGTTTGGGTGGAAGAATGGGATGAGGTGGAATTTCCTTGCATTCTGGAAATCGCAAATTCCTTTGACTTATACCATAAAAATTGTACCCACCTTCCCCTCCCACCATCCCATTTAATCTTTGGATTATTGAACAGCTATGTTCAGAGCTTCTATTAAGAGCCTGGCAATGGGGTTAAGGTAGCGAACAGAAGGTAACATAGGTGACCTAGTTTTTGATAGGTGGGTCACGTGAGTCCTCTCTGGGGAGGTAATATTTGAGCTGACGCTGAAGGATAAGAGAGAGTCAGCCATGCACAAAGGCTGTGGAGAAGCAGGAATTACAACACTGAGGGTGAGAAAAGAGACTTATGATCTAGAAACAGAGCAAAGGCCAGTGTGGCTCAAGAGGGCCACAGAGGGTCATGAGGGTCGTGAAAGGTGGCTGGGGAAGGAAGCAGGGGCCCAATCAGGCATGACCTTGCAGGCTGCAGTCAAGGGTGTGGATTTTGCTTAAAGAGTTCGGATAAGAGACTGAAAACAATTTGATTAGAATTGTGAAAGATCGTTCTGAGCAATTTAGGGAGAATGGAGTGGAGAGGTCAACGGAAGTGGAAAAACCAGTTCACAGGCTGTTGTAATCAACCAAGCAAGTGATGAAGGCAGCTTGCATGAGGCTGGTGACAGCAGAGATGGAGGGAAATGAGTGACATGAGTGATAGGTTGGAGGTAACTCTGACAGGGCTGGTGACCTGGAGACGAGGGAGGGTGAGAGAGGGTGACATCAAGGACGGTGCTAGAATGAGGCTATGGTGCCAGCTGACATGACAGAGTCAGTGAGGGTTGGTTTCAAAATCCACTGGACAAAGCCAGTCTCCATAAAAATCTATGAAGAACCACAAAATGCCCCTAGGCCATTAGTAGGAAAGTAGAATATGCTTCATTTTCGCGGTTGAGCTCTCTGAAGAAAGTAAAAATCTTTTTATTCCTTCGTACCCTCAACAGCTCCTTTATTTTGCCGCATGGTCCTTTTCCCAAGGTTTCTCTATTTGACATTTATCTTCGTTGCTTTGCTGAAAAGACACAGCAATAATTTTACTTTTAATATTATAAATGACCTCTGTGTATATTTTACCATTCATCTCCCTGAAAAGCGGTGACATTTATCCATTCTGCACCACGGCTCCCCATAAAATATGTCGTTGTCTCCTCTTGTTTGTTCACTAAACAATGAACAATTCCAATCATACCTTGAAGAATTAACACTAATCAAAAACAAATTAAAGCTACAGCTGAGACTATGGGAGGGGAGGGACTATGCAGTGGAGAAGTAAAGGAGGCTGCTTGGGACGAGAAGGCAAAGGTGAGCAGGGACCCATCAGACGGGGCCAGTTATGGGAAGCGGCCTCTCGAGGCACCTCTACTGAAGGGAGCCACGTAGACTGGGCCCCTTGAAGGTGGATGGGAGGTCATCTTGCCCCCATTTGATCCATGGCAGCCATGGTGGAAGGTCTGGCTGCTTGCTGAAGAGACAAGATAGCCATTGGGTGCTGATGCAGGTATCAATCGTGACGATAACTACCACCCTCACCATTTATGGAGTGCTTATAATTGTCTAGGTACTGTATTAAAGGCTTTATATGCATTATTTTATTTAGACCTTAGAGCAACTGTATGAAATAGTTGTTATTATCTCTATTTTATTGAGAAGGAAATTAGGATCCGAAGATTTGTAAAGACATTTCCAAGGTCCTAGAGGCAGGATTTTATGTCTACCGGACTCTGTAGCTCATACTCTTAATCAATATACTAGACCTGCCAGGGGGAAAAGGCCATTTCAGGGGCCCCAGGAATAAACAAGAAGGAGGACTGGGGACTGTGAGCCAGCGGAGCACCAAACAGAAAACGTGTGCAGCAGGCTGGGGACAGAGGCCAGGAAAAGGAAGCTGGCAGAGTCAGGGAAGAGCAGAGGGTGTGGCTGGCTGGGATTCTGGACTGGGTTCTAGTCCCTCAAAGTGCTGATAAAAATGTTGTTAGGGGAATGATATACCAAGCAGATGCTAAGACAGAGTCCGGACATAGGGGAACAAGACAGGAACTGAATAGCAGAATTCAGTTTGTTTCCTGGGCCAGGCAAAAATTCCAGGTCTTTTGGAGGTTGTTGGGTCAAATGAGGTAGTTATGAAAAAGCGCTTTGTACCAGCAAATGATTAAGATTTTATTGTTATTATGAACCACCTGGCATTCATATAGGATCTCACGAAAGCCATAAAAGGCTCACTCTCTCCCTTCCTTTCCCTGGTGACCTTATCTAAAATCTCTTCCCTGCCCCCACTCCTTGCTACTTACACTTGAGCAACATACACTTTCCCTATTAGTTCTGTTGCTTGTCTTTCTCTCCCACTAGCATTAAGGGGATGGAGGGCTTAGTCTGTGTTTTCAGTGCTGAATCCCCAGTTCCTAGTGAAGTGCCTAGCATATGGTGAGATCTTGATAAAAGTTTGTTGAGAGAAAATGTGAATGTATCTCTTTCATAAATAATTTTGGGAAATGGATTCAGAAGCAGGATTTATCTTCAATTCACAATTTCGATTGTTATTTCAGAGAAAAGGCATTTCACCGAAGAGGGATTCCATGTAGCCCCAACCCCCACGGCTTTCTCTGTTTCTAAAGACCTTGCTCAGTGCTGCCAAGTCCATTTAGGACGACGGCTGCACACTCATATGCACAAGTGAGCACTAACTGAGGGGTTAATGAAGCTGCAGCAGGAACGGGCTGCTGGGAGCCCGACACACACAGAGTAGAGAAGTGATGGCTGATACACAAGAAGTGAGAGGCTGAGAGACTGTCGGAAAAATACTTCTCACTCCAGGCTCAAAACCAAGAGGGAAGCTGAGACCAGGCCCTAGGCTACCAATGTTCAGTGGAAGGGCCACCTGCAATGGAGTCAGGAGGAAGCAGGGTTTCCTTGGAGGAAATGTTTAGAGCCTCCATGTTATTCAGTTTAATAGGCAAAGAAATCTGGAAAGGAAATAATGGCTCCTATGAAAAGATCAAGGTCACTCGCTTTGGCTAGGAGTCAAAAATGCCTTTGTACTTTTCAGCTTTCAGTTCTTTTCCAAGACTCTCATGTTAGGGTCTGACCTCAGAACCACAAAATTGGGAGAAACCTTGTGAAAAAGAAAGCTAGATGACAGGCAGGGAGGAAGGATGAAAACTAATAATATGAAGAAATAATATTCAATGAGTGTCTACTATGTACCGGCCATTGGTATGTATATGTATATGTGTTGTCTTTCCCTTGATTCCTTGAATGGACATAACTGAAATATAAAAGAAGATAAGTGACTTAGAAGGGTTACTATAAAAAATGGAAAACCACAAGTGTCGACAGGATGTAGAGAAGAAATTGGAACACTGTGTACTGTTGGTGGGAATGTCGAATGGGGTAGCCGCTATAAAAAGCATTATGGTGGTTGCTCAAAAATTAAAAATAGAACTACCATATGATCCAGCAATTTACATCTAGGTATATACATCCAAAAAATTGAAAGCAGAATTTGAAGAGATATTTGTACACTCATGTACAATGCAGCATTGAAGGTAGAAGCAACCCCAAGGTCCATCAATAGATGAATAGATAAACTAAATGTGGTGTATACATGCAATAGAATATTATTCAACCTTAAAAAGGAAAGAAATTCTGACACATGCTACGACATGAATGAATCCTGAAGATATTATGCTAAGTTAAGTAAACCAGTCACAAAAAGACAAATACTGCAAATTCATGGAGAAAGCTGGTTTCCAGCAACAGGCAGGATGGAATGGGAGAATGGAAAATCGTTTAATGGGTACAGAATTTCAATTTTGCAAGATGAAGTTTTGGAAATCGGTTTCACATCATGAATATTTTTAATAAAACTGAACTGTACTCTTAAAAATGGCTTAAGACGGTGAATTTTATGTTATACATATTTTACCACAATTAAAAAAAAGATGCCCGGTTAGCTGGCCTTGAAAAGAAGCCCTAATTAAGATGGCAGGGCCAGAAGACAGCGAAATGGCCTAAAGGGGTGTCTGTACCTGTGGCCCTGTGAGTTTGGGTTCTTCTTTTCTTACTTCTTTTAAACCTCTCTTCTGTTCGGCTTCCAGTGGAAAATGCTGGTGTGTGAGGCAGTGGGCACAGCCAGGCCTCAGACGTGCCCTGACACTGCTGTGCACTAGCTGAGTGACACTGGATCTGGCATGTGCTCTCTCTCAGCTGCAGTTTGTTTACCTGTAAAATGATGGGGTTGGACCAGGGGGCCTTTATTCCCCTCTGCTGTGGGTCGAGGTCTCGGCGAACCACAGGGAGTAGGGGAGGAGGAAGGTGCCAGGGGGAGCGGGGTCTGGTGATAGTGACAAATGCGATGACCAATCGGAAAGCCTACAGGAGAGTCCCAGCTGAGCGAGAACCCGCTCAGCCCCTGCCCTTGCTGTGAAATGTGGGGCACATCATGCAGAGGCCACGTCAGGCCCAGCAGGCCCCCCACACAGGGCTCCATTTCCACTTTTATGAGTATGTTCTGAACCCCCGGGGGGCGGTTTCTGCCAGGTATTATGTGCTTGAGAGTGAAGTGCTACCGAATGGAGTTTACAATTTCGTTTAGAGAAAATAGGTGAGAAAACAGACGAGACTCGATGGGAAGGGTCTGTGAGGGCCCCTGCGGGACTGTTCACGCCCACAGGACTCGGGCAGACCTGCCAGGTCGCAGGGGCAGTGAGTGACATGCGGGTCCCCTCGGTCCAGGAAGGATCCAGAGAGAAAAGCGCTTCTGCCACGGAACTCCTGAGGGTACGAGGACGGTGCGTTTTAAATGGACTTGAGGACAGTTTTTATCGTGTGGCTGTCCTGAATCTCCACTGGTCTTGGCTAAAGAAAGAAGATTGGCTGTGGAGAGAGATGGATCAAAACTGAATTCTGACTCCAACAACTGGTCTTGAATAAAGTACTCGTTGCCCTGAACTTCAGCATCCATCTTGCAGAGTTGTTTCAAGGTTTAGAAAAACCATATTGCCTGGTACATGGTAGGTGTTCAATGCATAGTAGCAGATGAAGAAAATATAGTCTACATTCTTGAGGCCACCCTGTATGTTAGGGCAGATACGTGGGCAAATACAAAGACTACTACTAAAGTGCTAAAACGGGTGTGTGCTGCGACAGTTTTAAAACTTATCTGAAAATTCTTTAATAATCTTCTTGATGGAAATACTGAGAGGTGGGATCCATCTCCTCCCCTTGAATCTAGGCAGGCCTGGGACCACGTGGACTAATAACATGTGCTGGAAGCCACCATGTAACTGTGAGGCTAGATTATAAAGAGTCATGTAGCTCCCACCTTGCTCATGGATACATTTGTTTTTGGAGCCTGAAGCTTCCATGCAAAAAGTCTGACTACTCCAAAGCTGTCATGCTGGAGAGGTCAAAAGTAGGCACTCATGGGACAGTCTCAGCTGGGGACAGTCTCAGCTGAGCCCAGCCTCCCCACCATCTTTGCCAACATAGCAGATACGCAACAGTGCCGTTCTGGACCCTGCACACCAGTTGATCTTTCAGCTGAAGACCCCTGCATGACCTCTGTCAATGTCATGTGATAGAGAAAAATAACCTTGACCGAATTCTTGTCCCACAAAATATAATAGTTATTTTAAGCAGCTACGCTCTGGAGTATTTGTTATTCAGAAATAGGTAACTGAAACGTATGACTGATAGGCACACAGAGGAGGGATATTTAACTATGGGGCAAAGGAAGGCTCTAGAAAAGAGGTGACACTTGAGTTGTGATTTGAAAATTGACAGGAGTTCATCAGACAAGGAGAAAGGACAAGGGAGTCCCAGGAAGAGAACAGCATGCTCAAAGAATAGCAGGTTTTCTAGGCGACCTGGGCAGGGGTGGGGTTCAAGCTGACAGAGCAAGCAGGAAGCACTTCGTGAAAGCCTCGAATGACAAGCCACAGAGTTCAGACTTTAGGCTTTATGTGCATGATCTTATTCAGACCATACGGCAACTATATGAAGTAGCTTTTGCCATCTCCATTGTACTGAGAAGGAAACTGGGATGCAAGGATCTGCAGTCATTCCTAAGGTCACAGAGTATCAGCAGAGCTGGGTTTGAGCAGGACCACCTGACTCTGAAGCCTATGCTCTTAATCAGTATGCTATTCCCACCAGGGTGGAAAAGGCCATTTTTAGAAGCCTCCAGGATAACTGAGAAGAACTAGAACTGTGGACTGCAAGGCCATAGATGACAAACAGTATCTAAAATACTTTCAGAAGGGACAGGACCAGAGCAGGAGAGAGGTCTAGGACCACGTCCTAGAGGGGTGTGGAGGAAGGCGTGGGACAAGCAGGTTGCAGATGCCGGTGGCCAGAGGGCGATCACAGGAGTTCAGGGAGGCCTGGGTCAGACAGGGCTGTGGGGTGGAGAGGAGGGGGCTGGTGAGGACTTTTTCAAAGGTAGAATCATTAGGATAGGACTATGAGATGATGGAGAAAGCAGTACAAGATGGCACTGAGGCTTAAGCATCTGGACCATGGTGGACCTTTATCTGCAGAGATAGACAAGAGAAGGAGGCTGCTGCCCTCTGGAACTGCACCAGGGGGCAGTGACTTGGATCACCCATCCCCCTTCCTCTTATAGGGCCTCCAGGGCCTCACAGGGCAGCTACTGTGGTGCCAGGGAGGTCCAGGGGGCGGGGCTACATCAGGGAGCTTGGGCAGTGCCAGGAGGACTCCGACTGTGGCTCGGGCCAGCATGTCCAGCATGGTCCTGAGGTGAGGGGGTATTCTAGGAAGGCAGGGCTGTGGGAAGTGTTGACAGACTGGCTGCAGAGGGTGAGGTGTGGAGAGAGAACCTTGGTCACTTAGCTGGCTCTGGTCCCTGTTGACTCGGCTTCCCCATCACAAGCTTCTCCCTATTGCCCTCCACCAGCTCCCTGTCACAAATGGGTGGTCCTCGAGGCTCTGAGAGCAGATGGCTCCACAGGTGCAGTCACCGCAAAGGTTTATGTATTGTAGATTCTTAGTGAAGCCAAGACTGGCCTGAGGATGGAGGGATGCCTTCTTCCCTTTCTTTCTCTGCTCCTAGGGTCTCTTCCCCCACGCCACCTGCAATGCATGCCAACAGTTCGTGAAGCCAGCCATCCCTAGCGTGGCTGTGTCATGGTATCTAGAGAGAGGCAGGCAGCCATGTCCCTGCTTTGGCCCTACTCCCCCTGTGGTGAACGACACGATGCAGACGACACATGGGTTTCTCCTCGCGGGTCACAGCCTTGCCAGCCACTGCCACCCACTCCTGCCTCCCTTCAGAGCACAGCGAGTGGAGGGAGCAAAGGCTCTGGAGTTAGCAGACCCAGTTCAAGCTCAGCGCAGCCATTTGCTATTGGTGTGATTTTGGATGGTCCAACCTCTTGAGGCTCAGTTTCCTCTTCTGTAAAATGGGGAAAATGTCTTTTTATTTTGCGGGGTAATTGTAAGGATTAAGTAGAGGTTAGAGAACCAGCCAGAGAGAGGCTGGCCTGTGATATTTCCCTCACCAGTTCTCCCAACTGGGACCATATTCTGCCAATTAGGAGAATGAGTAGGAAGCTCCGTTCTGAGCTCAGATTGGCAGCCTCTGGCCTGCCCTGTCAGCTGAGCTCTCTGGGCAGACTAGAGCTGCCCTCATCTGCTCTGTACACACCTGCTTCTTGGCCCTGGCAGGCCCTGGCTTCAGAGGGGGCTGCTCTGTGCTGGCTCCCCCTCGTGGCTCTCTGTTGAAGTACCTGGCACTGCAAACAGGAGAGGGCAGGTGCCAAGTGGGAGGGAGGATGCTGGCTCAGGCCTCAGGGGTTCGGGCAGCTCTGCAGTCTGATCCCAGAAGGTGAAGCAGCGGCAGAGCCATTTCTGCACCGCCCTGGAACACTGCCAACGTGCTGGCAGAGCAGCTTCCTTATCTACTGCAGACTCCAGGCCAAGGACCAGCACCACCAATGTCCACGACTGGGACTTGTCCAAGTTATCGACAGGGCCAGATGTGTTAGCCTGAGATGCTGGATGTCAAAAGTAGGCTCGGCAAAGAAAATACTCTCAGAAAGAGCTCAGGCACGAAACCTCTTTGGGCTAAGAAGCCTTCTTCCTACAACGGTCAAGTTCAACCTCTGAAGCCTCCCGCCAATAGAGGGTAGGGGGAAGGAGGGAATGAGAAAGGTAGTGGTGGTGGGGTGGTGAACCAGTTAATCACATTAGAGTTTTACTAAGACTCTGGTGCTAGAGACCTCTGTGTGTATCATTCTGAGTTTAAGTTTCAGGAAGGAAATGGAGATGAGGACTTCTAATCAGAACTTCTTATAGCGTCGATTTTGCTGAAGGCAAAGCTACTCTATTCAATGAAAAAAATGAATGCTCTTTCTGACACTGAGCTTCAAGAGAAATTGTTTGTGGGTCCTCATAAATGTTATATTGACAATGTCTTCACCTGTATGTGTATAGTCAATGCAATAACATGTTTATTTAGCTATTTCTTACAGTGCTATCTCTGAAGCACATAAGTCAACTGAGGGTTAGGTTAAAAAATTTTGAGCTCCATCAAATTAGCAAAGATTTACAAAGAACATTTATTACTAACAAAGACGTAGTGAGTTAGTGACTTTTATATACTGCCGGTGAGAATGTGAACTGATAGAACTTTTCTAGAAAAGTTTGGCAATATGTTTCAAGAAACTTAAAATTTTTATTTAGCCTCTTAGATCTTGAAGTTTCACTTCCAAGAAATGTCCTTGAGGAATCAGAGATTATACAGGTACTTAAATCTAAAAGCATTCATACCAGATTATAATACCATGAAAGTAAAAACAAACAAACAAGAAGTCCAATGACAGGTAAATAGCGGTAAAAGCTGGTGCACCTGCTTCACACAGATGTTTTTTTTTGAAGAACTTGCACTAACATGAGAAACTTTTTGTGATAAATCAACTAAATACCCCCCGAACACCTCACCTATATCAAAGACTGTTGGAACAGCCTGGCAAACACAATCATATACACAGAAAGAAAAACTAGAAGGGATATATCAAGTTGTTAATCAAAGTCACCTCTGAGCTGGAGGATTATGAATGCTTTGAGTTTTCTTTTTTCTACCTTTCTGAATTTATGTGATCTGTAATGGGCACATATAACTTTTAAAATCATTAAAAAGGAAGTAGTTACTCCAAAAGAAGCATCTTCTCTCTCTTCCTAGATCCATACCTACATTCTAAGGATAACTATTCACCCTGCATTTCTATTCATGAAACTCTTCAAAGCGCTTTCACCTCCATTATCTCATTAGTGTCTCACAATCACTCCGGGAGGCAGGCAGGGCAGGGACTCCATTCATCTCTGGAGGGGAAAATGAGCCATAGGAAGGTACCATTTGAATGGAGTCTGCTTTATTTTTGGGAATCCGCACCTCATTCATGCTTGATCCACGCCTGCTTGAGACCCTCCTGCTGGTACAAAATGAGGACAGAGGTAGGGATGGGCAGACGGACCTTACACCCTGGATAATCAAGCCGTTGACACTTCTCAGGGCTACAGTGTCCCCAAGATGCCCACAGTGCTCTGGCAAGGTTTCGAAATCACGGTTTAGACCACACTGCTAGCAGAGGCACAAATTGCTACTTTGTACTGCAGTGAATCTTGACATCTGATTTCCACTGACAGCTAAATTAATAAATCAACTAAACTCCACTATATTTTATGTCTCATCTTATACCAGATTTAATGTGTTCCAGGCACAACACCGTGCAGAGGAGTTTGGATTTACTGGCTCAGGGGTAAATGGTAAACTATTTGCTGTGTCCATTTCACTCACCGAACCAGGAAGCAATCCCTGTGTCTATCTGTCAGAGTCTCAGAACTGGGAGGAGATGATGAATCAGGGGCAGCTGACCTGGCCAGGCAGTCCCCAAGAGCTGGTCGTTCACTCTGCTACATGCTTCCTGGGTCTTCGTTACAGTCAGTGGGATAATTTTATTCACAATTTCTTGCCCTGATGGTCATATTTGGTCTACACTTGCCTCCTGAAGAGAGACTCAGAATAATAAAGACCTTCATTTGCTCCGCACTCTTCATTTTTTGAAGCTCAACAACATAAGTGATTTCGCTTGATCCTGACAACAACCCTATGGCATGTTACTGTCACCTGATTTTATAGACGAGGAAGCTGGTTCTAGGATAGATAGGTGGTAAGCAGCAGAGAGGGACTAGAGTCATGATCTCTTGGGTGCCACACCTTCTAGAATATTCTAAAGGTGGGGTCCTCTGCTCCTGCTTGAGGAGAATGACCTTGACCATTCCTCCGATGCCCTGGTACCTTCCTTCTGCTAGAGCCTGGTTTCCCAAGTGGGCTTCTGTGCTGCTGGAGGGCATGCTAACCAGGCTGCATGACTACTAGCCAGCTGGCTGGTGGCCCTCCTTTCTCTCTATTTAAAAAAATAGTGGTAAAATACATATGACAAAATTTACCATTTTAACCATTTTCAAGTGTATGGTTCAGTGGCAGCAAATAATTCACATTGTTGTGTTATCGTCACCACCATCCATCTTCGGAACTATTTCCTTCTTGTAAAACCGAAACTCTGTATTCGTTAAACAATAATTCCTCATTCCCCCTACCCCAGCCCCTTGAAACTATTCTACTTCCCTCTCTATGAATTTGACTACACTAAGTGCCTCATATAAGTGGAATCATGCAGTATTTGTGTTTTTTTTCTTTTTTTTTTGTGACTGGTTTATTTCACTTAGCATAATGTCCTCAGGGTTCATTCATGTGTTGTAGCATGTGCCAGAAATTTCTTCCTTTCTCAGGCTGAATAATAATCCGTTTTATGTATACACTACATTTTGTTTATCTACTGAGGGACACCTGGGTTGCTTCTACCTTTTGACTATTGTAAATAATGCTGCTATGAACATTGGTTTATAAATATCTGTTTGAGTCCTGGCTCTTCTTTTTAAAAATGGCAGAGTAAGCTTCTAGTCTACACTTGTTGAATCAGCTTCATGGTAATTTGGGGGGCCTGAGGCCTCTCCTCTTTTCTTTTTGATCAAATTTATTGAGAGATATTTTATGTATAATAAACCACATGCATTTAAAGTATACAAACTGATGAAGTATGATAGCGATATACACCTGTGAAACCATCACCGTAATTAAAAAATAAAGAATATTTCTATCACCCCAAAGAATTTCCTCACGCCCCTTTGTAGTCTATCCTTTCTCTATATCCTCGGGCCTAGGCAGCTACTGGTTTGCATTTAGTCACCCTAGATTAGTTTGCATTTTAGATAAATGAAATCATATGATACTGACTTTTTTGTGTCTCCTATTCCATGCTTAACTATGCCACCTGTTGAACTCAGAGCCCAGACCCTGCAGGGTAGGGTGGGAACCGCAGTGGGGAAGCAGCTGTTTGAGGTTAGTGTCTGTAGGTGGAGGGACTCATGACAAATTTCTGAGAAGCCACCCCAATTAGCCGGTGACCAGCTTCTGGACACAAGCCTAACTGTACAGTGGTGTGGCCAGACTGTTCCATTTTTTCACTCACTGTGCAAGTCCTCGTGCAACGAATTTGAAACCTATTTTCTTCTAATTTTAGGACTCCCAAGATTCCTATATCCTCACCCCAAAATATTGAGTCCCAAGAGGGGCCGGAGAGAAGAGAAAGTGCCCCTATATGATAAATAGCTTCATATATGATAGCTCACCTGAGTCTCACAGTAAAACCTGGAACATAGGTTTTCCTCTCTCCATATTATAGGTGAGAAACAACTTTTGAGGATTTAGTAACTTGTCAAAGACTACTCAGTTGTCTAGTTCTAGTGTTGTCTTTCAGGCTCCAAATCCTGGGCTTTCTCTTGCCCCCTGCCTCCTGGGCAGAGAGGTCCCTGATGATGAAGACAGTGGGAAGATAATGGGTTATCACCCCAGCCAATGCCAACATCTCCTTGTTAGTAATTCCTGCTTGCCCCAAGTGAATGTCAAGCTCTCCTTGACTTGCATCATGAGTCAGACCCACACCCTTGTAGATCCACGTTGCCAGCACAGGTTGCAGCCCAACACTGAACTCTGTGTTCCTTCAACCCAGGCTCTGCTGATAACACTCTGGCGAAGGCAGGGTAGCTTGCCCCCAATAAAAACAACTTCAGAGCATCTTCCACATGCCATATGGGATTGCAGAGATAAATGAGACATGGCATGATCTTTTCCCCTGAGGTTCCCAAGTCAGATATGCCAATATGCTGGGGGATGCCAGACTAAACAGAAAGTATGCCTGCTTGCTTCTGATCACATCCTGGTTATTAATTAGCCTGGAGCTACCTGTCAAGAGCAGATTTCTCTGTTTAGCAATGAGAGGCGGGAGCAGTTCCATTAGCACTTGAGAGAAATAGTGAACAAAACCACTAAAGATAATTGGATAATCAGTTGGTTTGGATGGGATGGGGTGTAGGGGGGAGAGAGTGACGGGGTTGATGCTCTGAGCTGCTGGGATCTGCCTGCAGCTAAGGCGTTGGCATCTCTCTCAGAGGGCAGAGAGATTAAGCCCAGATTCTGGGCCCCAAAGTAAAGAATTTGGGAAGCTGGTCTCCTCTTACCTTTTATTAATTATAAAAACTGATTTATGGTCCTATTTATTCCTAAGATGCAGGGACTATTTGGGGAGTGAAGGTAGGGAAGGGACTCAGGGAGGGGGAACTTTCACCTTCACTGCCTTTCAGGCTCCAGCCCTGGGAATAATGACTGCTCAGGAAATTAGCTGCCATAAAGCGAGCCTACATCTGCAGAGTGCCTTCTAAGAGCCACAGATGTAACTGGAATTTACTCCAAAGAAGTGGTTCTCAAGCTTTAGCATGCACCAAAATCATGCTGCTTAACTACCTCCCCCTTCCCCCCAGGATTTCTCATTCAGTAGGACTAGGATAGAACCTGATAACTTGCATTTCTAATTATGCAAATTCTGATGGTGCTGGTCCTGGGACTGTACCTTGGATTTGGCTGCAAGGACAACTGTCAGAGTTTTCTGTGTCACCTTGAAGGCTTTTCCACAAACTTTATGTGAGCTGACAAACTGATCTCTAAGGACAAGGGGAAATTTGGGGGTGAAGGAGTCTGCTCCCTTCTCTCAGAGGCATGGTCTGTGCCAGGTTGGGTAGGAGCTGAATATGTGGGTTCTAGAAATTCTACCCCCATCCCAGTGAGCCAGAGTTTCCTCATCTCTCCGAGGCTGACTTGGCACCTCTACCCGGCCAGATGGTCCCCCAGGGTGGTCCATCTGGGTCTGCTTATGAGAATGAATAAACTGTATCTGTAAAGTGCTGGCAGATCTCTGGAGAGGGCATCTTAGCACAATCCCCATCATAATAAATGCTTTCCATTCATATAGTGTGCTGTGTCCTCAGGGCACCCATGGGTCTCAGCTGCACTGGGGCTCTGCAACAGCTTGGACAATCAGGTCTACAGGAAGCAGGGAGAGAAGGTGGCCATGTATTAATAGTGTTGTTCTACGGTTGAAAACCTAAAGCTCAGAGGTACCGATTCACAAAGCCAGTTAGCCAGTTGGTAGCAGAGGTACCGATTCACAAAGCCAGTTAGCCATTTGGTAGCAGGACCAGGGTTCCTCATATACTATTTTCACGACAGCAAGTACCAATGGCTCATATGGTCAACAACATGGTTTCTGAAGCACTTTGACACTATTATGAGATTTAGTCTTTGCTATAAAGCCCCTACGAGTGGTGCTTGTCCAGATCACACAGAAGGAATGAGGCAGAGCTAAAGGCAGGCCACTTTTCTCTATTTACTCTATTTAGCTCCCTTTGTCAGGACTGACTCCTAATTCAATGCTCTCTTCATGTCAACAGTGTTCACTGAGATGTTCCACACGAGGAGTCCAAATTCAATCAGTGGGTCCTGAGCTGAGCTCTGAAGACAGGCTGCCTGAGTGTGACTCTACTCCATCACACAGTCACTCAGTAAACTTGGGCAAGTGGCTTATCCTTACTAAGACTCAGTTTCTTATGTGTACAATGGGGTAATGAGTACCTTCTTCATCGGCTCTTTCTGAAGAGCAAATGAGCCAGTGTCCATAAAGCTCTCAGTGGTACCTGACCCAGAGTGAAGCCTGATGAGTGCCAGCTGATTAGTATTCTGGCCCTGATGAGATGGGTTGCAGGGCTGCCATCTCCATCAGCTTGGAGAAGACAGTGCAGTCAGCTTTCTTCTGTGGGGCCTGCTGGGTCCTAATTACCAGGGAGCAGTGGTTTTCCTGGCCTGCAGCACAGCCTGTCCTTTCATTCTTAATCCCACCACTCTGACTGGTGTCTTGACAATAGGCCTCAGCCTGGGTTTTGGCCTCTGTTTGTTTGTGGCCTCATCCAGGGAAAATCATTTCAAACTGTTTGCTTATGATTGCTGCCTTGTAGGCTGAGATTCATGGGGCAACACTGGCTTAACAGTCCATTAGGAATCACAGTGGGGACATCCGAGTGCATTATGTGGAGGCAATTGGCATGGCATTGACCAGGGTAGGGGGCAGCAGCTGAAGAGAGAGGTTCATTTAGACACAAAACAACTCCATATCCAGGAAGCAGGGTTCTACTGTACCAGGGCTGTTTTCAACTCTCCAATGTAAAATTGTGGCAGCCCGTTCCCTGGTGGGTGGCCTCTCCTTTCATTATTTGCAGCTCTTAAGGAGCACCTTGCAGGTGGCATAAAGGATGTATAGAGGTTGGCCAGGCGATAGCTCATGGAGAGGGACCATGTGAATATGGAGAGGGAGGAGACATGGTTTATATATTTGACATCTGGTATCCCCATGCCCAGTGGAGAGCAGCCTGGGGTATATGGTGAAGGCTGTGGGAAAAGCTCCAAGCTGGACAAAGAGAACTAGTGCCTGCCACGTCCCTGCCACCATGCGTACTAGAAAGGGTTGGTCAGGAGGGACCTGGCTGGGCAATTTGGCCGAGGCAAGGGAGGAATCACTGAGACAGGAGTGTCACCTACTCCAGTGGAGGTAGGCAGGCCCGGAGCGCTGGAGGGTGATCGAGAATGAGGAAGAGCATGCTCAGGGGACAAGGCTGACGGACCATTGATCTTAGGGCAAAGGCTCAGACACCCGGCTTACTCTTTCCAAGTCTTGCTTTTGTATCTATAAAACGGGCATAAATAATCCCTGTCCTATCTATCCTACAGGGTTGCTGGAATCAGAACTGTCCTGTTGCATAACTTTAGGGCAGTCCATGGAAGGTCTATTAGACATGGTTGAGGTGATGAGACAGAAGACATTAAGGAAAGTGACTTTATTATTTTATTCAGTATGTCGGATGAGAGTGATTTATCACGGCCCAACTCAAGTGGCTAAGTAGGACCTGTGGGCGTTTTGTTCACTTTGTTCATTTTGCGGTGGAAGTTCGCAGTCCATCATTGATCTCCGGTTTTGCTGAGCAGATGGGCAGGTGTGGAGATCCGAGGAAAACCCAGCACTGAGCTGAGTGTCTGAGTGTTGCTGGCTCTGGCCTTGCTGGGTTTCTCTTGGCTATCAGGAGCCTTCCAGACCTGTCCATGGTGCTGAGCTTCTGAATGGGCCCCTCCTCGGTACCTGCAGTAAATTTAGCACTGTAGGAGTACCAAGAAACCAGCAGTGACTACGTGTCTGTCGACCACCTGCTCAGTGCCAGTCACTTTGTATACATTATATGTCATTTCATCCTCCACCAACCCTATGAGTAGGTATTATTATCTTTGTGGAACATATGAAGAAACCCAAGCCTAGAGAAGTTAAGTGATTTGTCCAAGGTCACAGATCCAAATTTGAACTAGGACTTCTGTACATCTGAGTCTAAGCAACTTCTGCTACATTGGCATCTCCCAAACTGTTTTCTGCAGAAAACACTGATTCTGGGCGCTGTTTTTGGTGCTTCATGAAAAGGTAATTTCATGGCAATAAGTACAGGAAGGCTACATATTCTATTTTCCTCATGGAGATTTACATGACACATCAGCATATTAAAGGCTCTGAGAAGTCCTGCACTAGAGACATTTGGGCAACATTTTAAAACTCAATGTTCCTTACATTTGAAGATGGGGCACTCTTTCACCCAACAGTGTCAGGAAATGCTGAGTTACAGCAGAGCTTTTCTTTGAATTGATAGAATTATTAAAGACAGATGAAAAGTACTTTAATTCCTTTGGGATCTTATATTCAAATAAGACACATGTGAGAACTGTGGAGAGCTATGTGGAAGGTTAGAGGAAGGACTGACTCATTCTCACTGAAGGCTTCACAAAGGAGGTAACGATTGGGCTGGGCCATGGCCAGTCAGCAGCTACCGTCTGATAAGGACGGAAGGGAAGGTGTCCCAGGCAAAGGCCAGGGCACGAGCAACATCCTGCGCCTGTTATGTCAGTCCTGCTGCCTTCGCTGCCTGAGTTCCTGTGTCCTGGCAGGCCACCTCTGTACCACATAATACTGGTTCCAGCCTCATCTGACTGCGCTTGGGACAACCAATTCCTAGGCTGGCTATAACCGGTGACTTATGTGGTCCGGCTCAAAGAAATAAGCTAGAGCAATCAGATACTCAACTTGGGAAATCTGACCGAACACATGGAAAAACTTGATGTTTTATGATTACGGTTGCAACTGAAAAGTCTCCAAGTGGAGTCAGGCAGAAGCCAAGGTGGGCCAGGTGCAATTCCATTACTTCAGTGGGAGGGGGGGTGGTGAGGGGGGGCAGACACTTATTCCTTAAGTAGAGGGTTCTAGCTGGAAGGAGCACCAAAGAGAGGAATGATACTCAACTGGGGCTGATTCACCTGAAGAGGAGATGCTGGCTTTAAGAGCCAGGAACTTTCCTGCTGGGAAAATCCCTGCAGCCCTGGTATTCAGGACCTCCGCAGCCGTGGCCACCGTGAAACCAATGTCAGATGGGAAAACCGAAGCCTGGAGGGATTATGTGACGTTGTGATGTTGACTAATTAATCAGCGATTAGCAAATCATGCACTTCCAGATCCATCTATAGAGTAGTGACTCCAAGGTACCAAGATGGGCAAGAGGAAGGAGAAGAGAGGCTCAGGTAGTGGTTGAAGGGGAGCAAGGAATAGTAGGGATATGGGAAGGGGGTGAGCCTAATAGTGCCTGGGGCTGTCTGGGAAGGGCAGAGGGGAGAAAGGGTCAAGGGTGTGGGGGTGAATGGGCGGGGGCCATTTATTCACTGTTAGAGTTGGTGCTGGGCTCCCCCGGCTGCTGTCTCTCATTCCAGGTTATCTGACTATGTGACCCTGTCTCAGACACCACTGATGCTGAACGGCTGTGGAGTACACCTAACTGATTGTTCATTTTGCAGATGAGGAATCTGAGCCCTAGAGACGGAAAAGGGACTGTTCCCTAGTTCCTTGGTGTTGGTGGCTGATGGGTCAAACCCAGGCCAATGACCTCTGGGTTCTGCCTCAGCTACCTCCCACTCCTCCACACCCCGCATCCTCCACTATGCCCTGGCTGTACAAGAGCTGCAGGATGACAGCAGCTGAGAAGATCTGCTGGGCTGGCCGGGTGCTATTCAAGGGAAGAGAACGAGCAGGATGTACTGCTCTCCCTATCGATCAATCATAAACTTTTCACTTTTTGTATATTTACATTTGCAATTGCCCCAAATTCCAAAGAAGAGGGGAAAGAAAAGCAATGTAACTGAAGAGAGGACTCATCTCTGGAATTTTCCAAGCTGAGAACGCAGAGCTTTTGTCGCACCGCTAAGTCTGGGTCTGGCACTATTCACAGCAAGCACCCGTCTCTAGGGAGCAGAGGGCAGGGGATGTGCAAAGTGCTGTCTGAGCTAAAGGCTGTTCCTGTCTGCACACCGGCGAGAAGTGTCTGATACACACTTGTATTGAGCTGTAAGTGTCCCAAAGTCAGTATGTTGAGGTTTCTATACTTCCTGGTGGAGGAGGTCATGGTACGCATGAGGAGCTGAAGGGAAAATATTTATTGAAAACTTCCTATTAGGTTGAAATTGCTGACACTGGACCATTTTGGACCCATGAACATGGCAATTTCATATGATTCAACCTAATCCATACAGATGCTGCTGAATAAACACACCACAAAGAAAACATCTTTACTTCTTCTTGCCTGATTAGGATAGTGAGACTCAAAGGTAGGGGGAGAAATGGACCAATGCTGAAACTTTCAACAAAGACAGCCATTTTGGTTTCTATTTATAGGGGAGCGTTCACTCCAAGACTGAGGCACTTTTCACTTACAGCTCAGACTTCCCAAACCATCCTCCCACTGGATCTTCTGTATGCCTTTCAGGGTGCTCTCCCGTGCCGGCTACAAGGTCTTTCAGAATGTTATTACTGAGTGTGTAGGGGCCATAAAGACTGAAAACACGTCTGAGGAAGGCAAGAGGTTCTAAGGAGGCCGACTGTGGCCTGCTCCCTGCACTGGCTTCTAAAGAAGTCTGCTCTGTGTTGGGTGGCCCGGTTCTCTCTGTGCTGCGTGATCCCTTTCTGGCCATGATTGAATAGCAGCCCTTCCACAGGCTGGCCAAGCAGCCAGGATTTATGTGGCCTTGCTCAAAAGACCCATCTGAGTCAGTCAGATGTCTTTCTCCAGAGTTTGAAACAGAGGCAGTGCTGGTTGTCTGTGAAGGCTCGGCCGAAAGGTCCTGGGTGGGATTTGGGGCTGAGGCAGCCCTTTATCAGAGGAAAGAGAGCAGAGCAGCGCCCCCTCGGAAGCAGGAGCCCTGCATGGAGCCAGGGCTAACTCTTCATGTTACTCTTGATCCTGTCTCCTCATTACCCCAGTTTTAGACACAGAAAAGCCAAAACTCAGAGGCTTCAAAGGAGCCTAACACAGGAGCAGAGGGGAGATGCTCTCACATCTCCTTCAAGGAATAAGATCAAGAACTGCTTTCCCGGTGCCTGTAGCTTTCTAGCTCTAGTCCCAAGCAGTGAAAACCCTTATGGTGCTCCCACTTTTCTTGGTGGTGACATGAGTGGGTGTCTGATACCTGCCTTAGCAACTGACTGGTCTCAGAGGCCTTTGGCCAACCCCTGGCTGTTTTGCCACTTCTCTGATGAGGAGGGCTTAATCCTTTCCATCTGAATAGAGCTTCCACAGATATTATTTCACTCGATCCTACAATATTCCTATGAAGACGTCATGGTGGGCATCACGAGTCTTATTTTTTCAGAAGGGGAAACAAAGTCACACAGTGCTGGGCCTATAACCCAAGCCCCTGGATCCCCAGTCCAGTGTTTTCCACATGGTCTTCCTGGTTCTTGGTTGCCTTCTACTTGGGTAACTGAGTTTATAAATCCTAGGATCTCAGCCTATTCTGGCCTGTGCTCCCCCTGCCCCGCCCCACACACATCGCCCTTGACGGTCTCTGCCATGTATGCTATTACCCATGTTCCCATCCTTCAGCTGAGGCTCGTCGCCCAGTGGGCCCTAGTGGTAACTGAATGGCTGCACTCGAAGGGAAAGCCTTTAGCCACAGGAAGTAGTTCAGCTGATTCAATCTCATCTAATTAGGAGTCACTGAACTGTCAGACACATTGCCTTTTGGATTAGGCATAAAACCAAGATCCTGAACTCTCCGAACTCTGTTCTTGTTCCGTATTCTGCTCATTCCCTGATGTTTCCCTGCCATTGGAGGTGGGGGGCTTAATCCCTGAGCTTGGGTTACCCTGAGGTAGAATACATAAAGCCATAGCTAGGAGGGACCTCCAAGATTCTCTGGGTTCCACAGTAGGCTCCTCAGAGTCCTAGGGCCAGTGGTGTGTTGGAGCCAGTTGTGTGCATGCACCTCTTCCTAAGTCTGTGTGGTATCTTAACAATGGTCATTATTGGGAGTGTTTACGCTGCAGAAATTGGCAAATGCTAATATTGGGGCTCCCTTTCTCCTACTCCTCTGGAGAGCCAGTTAAACATCTGCTAGCTGACCACTGCTCGGGGCCCCCCGAGGCACCACAGGAGACTGCGTGAGGAGTGTGGGTAGAGGCTGAAAGGGAGAATTGCAGGATCCTTGATCACAATGCAACCTGGGCGTACATGCTCTTGTCTGTTTTACAGAATAAAAGTAGGTGAGCATTAAACATGTGCCGGGGTCTGTGCTGTAACTTTACAAGTACTAACTCACTTTATCTCCTTATGACCCTAAAAGTAGATAGTATTAACTGTCTTTTTGCAGATGAGGAAAATGAGGCTCAGAGAGGTCAAGTAACTCACTTCACATCACACAATAAGGGCGGCATTTGATTTGAATTCAGGCAGTCTGACTCTTAACCCACACCCTTACCCTCTATGCTCTATTGCTTTTCCATGTCTATTTAATTTGGGAAAAAAATTCCCAAGGAAAAGAAAATGTTAAAGAATCAACTAACATTTTCACTAAAGTATTAAAATTTGCTCTGATTCTGGGATGGGAGACTGAGCAGACTCACTGGGGTGGTGGAATCACTCAATCATGCTAAAATTGACATCTAAATAAAGAAAATCAAGTGTACCATCTGGAGCCCACACACAGCATGACCTCTTGGGTAGCTGCTGGGTGCTGTTTATTCCAGGCTGTTTTGGACAAAAAAGAGAGACCTGAGTTTAGCCAAGAGTAAAAAATACCTGGGTATAAACTGAAACCTTAGTGCCTGAAGCCTTTCCCACCATTCGTAACCCACCCTGGACTGTTCCATCTATACCTTTCCTCAAAAAGTCCCAATCCCACTCTCGGGCCCCTCAGCCACCCCATATCACTCACAGTTTCCTAAGCAAGCCCCAGGCCTTTTCTCCATTAAAATGAATGAAAAGACTCAGTCAGGCCATGGCTCTCGCCTTTGCTTTTACACATCAGCTCTTATTAAAGCCTCTGACTCTTAGGCTCTATCTAAACTTGAGATAATGAGCTACCATGTGGTCTGTGGTGCAGAGTGTGAGATAGCCCATCTGGAGTGCTTAGCACAGAGTTTGGTCCCTGACCAAGGCTAGATATGGGTCAACACTAATTGATGGTGATGCTCTTGCCGTTAGTGTTTCTTCGCCTTCCTCCCCTCCCCTCCTCACCACCGTCCTCACTGGCCCTGCACCTGGATCACCCTCCACCTCTCTCTGTCCACGTTCTACCCTGGCAAGACCCCACTTGTGCTGTGCTTCTTTGAAGGCTTCTGTGGCTCTTGCGGGGAGAATGATCACTCTCTCCCCTCACACAGTATGTGACAACACGGCTTCTAGCTTCTAGGAAGACCAGTTATATTATTTCTGAAGTCTCAGCAGTCTTGGCAAACTTTCATGGCAGATGCCTGTGCTATTTAGGGTCATACCGTGGCCAGATTCAACTCCCATTCTGACTTCCTGATCATAGGTGAGTGCTGTGACAATCCCCTGGCCTGTCTTTTGGAATAGTCAAGGTCCCTCATGTCAAGTGCCAAGCTCCAGCTGGTATTTGACTTGATATGTCCTTCCATGTCAGCAATTCCCTTTGTAGAATCTGCAGGTTCACTTAGCAGAATCTTCTGGTTGGGATGGGTAGAAAGAGTTCTTTTCTTGAAAATGGTGGTCAAGGGTATATCTCAAAAAACTATCCCCTCAGTTTCTGAGATGCTTAATAATATCTCATTGGCTTGGCCCTTTCCTGGGTCCTTAAAAAATAATTACTAGTTATCAAATTTCCCTTCATACCAATCACTGTGATAAACACAAAATATACAATATCTTATTTACTTTACTCAGCATCTCTATGAGATAGAGGCTATTATTATCACTATTTTACAGATGGATAAATCGAGCCTAACTAAGGAACTGGCTAAGTTCACACTGCTGGTCAACAGCAGAATGGAGACTTGAGCCCAGAACATCAGACTCCAGAGCCAGAGTTTTTAACCAATATTATACTGAGTTTGTCAAGTTATTTTGGTGTCATGAACAACTTATGCAAGGAAACCCGCGATGTAGCAAAAGAAAACAATAATTGTCCAGAAACAGCGTTGTTCTATGAAATAAGTAATGATGTAGTCATAAGATATTTTATGTTATTTATTTGGAAATTTAAAACTCTGAATGATGACTGATAGGGCTGATCAAATAATGTAATTTTTAAATAAATGTTCTGGTCATAGGTGAAAAACATACAGATAGAGAAAACATATAACTCAGATAAATATTTGAGCCTAACGCAGAATGTTAGGGATTCAGCCTGCTTCTGTTTAAGGTTCTCAGTCTTGTTTGACTCCAAATAAGAATAAAAGTCTCCCGGCATAAGGCCCCCAGGAAGCAGTCTGGCTGACAGCAAATTCTTTCAAGGGCTCTGGAGGAACTGTTTCAATCTTGAGTTCGCTCAAGCATCAAGAAAGTCGATTGTTCACCACTTCTGCTCAAACGTGGATTTACTCTGCTCGCGGGTGCCCACCTTTCTGTGCAGCTTCTCCTCCTCATCTCCAGGAAATGAGCTGCATGTGGTCTCAGTGTAGGCGGCACGGAGGCCATGTCTCCCACGGAATCACCTGCTCCTTTCCCTGTTCTTCCGCCAGGGTACAACTTCACTCCATTATACTTAGTCGTCATATATCCTTCTCCTTTACTACCGTACAAGCTCTGTGAGGACCAGCAATTCCCTACTACGCACATTTACAGATGATTGATAAATGTTTGGGGGTTTAATAGATAAATGGTTCTGGCATAGGACATTTTCAACTAAAAGGTGAATAATTAAGAACATTCTAGGTATATCTAGAAGAATGACTCACACCAGAATTTAAGAGGAGCTTTTCTACTTGCACTGTAGCATCCGCACACATACCAGCTGAGACTGGTATCTACCCTAGACCAGTGGGTCAGGGTGCTGCAGCCAGTTCCCCATCCCCTGAGGCGCCTGTCTAGGTGGCCCTGTGCTCCGCTGCACCCCGATTCCAGACTTCATCCCTTCTGAGCTTCACTGAAGCTGCACCGTTCACTTTTCCGATTATCCCCACATACAGCAGGGTTCCTGTCAGGTTGGCTGCTTCTCAGTGTGGAGCTTAGTCAGTTAGCCCAGAAATCCTGTTCCCCTTTCACTGGATGCTTTCCTGTGGTTGGGCCAGGTCAAGGTATTTCATTAAGATAATAAAAGAAAGAAAGTCAAACTCTTAGAATATAATAATAAAATAAAAGCTCACGTAATAAAGGCTGAGTGGTAGTTTGTGGCTATTCTACCTGAGGGTGATTTCGGGATCAATACACTCCTTAGTTGGACTTCCAGAGACTCAATTTACAAAGGCTCTTAGAGTATCATTAGTGGGCTGCATCAGCCAGCTCACTGCCCAGAAGGTGGCCAGCACCATCCAGCTCATCCCCGGACTAAAGTCTCCAGAATGGGTGGTCCTATTGGGTGGTCTCACTGACTTCTCACTTCCTTTTTCTATCTTGGAGAAAATCCTACCTAACACAGACTTTATGCAGGTTGGCCCTTTGGTGGCGCCTATGTCTTTGTAGACTTTGTCTAAATGCTTCCTCGTCAGTGTGAAGATGAAGACACGCATTTCAACTCCCTTCTTTTATCCGGGGTAGTAAGTGTCCACACTCTGAAAGCCTGACCAGATTTAAAGCCATGAGTTACAGCTTTTCTGGTTTAGCCCAAATGTCCCTGGCCTTCTGCAGCCCACTGACCCTCCCTTACTGGGCAGAGTCTTCTGGGGCCCGGTCTCCATTTTAGCCTGAGTGGGCTGTTTCCTTTCTTTTTGGATAAGAAGCTACTGCAGAGTTTGCAGGCTGTCTTGAACTTGGCCAGCCAATCCTCCCCCATCAGAGGTCTAGCCTCTGTGTAGCCAGGTGGCCTTTATAGAATAGGAAGTATAAAGGGCACACATTAGCCAGAGCTTCTTACACAGGCTCACCCCTACACAAAATGGAAACCTTTCTCTAAAGCCGTGGATTAAATGTGTTTTTGTCAGTTACTTCATGTTAAGGCTTTATTCATTGGGCATCTTCTGTGTATATAGTTCTGTGGTGGGTGTCAAGTGCTGCAGAAATACAGAGATGATTTATTGACTCTTACCTTCAATGAGTAGCAATCTTATGGCAGATGTGACAGAAGCACAAATAACTAGGAATTGTGGTAAAACATAAGTACCATAATGGTGGTAAAAATAAAAGCCTGCAGACATTTAGAGGAGGAGAAGTTATTTCTAGGCTGACGAGATGAATTAATTATGCTTAATTTATGTGCTTTATAGTTAAGATGCTTGTATATGAGGTTTGATTAAGGAGAGGTGGTAGGAAGCCCAGTGGTTCTGGGTTCTCCAAAGAATAGTGTTTCTCTAAATCCCCACTCCCTGTGCCCCCATGTCATTGGAGCCTGGGACCAAATAGGCTGCCAGAGGCTTCGAAAGAGACAAAGAGAAGTAGAGAAGAATGACCATATCTGAAGGAGGGCCCCCTGAGGCCATGCTGTCAGAAGCTGAGCAGCAAAGTCTCCCAGGATCCTCCATGTTGGACAGACTCTCTCCAGAGCCCTCAGGAAACTGATGAATCCGTGGGCTGATCTCCGAGGCAGTCTCAAATCGATACCCCTGATTGGCAAAACAGGTCCCTGTGCTATTAGGAATGGTGACAGCTTTCAGACGGGGCATAAACCAATTGTTAAAGACCCCTCAGCATTATTCACGAGAGCAGGAGAATTAGTTTTAGTATCCGGGAAAAACAGCCGTTCGGGTAATTAGATTGTTTCCCCGCGTCTCCTCCAACGCTTTAGCGAGAGATAACATTCCACACTCCAAGTCCAGAACCATCCCATGGAGCTGCTATTAAACAGCTGTCACCTTCCTCCCCATAACTGGATGCATTTCTCAGCAGGAAGAATGAGTCCCTGTGTGTGTGTGTGCATGTCGGCTGCATCAATCCTGGCATGCAGGAGATGGCTCGCCCGAGTGAGAGGCAATGCATTATAGTGGGGAAGACGCCGGACTGGTTGTCAGGAGACCTGGGTTCTGGGCTTCGCTCAGCCGTGACTGGCTGTGTGATTTTGGGTAAGTCATTTAATTTCTCTGGTGTCTGGATTTCCTAAGCTGTAACGTGAGGAGGCTGGATAGATGGTTCCCGTGGGATCTGCAGTTTGGTGTCACCATGTGCTCTTTTCGTCAGCAGAGCATGACTCTTGCTTTGGGCTGGAAATTCTCCAAGCAGACTGATCTTTGAATACTGTGGCCTGTACACCGCCACCAGCACCGGAGAGTAAAGGCCATGGAGGCACTGAGCCCGGCTCTTCTTTGTTCCTCGCTGACCTAAAGCCTGCAGAGACTGGCCGCCTTTGAAACAAATTATATTCGGCTCATTTTTTTCCTCACTTCATTGTTTTTCATGATCCACATCAGACCTCTGACCCCACTAAAGTAATGGGAGATTAGAGAAGGATGAGAAATTAGAGAAGAGAATGATGGAGAAAAGATGAAAGGTGGGCACAGGCATGGGTGGCGAGGTGGAGAATTAGAAGAGAATGGGGGCGGGGAACCCCTGGAGGAGCAGGTATTGGAAGGAGGCCAAATACAGGAGAATGACGGGAGGTTGTAAAAATAAGTGCTGCAAGCTTAAAAAATTCAATTCTTCTGCTCCCTTCCCTTCCTCCTTCCTTCCTTCCTTCCTTCCTTCCTTCCTTCCTTCCTTCCTTCCTTCCTTCCTTCTTCCTTCCTTCCTTCCTTCCTTCCTTCCTTCCTTCAACAAACAAACACTTATTAGCAATGAACAATCTGACACTTGACATTCTACATCAATATTCTAAGTGCTAAAGATGCAGACATGAATAAAAGATGATCCTTGCATGCAAGGACTTTACAGTATATTAAAAGGACGCAGAATGTTTAGTGTGTGACAAGGTGTGGCAAGACTATTATAGGAGGGCTACGTGCACGGCAAGGGGAGTGGATCAGCCCTGGAGGGAGAGAAAGAGGGTCAGGGAAGCGTCACGGAACTGGATGGGTCTCACGAGATGAGAGGAACTTCTGTGCTCTTCCATCCTGCAGCTCCCTCTCTACAGCGCTGTTGAATTATCTCCCTTTATGCAGGCCCCGACTTAGTCACGCTGTTCTCCATATTTCCGTCGCACCGAGAAACAACTTTATCTGAATTCACCTCACGGCGTTGTAATCACTTCCTTCCATGTCTGTCTTACTCACTAGACTGAGTTCTTGAAGGCCAGGAAACTTGGTTTAGTTGTTTACATATGTATATTGCCCAGGACCTAGCATGGTGCCAGCAAATAGCAAAAAACAAAACAAAACAAAAAAACAAAACAAAAACCCCACACTGAAAACCCTACACTGCAAGTGTGAGGCACGTACAATTTCTGTTCTACTGGTTCCCATTGACATGGGAACTAGCTCCCCGCCCAGTACACCCATCACGTCACTGCCGTGTGGGGCAAAGGTGTTTCTCTGAAGGCTCTCGTCAGCCTTCCCCACCCTCTTTTCCTTTCCTGCTTCTTCTCCTTCCCATTTATTCCTTCTGCACCTGCCTCTTCCCCTCCCCAGGAGTTCCCAGCAGAAGTGAGTTAGCCTGTTTCCTTTTCATACTGGCTACCTGGAACCTTTTTCTAAGAGTGTGGGGATTCAGAGATCTCGTCTCAGGCAGAATTGGGGTGTGCCCTGATGTGATAAATCAGTGGCCCTGAAGAATGTCTCTTCCTTGGAGGCAAAGACCGCTTTGTCTTCCTTCTTCCTAGGGGCCTTCGTCCATTGCTGCTGGGCTATTTCTTGGAAAACAGCATATGTAGGGAACTGGAGGCGTGGCCTTTCCCACGGAGCGGTGCTTCCCTGAGCTACTCAGGCCCCAAAGAGATTGGTCTCTGACTTGGAAGTGTGGGTGGGAGTCACCTGGCCTTAACTCTCAGGCCCTACGAAAGCTTCACTTCCACCAGGATGTGTACTCTAGGTCTGCGAGCTCACTAGGCTACCACCACCTCTGGATCTAAGAGGCAGGACTGCATGGTTGTCTAGACTGTACTCGGCATGGCCATCATAC
Organism: Pteropus medius; assembly: GCF_902729225.1. NCBI lineage: Eukaryota > Metazoa > Chordata > Mammalia > Chiroptera > Pteropodidae > Pteropus > Pteropus medius. The sequence continues at coordinate 48,016,134 of NW_024349800.1, read as the reverse complement.
AGGTAACTTAGTCTATTCTTCTGAGGGAATTGTCTTTCCATCTTTGTACAGAAGCCCAGGGACCTCAGTGATAGACACATTTAAAAAATCGAAATTGACAACTCTTCCATTCATCATTTCTACCTCTGAAAGCAAGTACAATCTTGGAAAGCTGGTACAATCTGAGTCAACAATACTTATTAACAAGTATAAAGAGGAAACCAGATTGCGATGTTTGTGAAAAACAACAGGAGAATATAATACCTTAGCTGGAGACTGGGTAACAAGGTAAGAACTGGCACTCCCTCCCACACGGGGCTTCCTTCTTTCCCTCATTTTGGAAGTGAGATTACAAAGCTCTCTAATGGTCTCACTGAAATAAATCTATGCCCTTAAAAATGTCACCCAACTTCACAGTCCCTCATTATTATGGGCTACGAACACAGATTCAAAACGGGAAAAATCTAAATATTACTGTGCTAATGTTCTACATTGGAGTAGTTCATGATTAGAGGTTAATTAAAGGGAGGTTTTCTATCCAGACACGTATGTCGAAGGCAGCTACCTGACCTCCACTGCAGACACCTGGTATACTCAGACCAGGAGAAGGGATGCCCAGCGACAGACTTTGGTTTTAGAAATGTGCCCCCGTCCCCTCCTGGAGAGGGATGGTGCCACGTGAGGAACTGTGGAGACTTCTTTGTGACGAGGACAGGAGTTGAACTGGGGAAGGGGCGGCTAGCGAGGCCGGCGCACTGTGGGCTTCACGGGGCTGCTTAGGAGAGCTGGAAGCCCTGACGTGCTTACACCCAGGAAACCGGTTCTGATAGAAATCCTGCCAGTCCTTTCTGAAGGGCACATTGTCCTTGAGGAAAGAGCCAACTATCATTCCTTATATGTTCCCTGGTTTTCACTGTCAAGGAAACTGAAGCCCCGCTCAGGAAGCTTGCCGAGCTCTTCCTTTGCCCTGTGGATGAAGGAGAACTGGGGTTCAAGGCAGTGGTCAGGACATGATTAGAGAAGGAGAGCCAGTGACAGTCCCTGTGAGGGCAACAAAGTTTGTGCGTTTCCTGCCTGGGACTTGGCCCGATGCGGGAACGAGGGACAGATCACAAGGGTTGAGGGGATTTGTAAGCAAGAAGCTGTGTGTGCCCTGGGTTAGCTCTGGGCTCTTCCAACAGATCAGAATAGAGGGGAGCAGCTGGGCGTTTGTGGGTAGAGAGCCCTGGAACCCAGAACAGCAAGGGAGGGCTAAGAGTCTCAGTCTCTTCCCAACAGGGGCCCAGAGGTGGCCGAGAGGATGTGGACAGACCTGTAGAGGCCCCATGGAAGGAGCTGGAGTGATCCATGTGGACCAGATAATCTGCAAGCAAGGACTCCTTCGGTCGGATGACCAAAGATCAACAGGGAGCGAGTCTCTTGGGGGAGGCCAGATGGATAGCTCTTCCATCACCAGGTGGCTCAGAAGCCTTCCCATTTTTCTCACTCCCAGAGGAATCAGAAGGAAAATGGAAAATGAAAGAATTCTGAACCATCAGAATACATGTCCAAAAGGGATAAAGGAAACTCCCATGTCAGAGCTGACTTTAAGAACCGACGTTAGATTAAGCTGTCTGCTATCAATGGAAGTGCATGGGGTTCTCCTAAGAGCTATGTTAAGTTTAATTTTTAATTTTTGCATACAGACTGTAAAATTTAGATCCTCTACATGATGTTTAAAATCCTTTCCAATTGGCTGATTCCTTTATATCACAACCAGTCTGGGTTTTCTTGCCCTACCCCAGCTCTCTCCTTAAGCTTGCCCTTTCCTGGGCTGAATGTGGGCTGGTCCTCTCTTTGAAAATACGAGCTGAGATATAAGGTTTCAGTGTGCTTATCACCCATTTAAAACTTTATCAGGATGCTATGCATCCCATTTATTTAATGAAGACCATGGACTGAGCATCTGGTCTGTGCTAGGCTCTGTGCTGGATAGTGATGATCCAGGATAAGGCTCCCCATGGAGTGGGGAACAAAATATAGGGATGTTAAAGTCACTTTCTAATCTTTCCAAGGCTGAGAAATAACAGAGTGAGGTTAAAGGAAAAATGAAATAGATTAAAAGTCATGACTTGGTCACTGGGTGATTACAGAACCTTAACTTTGGGCCTCAGTCTGTTAATATATAAAACTAGGGAGAAGGGAAAACAAACAAACAAAAATCCTTCAGTTAGCAATACAATTCTTCACTTTTGAAAATCGCGAGTTTCCCAGTCCACCCCCTCGTGACTCACTTGTTCATTCACTCATTCAGCACTTTACGAAGTTCACGGAGCCCCTGTCATGTGCCAGGCTTTGAGCCAAGTGTTAGGGATGCAGAGACGAGGCGGAAGCCTTGCAGCTTAACAGGAGGGACAAGTGAAACAGGCCGTGGTACCTGAACGATCCACCTGAATTCTACAAAGCTTTGCTGGAGCACTGTAGAGAGAGTACTGGGCCGGCCCTCATTCCACACTTAATGGGGTTGTCTGTGCTCTGGAACCAAGGGCCGGGCTGGGTACGGGGGGAGTTCTACACCGGACAAAATATTGCATCAAATGGTGACTTTTTATTTTTTATCTCTGAAAAGCAACAACCAATGATGAGAGATCGTGGCACCAGTGAGGCTTCTGATGAAGTTGCAACAGATAATATAATAATATAATAATAATACTGCATATATGCGATTAAAAAAAAAATACCAAAGAGTTTGGGTTCTTTAATTAAGTCTCCAGCCTTGGTTGTAGAAGCATGGGTTCCTGTTGTGGGGTCCAGTTACTAGGTTGTGGTGAAGTGGGGAGCCCATTTTATGCATCTGGACAGCTACTGGGTAGGGAGATTCCACATTTCTTAACCAGTGCTAACTCAGAACTCCCAAGTTCAGCACATGGTGGGGGGAGTGGCTAGGCCACATAGCTCTTTTACCCCTCCCTCCCACGTGTCTTCCCTCCCTTCCTGCCTCTCTTTGTCACTTCCTTAGAGAATCCTGTGGATCACAACTGCCATCATCAATCTAGTTTTAGGAGTGATGTTTAAAGCCTTTAAAACCCTGGCCAAAGCCCAGAAAATACTCTTGGAGTACAACCAAGGCAAGCTGGAGTGTTCAATGTGACTTTACTAAAGATGGGGAAAGACAAAGGAGAAAACCTCTAGTGCCTACCATGAGCTTTGACTGTGCTTTGCTGATGAGAGTGTTCCCAAGACTCTTCCCAGCTGCTAGTGTTTTACCATGTACTGAGTGCAACTTCAGCTGCCATTACCCAAGACCTCGCTCCAATTTAATTTCTTGACCCCCAGAGGAAAATGACGGACTGTCTTATTTACTTACATCCTTGCCTTTGCCATATGACGAACACCAGGAAGGACCTCAGCCTTAAGTAAGACTGGGCTCACCCTCATATAAGGACAGGAAGAAAGTTGAGAGGTGAGAATGAGTTAATAGATTAGCAAAAAGGTAAAGACATCCAGAGCCTGGGAGAGGCAGCAGGAAGGAGGCTGAGGGTGTGGAGATGCAGGGAGAGGCTGTCCACGAGATGTTAAAACAAACAGCTGAGAAGGGAAATGATCTGTATGTCTTTACTTATTTATGATCACACAGAGTAAATAAATGATACGACTCTGTGAACTGAGCAGATACTTTGGCATTACAGAGAGCCACAGGTAAGGGGTGGAGAGAGAAACAGGCAAAAGGGCCATGCCAGAGGGAGAATGGCAGCAAATGGACAGAAGGACAGCTCTGTAACATTAGGATACATACATAATAGAGAGAGAGAGCATAGAAAAGCCAGCAAGTAAGAGTTTGTGTCTGTGTACTAACAAAAATGATACCAGTGCTGGGATGGTAAGAAGGAAAATAGAGACTATTTCTACTTATAACTTTCTGCTCTAATCCACATAATGAAATTCTAGAACTTTCTCACCCCAACTTTACATACTCATAAGCCCAAGTCCACGGGAGAGAGGCTTTGGGCTACTCGCAGGCTCTCCCTGACCTCTGGGGAGGGCAGGGAGCCTGCTCCATTCCCAGCCTTCCCCAGCCCCTCTTTAGAGGTCTGTTCTACTGCTGTTCTCAGCTGCGTCACCTGCCCTGCTGTGTGTTCCTGAATCGTAAACCTACAGACAGGCGGTCTCCTGACCCAGAGTGCCTATCCCTAAAGCATTGGGGAGCTAATCAGAGCTTATTTTCATTATACGTACATTTCACAGATGATTGAAAGGATCGGCTTATAATAGCAAAAGAAAGTTGAGGCATTCAAACCTCTCTGGGCCTTTTAAAATAACAGACTTATTATGTCCATGTGAATTTCCAGGAAGAAGCCTCTAATTAAAGTTTATTGCCTCTCAGCTGCCACTGGCCAGCAACGTGGCTCCTCCTTCCTGTTCATTAAAGGCATCCTAGTGAGGATGTAGCCTCACAGAGCCCATGCCCACCTTCCGGCCCACTCCCCCATGAGCTTGGGACGATCTCAGTGCTGCCATGATGGCCTCATCACCTCCCCACTGCATGAGACTTGGGACCCACACAGGATATTACACCCCTGTTCTTGAAGGAAATGATAAGACTCTGGTCTACCAGTTGCATAAATGATTAATGAAGGATAATTAGTCAATGTTTGTTAAGCGTTCTTTAGACAGAGAATGCTGACTAAGAGCTAAATGAAAGAGCAGAAGCGGCAAAATCCAAAAGACTGTACATCCACCCAAATGCTGCTCAGAGAATTGCAAAATGTTGGAGTAGAGGAAAGAAGGGGGCACAGAGACCACAGGCCCTGTGGTTTGCGAGCTGTGGATTGCGGGGCCTTCTGGGCAGCTGCTGAGCAAGTGTCTTCCAGTGTTTCCTCCCCAAACAAATCACAACTAGAGAGGCAAACTAAAACTCCAAAAACACTGCTTGCAGAGTAACTCGAAGACAGAGAACGCCAAAAACTTCAAAATAATCACGAGTAAAAGAGAAAAAGCATTGCACCTCAGCAAGTGCATGCCCTTGTGCTCTCCGTCCATGCCCGCCAGCTCGCAAACGGCTCCCTCCGCCCCTGCTCACAGTCCTCCCCTCCAGAGGGCTTTGATGTTTGGTTCTCGCAGCCCCTGGTGTGAGGAGCTCTGTCCAAGGCTCTGGGCAGAGAGGAAGTAAAATGTCTCCCAGATCTTCCGATAAAAGTTTAATGCCCCACCGTGTGACTCCATTCAAGCAAAAGAAAACAAAATAAAACAAAGAGATCAGTTCCGTCCTTTGGGAAATTTAAGAAGCTTTAGGTCAATGCACAGAGGACTTTAAAATGTAATATTTGGTTAGTCTGGCCCTGACTTCCTACTTCAATTTTAGGAACCGAGCCCTTTTCTGCCTGATTTGGTGGGTTAGGACCCCACTCCTGGTCTCTGGTGTCACTTTGGGATCCCGCCTCCTATCACTGATAAGGAGAGGATACCTGCCCTTTGGCTCCAGCTTTCCAGTAGCCAATTCTAGCCCTGGCTGTACCTTATTCTCTTACCCATAGCCCTCTGTTCCCTAGGAGGAGTGCCTCACCAACATCGTCTCGGATGTGACCCAAACTGCAGAAAAGGATGAAGTCACCTCTCAGAGTACAGGAACTATGATGAATAGGAAAGGTCTTTAACACCCATGTTTTATCTTAAAATTTGTGTGTAGTTTGCATTGGAGCCCAATGTATAGCCATACTAGTTTTAATATAAAAATGTCTCTCCACTCCAATCTTTTGGTAAAACTGAAGCTCTGGAAAGGTGTACCGTGTTGATTTGGTGGGTTTGCACATGCTCAGAACACCACTACACATCCTTGATATCTAAGTGTCCAAGTGTGAGGAGCACTGGCCCCACTTTATCCCAACCTACTTGCTGGATCCTGGCCCCTCCCAATTTGCCCACAGCCAAAGGCCTCCAGCCAGTTCCCGTGTGGACAAGGTTCTGGAAGCTGTGCGGCGAGACTGATGTTAGGCCTGCAGGGCACAGCATTGAGAGTGGAGTCATCCCCTCTCTCCTCCAGGGAGTCCTTAGACTTCATCAAGCCCCCGAGTTGTGCAATTCACTGTTAATCCTGTGTTTCTTGATGACTTGTAATGATTGTTTGTACCATGATTAATTAAAAGTTGCCAAGGCTAGTGGGCCAGCACTACCGTGGGGTGCTCTCTGAGTTAGGGAGGGGCAGAACTAACTCTGATTTCCTACTAGGATGCAGGCACTGTGTCACACAGGGTGCACACATTATGCATTTGAAGCTCTGCGGACCCCCTGAGAGCTTGAGAATTATCACATGAGAATTATCTAGTACTACAGGATGTAATGGACACACAGCACCTACGTAACTCAGGATTCAAATCTATGTTTTTCTTATCCATATCCTATTCTCTTTCCACTGTTCATGATGCAGTGTCTCTTGCTCTTCTTCCTGTTGCATCTTTTTGCCCATTGCACTCATTATGGCCTCTATCAAAGAATGAAAGAAACAGAGAGAAGAGGTGAGGTTGGAATGTATGAATTCTGCAGTTGGCTGTTTCAGAAAGATGGAGAGGGTGTGGGAGAGGTGGTGAAACCAATGTCTAAACTGACATTTCTCTTATCATCTTTGGAGTTAATTTATCTGGGTCCACCTTGTTCTCCTTATAGCCATAGATTTAAAGGAATGTCCCTCTATAGAGGGTCCTTAGAGACCTGGAGAGGGAACACAGCTTCGCCAAGCCCTTCATTCATCACCTGCTGGCGTGCTGGTCTCATTAATAACTGGGGTTTAATCCTACACATTCAAAGAGACTCCCATTACCCAAAACAATAATTTTTAAAATTATCCAGGCAGAGTTGCAGTCACATCGAATACTAAGGATGATTTAAAACTAATAAATATTTTTGAAAATTCTTTAAACATTTTAATGAATTAAAAGTTATGAAATATTTATAAGCGGTAACAATACCACTTAGTACTATTAATAAAATAAATACATTACAGAATGAAATTCATTACTATTTTACCACTAGACACTGATGTCAATGACTGAATATTGCTCCAAATTACTTGTAAAATAGACCAATTATTTTAGTGCGATTAATCTTTTCAATTATTTCTTTCATGTAGTCATAATTTGAAAGTAATTTTCTTCTGAAAGTACAATGACCTCAGCACACTGGTTCCTTGTTTATTTATACTTAAAAACCTTTTGTGTCTGCCCCATGTCCGGGCAATTTCCAACAGTTGAATATTTAAAATAGTCATCCAAGCAATCATTGTGCCTAAGCACTTTGCAGAGTATTTTTAATTGGCTTTATTAGTGATTATGAATAAGCCATTCCAAAGTAAAGAAGTCTGCCAACAGCAGCTATACATCAATAGGGAAAGGAAGAACTGGCAAAATCTTTTCCTTGTTCTACCAGCAAGGGGCCTGGCTGTTTGAGACCCTGTGCTCGGTCTGTGTGATAAGCAGGTCAAAGGACTCCTAGGTTCTTCTCTGGCCTCCAACTATCCCACAGGATTATAAAGTTCTACTCCTTTGCATGTTACAATGGATTCTGTGCACTCTGACACAAAGGGAAAAGAGGACTTTATTAGAGATAAAAGCACAGATTGTGAGGGAGACAGAAGGGAAGCAGCTGCTTTCAGAATCAGAATGTAGGTCTGGGCGTCAGAGTCTCTGCTGAAAACGGGATAAACTTTCCATCGGCTCAATGGTTCAAATAAGGCCTAGGAAAAGTAAAAAGTGGGTGTGAACCTATACGCACGTCTGGGGGTAACTGTGCAGAATTATTCAGCCTTGGTTCCCGAATGAGGACATTCAGCTCAGTCAGGGGATGTGGGAGAGAGAAGGTGATAGTATTTATTGTGCCAAGCACTGTGTTAGGGGCTCTACACATAATATCAGTTTTAATTCCTCCACGGCTCTATAATTATGCATTATTAGCCCCATCTACTGATGAGAAGGTCAAAACTCATAAATTTTAAAAAACTTTTATGAGCTCAAAAGTGTAGTAAGTGTTGGAGCTGGGATTGTTCCACATTCATCATGATTCCGAAGACTGTGCTCTCTCTCCTACATCGTAACAAGAATACCTTTATTCAGTGCTTACCATGAGAAAAGCATCTCACAGAGATACAGAGGTTAAAAAAAAAGCATCTATTGAGTGATACACATAAATAACTCTGGAAAGAAGTAGGCTGTTCCGAAATAGAAATATATGGAAACAATTCTGAGCTGAGACTTCTTGGAGGAGATAGTATTTGAGCCGAGGTTTATAAGAAGTGCAGGACTTTGAAAGAGAATGAAAGTCGCAGGGAGAGCACTCTTCAGGCAGCACGGCTAGAACAAAGGCACGCTGTGGGGGAGGTGTGAGTAGATCTCAGCAGCCAGATGAAATCGTCATTTTAATGCTTATCTTCTAAACAGTACGGTCCACAGATAAATTATGGAAAGAAAGTTTTGGAGAGAGTTAAGAAGGGGAGTGTTTTGGAAACGAGGTTCACTTTCCACCCGGAGGACACAATGAGAACTAAACGAGGACACTAGACTGTGGCTATGGTTTCTCACTGGCTTTCACTTCCAGGCAAGAGATCCCACAACTGCATAGCTGGTTCGGTCCCTTGCCAACCCACGTGGGGCCACCTTCCTGCCAGTCTCAGGTTGGCAGTGCTGTGGCTCCCATCATCCCCTTGGATTCCGGTTATCATTAACATCGCAAAGCTTTGCAGGAGGCGTCAGAAAAGTATATTTATTTTTGTGAATAGTATTTTCTTTATGAGAAACTGAGTGGCATGGAGGGAACAGCTTTGTTTTTAAAGGTTTCAGGCCAGGTGAGGCCCCAGAGAGGCCAGGTAGCTCAGGGCATCATCCACAACACGCCTCCACAGCTGCCTTCTCATTTGACTCTCATGATTAAGGTAAATTTTGGGACAGCCACTGACATACTGTTATCCCTATTTTAAATTAAAAAACAATGTGCCAATTCTGGAGGAGACCTTTAATGTCCCTTCTGAACTGAAGAGTTGGCTGGTTAAGGCAAATAAGAGGTGGAAAGGGGACTTAAATCCCCTGATTGCTGGTTCAGTGATCACTCTGTGGTCTTTCTGAGAAAGGCACATTGGCACTTGTTTGGAGGAAGACATCTCTATAAATTGAGCACCTATTCAATAGCTCTGGTGCAAATTAATGTAAGTCAGGGATGCCCTTTGGGGAGCAGTTTCTGCCCAGAGTAGTGTGGAGATCTTAAAGCCACCGCACCAAAACTCAGTCCTAAGATAGAAGCAGCGTGTTTATATCAGTGTCAGAATGCATTCAGCTTAGTATTTGCTTGGTGTCTGTAGAATGAATAAGTGAATGCATGGATAGATGAGTCTGCTACACAGAGACATTTCTGCTGGCAGCCCCAAGACAGAATGCCATGGTAACCTACATTTTATAGTATAGACAGAAAATCCTGCTGGGACCTTGCTTGCCGTTGGAACAGAAATGCCCAGTTTGGGCCAGGCTGCCAGGAGCCTATGAGGTAAGAGGTATGGCCTCTGCTCTGATGATATCCACAGATAGATGGCACCTCCTTTGCAGGGAGAATTGCTCCAACATCCCCTGTAAGGCTTCCCTGGATTAATTTAAATGGTGCCTCTCTTCATGTGGGACAAGGAAGAGCTGCGGAGTTCTACTGATGCATCTCCCCTCATGCTCTGTCTATGCCCCATAGAAGGGGACCAAGTCAGAAAATAGATCAGACATCCTGTAGACCTACCTACAACCCTGGTTAGCATTTCACCAGCCCTCTTTACCCTTCTCAAAAATACCCTTCTCTCCCTTTATCTCTTCCCCTTCATGACCTAACCAAAGCAATGACCACAGAAAATGTAGATTTGTCTACATCAAATAGGCCTTGAGTATACCTCCAAAATAACTTAAAGAGTGAGCATAGCTTAAATAGAGAGCACAGCTTTAGCATGCTTCTTATGTTTTCAACTTGTCCATAACCAACTGATGTGCACTTGAATTTGTTCTGCTATGGGGGGATGAGTTAGAGATTCTCAGGGAACAGTGGGATCACTTTGCTTTCCTCTGCTTTCTGCCTTACATATCCACAGTGATTCTATCACACCCCTAGGTGGCCACAGGAGTCCAAGACAGAGGAGTGCAGAGAACATCTGCTTCCCACAGAGACCATCTGTTCTTGGACTTAGAGCCTCTGAAGAAAGGTAGCTGAGCCATGAGAATCTTTGTAGGTCTCTTAGCCAATGCACCTTCCCTAGGAAATCAGAGGCAGACTTCTTTTCTCTCTCTGCTAAGAAAGTGTCCTGCCAGAAGAAATACCTTCTGGATCATTAGAGAAGTTAGAGAGGTCAACTTTCTTGGTTTCACAAGAGTAGAGAAGCAGACAAGAAACAGGTCTTTTACATTCTGCAACTGACTAAGTACAAATGCAACGAGCTACAGAGGAAGAATTTTGCAAGTGAAAGGGAGTTGTAGGGGTCAGAAAGAAAAAAATCTGTACAACTGGTTGAGATCCTTGATCAAAGGGACAAAGACTTTTTGTAGAAGTAACGTGCTGGGCCTGATATCTGGAGATTTGTGGTCTCCTTTTTTTCTTCTCCTGATGTTGCTCAAATGAGATTAGCGCAATTCTGGGAACTGATACCTTCTCCCTGTCACATCCCTGTTTACTAGCTCCATTTCAACACATGGCTTCTTTTGGACAGTACACAGACCGTTGACATTTGCAAGGACTGATGATGTCCAGAGACGTTCACAAATCCCCAAGTTCGTGAGCATGGAAACATTTGTGCAAGCTCCTGGCTTTCTTCCAAACCACATATTTCTTGTACATTGCCTCACATCACAGGTTACTCACCTTTTCAACTTGAACTGCAGTTCAATCTATCACATTATGGTGATTTTTTTTTTTGTCCCACACATAAACTAGTTTTGATTAAAGAAAAATAAGTACTTTGTGAAAGTTCTTGCAGGGCCAGCAATAAATGAAGGGCCACAGGAACATAAGGAGCTGGGTGTTCCTAAGGGAGTCCCTTTTGTATAGCAGCTCCAAGATTCAAAACGAGGCCTCTGTGCAACAGATGGTTATGTGTTATTGGCTGTCGTGGTTGTTCATGAACAGCCTATATAGAGAATTCAGGTTGAGAGTGCCACAGCCTTCTTTCCTGTCCACACTTCATTCTTGGGCCTCTCAAACTACAGGCTCTAAGGCACAGGTGAGAGCTCTCTCCCCAGTGAACCTCTGGGAAGAGGCAGGCACAGCAGGAGAATAGCAATAACGAAAGCAACTTCTTCCTGAAGATTCTCCTAGACTTGTCTCCTATACCCTTTACATGTGGACAACAATACGGAATGTTTATGATTACGACCCTAGGTTTTCTGAAAAGTCAAGGGAAGATCAATCTCATATATCTATTGATGATTTATTTCATCCTGCTTACCAGTCAGGATTGAGACAATCTTTAAGAAAAGATACATAAATGATTTTGAAAAGAGAAGATTAAAAACTCTGTAGAAGGAGAGGGAATAAGCTTATCCAAAGACTACACAGATATAATTACTATGATGGAGTATTGCATTTAGTTCAGTTTTCTGGCAACAAAGGCAAAAAGAAAAAAAATCGACAAATTATGATTCAGGAGAGAGATGTCGTCTCTTGAAATAAATTCACAATGTGAGTTATGCAAAAGGAATTCGATGACACAGTGGACCATGCTCTAACGTTCTTTACAAAATAAGTGAAAAATCTGACATATAACCATTTCCCATGCTGTCCCTTAATAATAGCCAAATCAAATAAACCAAATCATTACAAATGCTTAGCTGTAAATTCTGCCTCAGGAAAAACAAAGTATAATAACCATCATCAAGTTGGGGGAGTAAGGACCGGGAAGAGATATAAGTGAAACAAAAATGGTAGAATGTTAATAATTCCTGAGACTGGGTTGAGGGCACATGAGTGTTCATTGCGTGACTCTATTTATTTGTATACATTTAAAATTTTCCACAATAAAAACAATAACAACAACAACAACAAAACATATCTGAAATCATTTGGCAGCCAGAAAATTTAAGCTAATATATTATCTAATAAAGACTATATTCTATTTGATAAAGTTTTAAGTTAAGCAGATGTAAGGTTATACTCAGTCTTTGAAAATTGGTTAGCTGGGCTATGAAGCACTAGATCATGTTCAGAATAAGCCCCTACGCACTGCAGACTTTGCTAGAGAAGAATGCACATTCCCAGCTGATCGTGGCAGCAGGTTACTGACACACTTGAGACAACAAGCTATTAAGGAGTGAAGGGGAAAACCAGATTCAATACCTTCACTGCAGTTCTTCAGGGCAAAGAAGTCCACTGCAGATAAGCTTCGGTTTCCACTTGAGATGTATTCCAAGGCCACTCGAAACGGGTTCTCTGGGCGCCCAATTCTTCCCTCTAGCACTGTCCAACTGGTTGCATCGGAAAAAAAAAAACAGAAAAACAGTGATGAGAAGCAGGCTTAACCTGCAGAGGGCCTGCTCCTGCAGTGGCTTCAGGGCCCACATTCTTCAAGGGATGAAACACTCAGTGGCTCTGAGGACAGTGACCCTGAGAGCAGCACAGAAACATTTGTTTCCTCGTCCAGCTCATTGAGAGACCCAATTCTCAAACCCACTGTGGCACTGGTGGGTTTTGTGTGTGTGTGTGTGTGTGTGTGTGTGTGTGTGTGTGTGTGTGTGTGTGTGTGTGTGTCATATTCTCTTTCAGCAATTACTAACCTTTGAACTATTTCAGTAGTTAGTCTTACAGGAAAAGAATATATATACTTGAGAAAACCTGGCAGCAGAGTAAAGGAATAGTTTTCAAAACAATTATCTATTTATAATTATCTCTGGAAAGAATGCTTGGTTTTCAGAGTTTTATCTGATCCTAGAGTCTCAGAATCCTCAGTTTGCTATATAGTTACTTAAGGAAAAGTAGCAAAGGCTATTTAGTTACTACAGGAAAATTCAAGTGCTCTGAAGCATGCGTTTGGGGTAAAAGGTATCTAAGATTGACGTGAACTCTGCAAAAAGGTGCAAAACAGAAAAAGACAACAGCAGCTCTGTATCCATCTGTAATCAAGGACGCTGACACCGTGGGAGAACAGAGAATAAGCTAAATGAACATTTTACACCTCGCTCAGGCTATTAACCTCTTGGAATAGCCTCCTGTCACTGAGTGGAACATCAAATTTACTTTCCAACATTGATTCAGGATTTTAAAAGTATATAGTTATTTTGACAATTTTGTATGAAGAATGGAAATTACAATGGTTTATTTCATATTTTTCTCCCTTTTAAAGAATTTTATTGAGGTATAATTGATGTTGAATAGATTGCACATACTAAAAGGGCACAGTCTGATGACTTTAAGTGTATACATTGATGAGTTTTGATATATGTACACTGTATTTCCCCCATCCGCAGTTTTGCATTCTGCCTTTTCAGTTACTCATAGTAAATGAAAAATTCCCGAAATAAACAATTCATAAGTTTTAAATTGCACGTTTTTCTGAATAGTGTGATGAAGTCTTGCACAGTCCTGCTCTGTCCGCCCAGGATGTGAATCGTCCCTGTGTAAAGCCTATCCTAGCTGTATACACTACCCACCCCTTAGACACTTAGCAGCCCTCTGGGTTATCAGGCTGACTGTCATGGTATCACAGTGCATGTTTTCAAGCCATCCTTATTTTACTTAATAATGGCCCCAAAGCCATCCACATAACTTATATTACAGTATATGGTTATAATTGTTCTCTTTTATTAGTAGTTGTTGTTAATCTCTTACTGTGCCTAACTTATAAACTAAACTTTACCATAAGTATGTATGTGTAAGAAAAAGCATAATATATATAAGGTTCAGTACTATTCATGACTTCAGGCACCCACTTGGAACTCATCCCTGAGAACAAAGAGGGACTGGTATCCATGCGTGAGCAGCGTGAACGCATCACAAGGTCTCATACTGTCTTGTAGGCTGGGATTGGGTATGGCAGTGTAACCGCTAAGGAATTTAGGAAAAGAATAGCTTTCTGTTTTAAAAAAATTTAAAGCACCCTCAAGTATAAAGTGATGCTCATTATAAAAAATGTTAAAAATCCAACGACTCAGAAAAGTTGGTAAAAAAAAAACTTCAGAAGCTCATTATTCAGAGATAACCATGGTCAACACCTCAGTGAACAGCCTTTCAGCTGTGATTCTACATAAATAAGCCTGTACCGCATATGCGGTCTGCGACTGCACTTTGCCAGTCAATGGTATGTTTTACTATTATGAGACAATAAATATAGATTACATGATCAGTCCAATGGTTGCATTTTTTAATGATTTGTGCATTCTCCTGATTTTTCCTCTTTATGATCATGCTGAAGCTAACCTTTAGAACAAATTCTTAGAACCCAAGTCAAAGTGCACGTACATTTAAAACTCTGAGGCTTGTTGTTAATTTTCCAACACTGAGTCAGAGGACCCATTCCTCCATCTGGTTGCAACACTGGAGCTCCTCAAGTCTTTTCAGCTTTGCTGACTTTTGGGGATGAAGGTGATGCCTAAGGCAATCAATGGTCTTTCAGCGGGGCTTTCTTGGGAGTTTTGAGTCTCTGGTCCCAGCCATGTTGCTGGGCATGCAGTGGGAGTCTGCTGAGTGAAGGAGGTAGTTTTATTGCCTTCCTATGCTCTTGTGTAGTTACTTCAGATCACTGGAGCCAATGCTTTAGCCATTTAATAAAAGTATATTAAGTTTCCCCACAATAGATGCTATAGAAGGGATTATTGCTGTTGTAAAGATTGTTCTGTTACTGTACCCAGCAGGTTTTCTATTCAAAATAAAACCAGTGCAATTGAATAAGGACACGGAGGCCTTTTGGCTTAAATGTAGAACTGTCAAAGAAAGAAATATTTGAAAAGAAAATATAAACGAGGGGTTCTTAAGAAAAAAAAAGAAAGCAGATTTTTCTTGTTCTCCTGAAAAATAAAGGACCTTATTTTTGAGGAAAGATGATAGTGAAAGGCATGTCTATTCATATCCTGCCAAAACATAGCTCTCTGCTCTGAGGTATGATGGATTTTAATTCCAGGTACACAGTGGCCCTTGACAATGATTTCCATTTCTATATTGGCATTAGCCTTCTGGATAAATGTGTCAAGAGATTTAGGAATTAGTTTCTGAGTTACTGATGCAATAACTTTTGTCTGAAACTCTCTGGCCTCCCATAGTTTACTGCTGCAACTTTAATAACTTTCAGAGCAGTTGCCAAACATGTATTTCATAACCAGGGAAGTTGGGACCAGAAAAGGGCAAGCTTATACCTGGGGTC
Source organism: Pteropus medius (assembly GCF_902729225.1). NCBI lineage: Eukaryota > Metazoa > Chordata > Mammalia > Chiroptera > Pteropodidae > Pteropus > Pteropus medius. The sequence goes on along the minus strand of NW_024349800.1, from coordinate 48,000,824 downwards.
AGATTTGTTTAAGAGACAGCCAAAAACCCAATGAAAAACAAACCCATGCTCTCTCTTCTTACATCCCAGTGGTCACAAAACTTGCTCATTAGGGTCTTGTTTTCCTCTTTAGCTGGTGGCAACTCTGCTAGTGCTTGCAAGGGAGAAGGTTATGTTCTGACCTAGAGTCTCCTAGAAACAAATGTGTAGTCATATCCATGTGCTGGGGATTTGAGAACATTTTAGCAATGGTGCTTCAATCAATCAATCTGACAGTGTGGGACATCCATCTGGACTTTGTGAAGCCAGAAGACTGTATGGACAAACTGTCACCATCCATTATCTTCCAGGTGTCCCTTAGAAACTTTCCACTTCCAGTTCTGGCTCTGTCTCTCATTTGCCCAATGACATTGAACAAGGCACTTTACGCCGAATGCCTGAAATGTGGGATGTTTTCTCATCGATTGTATTCTTAGCCAGAGAAAGTGTCTTCAACTTTGCATGAATTTGCCGAGGAAAAAAACTAACCACACATTTTCGCTGGTGGCTTCATCATAATGAATAAATTAGAGTCCATCAAAAAGGCAGGAGAGTTGGTTTGTAAATATCAAGGTTCATTTCTGACCTGGAGGCTGGAAGTAGTATGTACCAAGACTGCTTGTTTGGGAGTGAGTCGCAGATTCTGGTCCTAATTTGCATGGGCTAGGGCAAGTCCCTGCACCTCCTAGAGATTTATTGCTTCATCAGCAAAATGTGGATATTGGATTTAAAGTTCTCCAAGGTCCCCTGTTAATCTGATGCCTATGCTTCTCTTACAAATTGCAGGAGTTCAAGTGACTTAACACTATAAAAGCCCTGAAAGCTTCCATAGACAAATAATTCTCTACAGAAGGTGAAAAAAGAGTGATGGGTCAAAAAACAAAACAAAACAAAACAAAACAAACGAAAAACAAAAAAACCCAGATTTATTTCTGCAAGGAGCTCAGTTTCACCCCCTTCAAAAAATAGAGAGATTTGCCCAAGGTCACATATTTGGTTACCTGTAGAACTAAGATTAAAATCAAGTATATTATTACTCCCAGACTGCAAGAATAAGGGACAATGCAAACTATGAATCAGTCTATGTATTCAGTTGCTTTTCATATCACTAGAATCACAGAGATACAAAAAGATATGTCTACTTAGCATTGCTAGAGGAATCACCAGTCTGGGTTTTGAGTAGAAAGGCCAGTCAGACAGTGAAATACAATATCAGAAAATGCACACGCAAAACAAAAAATCATAAGAAGCTAAGGCACAGGAAAAAAAAAACAACCCACAATCCTCTAAGGCTCCCACCATTCCATACCAGGTTAGTCTCTACATATTTAACGGAAAATGTCTGGCATGTCTGATGTGAGGCAAGCTACTGCTGAGATTGAAGGGTTGACAGTCATCTCAAGAGAACAAAGGTACCAAGTTTTTTCAAGCCTAGAATGAAGGGGCACTTTTGACAGCATGTGAGGGCCATGGATGGCAGATGACAAGACAGAGGAACGTGCACCATCTTGCTGCTGTGTGACAATCCAATACTCGTAATATTGACGTAGGGCTGGCTCACAAAAGTGAGCCCTCAAACCCTACATGCTATTCAATAGAATGTTTTTCAGAGATGGTTTTAACTGTCGCAATACCATGAGGCTTAGATTGTTCTCAGCTCTACCTTTTACTAGCTAAGTGAACTTGGGCAAATGACTTAATTTCTCTGATCTTCAGTTTCCTTATTTTTAAGAGGGAAGTCATAAGACCTAGCTTGCTATATTGTGAGGATTTGTGAGAAGAAAGTATGCAAATGAATATCTTTATTGAGAGCTCAATAAGTAGGAGATATTCTTACAGAAGACCACAGCTTTCTTCATGGAATGGCACTGGTCCATGAAACTATCTGCAACTCAACTCATTTATGAGATTTCAGTAAGGAAAAGAAGGTAAGAAAGACATTTGTGATTTATGAATAGCAGCCACCTTATTTGTTTAAACACCCCCCCAATTCTTAGTTAAATGAATCTTCACATGTTAAGCATAACCCCAAGAAATTATGTTGAAACATCCTTACAACAAAATATATTAGGATTGGATTATGAGAGCAGATCAACATTCTGTCCAGAACCATCCAAAGTACCCGATCTCACTTATAGTAAAAGCCTCTTATTTACTTTTCCATCTTCCTGTAGCATGTGAAAAGATATCTTATGTCTAGATCTCTGTCAGAATTTGTTGACTTGAATTCCATTCCTCAGGTATTTATTGGTGCATTGTTGCACAGTAGATAAAGTATTAAATGTTCTGGGGATCCTAAAGGTTTGGCTTTATATTTGGATTTCAGGAGCTTACTAGTGAGACTAGAGAGAAAGAGTAAAAGCATGCACCAAAATTTATAGTGAATGGCAGTATAGAAGAGCTAAATAAGTGGCACAGATACTGTATACTAGAGGGCAAATGGTGTCTTGAACTCAGTGATCAGGAGAGGTACACCTTGAAGATGGGTTATGAAGCGGGGCAGGGATTGGGAAAAGGACAATGCAGAAAGACAGGCTGGCATGAGCACATGAGCAGAGGCCATGCAGGCCATGTGTTCAGATAACAGGTGGTCCAGTCTGGCGGGAGTCGATGTTTTCCACTGGCCTCTACAGGAAGTTCCTGTGTCTTACTCCCCATCCCCCGCCAACCTCCTTGAAGACAGGATGATGGATCATTCATCATTGTGTCTCCAGTGTCTGATACATCATAGATGCTCAACAAATATTTGGTGAATGAGAGAACAAATGCATCAACCCCTTTCTATTAAATCAGGAAAGATTCTGACATTCTTGGCCAAAATTTAGGAGTTTGTAGGTTATGAACATGATCTTAAGCTGCCCTTTTAAGCTTTATGAGGTTAGAAACCGTGTCTTCCTGAGGCTTTGTTTCGACTTCTGGCCCTGGTAAACACGCTTGGGGACCTGAAGCTGAATGATGTGGCCAGTCTCCTGCTTTGGTAGTGGTCACCAGGGCCAAGTCATTCAGGTGGTGACTAAACCTTGCCAGGACAGCCAAACTCATGGGTTAGGTCGAGGACGATGGGAACCACGTCAGTTAGACAACCAGTCACGTCTCTTTCATGTAGAGCTCAGTCACATGATTATCATTATTACCCTGTGTAACATTGTCAAGGCTGAGGCCACACAGCTGACTTTCTTCCACAGGCCTCTTTGCTAAGACTCTCTCTTGACAAGTGTTTGGACGTGATTGTGAAAGTGTAAAGATTTTTTAGAAACAAGGAACTGAGCCCATGGGAGTTCGTCTAGATCAATACAGAAAAAAAAAAGCAACTGCACTTCTCTCTCTAATCTTATCTTAAAGAAAACACATACACATAACTTGCAAGTTTTTCTTAAAATGTACTTTGTGGTAATTCTGCAGCAAATATAAACCATTCAGCACTATTTTTACTGTTTCCATTAAATCAGCCTGCATTTAAAGCATTTTTATGGGAGATAGCAGGGAAAAAATGACAGATCAATGTAAAATTTAGTGTAGAGTCCTTTGTTGCTAATTAATTTTCTGTAATCATAATAAATCTTGGTATGTGACATGGGGTCTTTTATCCAAGTAGCCTTGACTTTGGTATTCCTTTGGCCTTCACAATTTCCCATAAGTTAGATGACTATGACCTGGAAAAGATCAGTTCTGGATGGAAACGAGGTTGCAGGTTGATTCAGGCTATGGCTCCCAGTGGCCCAGGATGGAAAAGAGCTGCCCTGAGACTAAGGGTGGCTTCTGGTTCTGCTGGAGAAGAGTTGGCGGGGTAAAGGGAGTGCTGAGACAGGGATGGGCTCCCTGAGGCTACAGGTGGACTTGGTTGAGATCTTAGCATTGGAAGTTGTAAAACAGTTTTGGTTTCTCATCAGAGATGTTGTATGGGTGACAGGGATCTGGAAGGTGGCCCTGTTTTCCCAGGGTGGAGGCTAAGAAAGTGTTTCCCATGTGTGTTTCTCCTAATTCTTTTCTCATGCTTTTAAGAAAAAAATGCATGGTCTTAGACTCATTCCTCTGGCTTCTCTTTAACTCCTTCCTTCTTCAACTATTTACTTCCTTCCTTCCTCCTTCCTTCTTCCTTGCTTCCTTCCTTCAACCTATTCCTTCCTTCCTTCTTCCAGCTACTTCAACCCTTCCTTCCTTCCTTCCTTCCTTCCTTCCTCCTTTACTTCTTCCCTTCCACTTCCTTCCTTTGAGAAATATGTTAAGAATTCAAACATTGGAACCAGACTTATTGCTTTATAATCTTAATTCTGCCTCTTATTGGCTGTGTCCTCTGGCCAACTACCTAACCTAACCTCTCTGTGTCTGAGGTCTGTCATTAATAAGTGGGGGTGATAATAGAAGCTTATAGGGGTATTGTGATGATTACATGGGTTAAGACTTGTAGGATTCTTAGCTAATGCTCAATAAGCATTAGCTAGTGAGGTTAGTATTGTGCTGCTTTCTTTCTCCTAAACCTAGTGTGGCAGGTGATCTTACAAGGGATGATGGTATTTTGGAGATTGGGAAGAGCCTCCAACTCCACTGCACTAAGATTTTGGGGACTCCTTTCATTCCCCCATGTGGAGATTAGGAGACAAATGTACAAATGCAGATATCCCAGGGAACATTGTGTCGGGATCTTGAGACAGATTTCATTTGTTTGTGTGTTTGTTTATGTTCTGCCTCATTCCAGAAAGGATTTAAGGCATCTATTTTATCTCATTCAATTTTTACAATAATTGCATGAGACAGATATTATCACTCCTATTTTTAAATGAGAAAATTGAGGCTCAGAGGGTTTATATAACTTGCCCAAGTAGTAAATGGTAAGAGGTGATATGAACCTAAGACTATTTATTTTCAAAACTCTTGCACTGTCTACTATATTGCAAGTCAGCTTAACTTTGTTCATGTAAATGATTGGTTTGTTTAGGAGAGCCTTTGAGTGGGTTGGTGGGTATGTGAGGAAGAGCAGTGCTCAGAAAAGGGTGCATCCAAGAAACATGGTGGTTTTCTCCCAGCGTTGCCTCAGGTTGCCCCGTTCCTCCTAAAGTTCCATATCATCATGATCCAGGTCGGATTAATACACAGGTTCTTGGGAGGCAGGCATTTGCCCAGGTCCTTGGCTGAGATGTTTTTCTTCATTCTGTATACCAGACTAGGCAGCAGAGGATGAGAGGCTACCTCTATACACCTAGCCCCTAAATCACTGGGGGTGGGGTGAGGAGGAGTAGACTCCTCATAGCCAAAGTTGTGAAAGAAATTATAGTAGAAAAAGCATTCTTAACTGTCCTCCATGTGATCAATTTGCTTGCTGGATTACCATACTCTCTACATTTTACATTCAATGGGACACCCTGTGCCCTCTGAACGTTCAAGGTTACTGAATGTTCAAGGTTACTCTCTAGTACTCCTACACCTCTACTCCAATCACTTGAGTTATACACTTACTGAGAGTCAGTTATGCTTGTTCCCAGGCCTCTTTATGCCAGTTGCACTAATTAAGTTGCTGTGACATGAGCACGAAAAATCTGATTACTTTTGTAAAGACTAGTAGTGGTAAGTCACTAAAAATAATTGTTGTTTAATTAGGTGAGAACAAAGCAACAGAAAAGATAGGGAAAAAAATCTTAAAAATCCAGAAAGCCTTCAGATTAGTTTACAAGTGTTCTAAAATTATTTCCATTTTAGAGGAACTAAAGTTGAAAACTGTGGATGTGGTGGTGTCACGTGATTTATGCAGAAAGACATTGCAGACTCTAAGCAACGAACCTAAACTGGAAGCAAAGGTCTTGGCCCTACATCAAGAGATTGCTGAATTAGCACACATTTAGAAGTTGCACATGAAAATAAATGTTTAAGGATGGAAATTAATTTCCAAGCAACTATGGGTTCCAAGCTTATTTTCTAAGAGGACTTCGTCTTTGTTCTAGTTTGTGGAAAGAAATGCACAGAGGATTCACTAGTGCTTTTTCTTTTTTTGAAGGAAGGAACCACTGATAATCCAGGCCAAAAATCAAGAGAGAGAGATTTTCTTCAAATCAAGAATAGAGATCCTGAGAATCCTAAAGTTCCGCTTTGAGTTTCTCTGAGTTTTGAATTAGGTCCCAGGCGAGCCACGACCTCCTCCAGCATCTGCTGAACCTGCTCCTCAGGGGACCAGGCAAAGGACTCTGGATTCCGGGCAGAGGAAGTGAGAGGCGGGAGGGGCTGGTTGGTGCTGACCTTCCAGAAAGCATTTAAAATTACAGAAATAGGCATGAGAGTGCCCAGGAGTCCTCGCTCCACGGATCTGTCAGACAGTCTCTCTGGCAGTGGATCTTCTCAGGTGTCCCAGTAATCGTTTTGCCTTTCTAATTCCTTCCGCGAGGCGGTTTGGGCACATCACCCACCAGCAGCCAGGGGGATCTGGAATTTGGTTTTCTCACTCTCTCCTTTCCAATAACTTTTTAGTACCATCTGTTCTTTTCAAACACAATCTTTTCTTTCAAGCCAATTCAATGTAGCCAGTTTTTTGTTTTTTTGTTTTTTAAATTATATCCTCCCCAGGGAGAAGGAGAAAGATAACATTGAAGCTGAAACGTGGCTGTTTCTGCAGGATCCCTCTCCATCAGCCCAGTCTGCCTCTAGCTTGAACCCCAAGTCCCAAGCGGGACTGAGTTTGCGGCTTTTATTCTGCACCCCCACCTCAGAGCTCAATGCCTAGGATTTCCCAGTCCTCCCGGCCCATGCTCAAATGATATCCTGTCACCCATCCTGCTCTCTAGAGAGCCAATCTAAATGCCATTTAATGCATTAACACATTGATTGGTTCAATATGCAAGCCTCTGAGCCAAGCAAAATGCTCAGAGGTTCCATTTCAGTCTTAAATCTCCAGCCAAGTCAAACAACTCTGCTGAAATTTTATATGGTAGGCTAGACCAGGCCATAACCTGGGGCCCTGTAAGCAAATTCTGGGGCTGGGGCAGTGGTTAGCTAGAACAGGCTGCAGGGACCTGGTGAGGAGGATAAGAACTTGTGCCCATCGGAGATGATCCCCTGTTCCTCACACTGCTCCTGCCCTGCCCCTTTGCTGGGGTGGCCATCTACAGGTGTGGGGGAAATTGCCAGAGGCACTGACGAATCATGTCCTGAGACTCTGGGGTACAGAGGGGCACACTGGCCCTGCTACAGCTCCTGTACTGTACTGTGGCAACTATCGTGGATGGTGATATTATTGGTAGATTGCAAGATGTATGACTGGCATGAAGACTGGAAACCACCATGTTTAATCCTCTCATGTGGTAGAGAAGACTGATGTCTGGGAATACACCCATCTCGTATACCCACACGATATTGAATTATGTCCTCCCAAAAAGATATGTCGAGGTCCTAACACCCAGTGCGTCAGAATGTGACCTCATTTGGAAACAGGGTCTTCATAAAGGTAATCAAGTTCAAATGAGGTCGTTAGGATGGGCCCTAATCCAACATGTCTATGTCTTTATAATAAGGGGAAATTTGGACATAGAGACAGACAGGCACACATGGAGAAGGCCATGTGAAGATGCAGGCAGAGATCTGGAGCGATGCATCTATAAACCAAGGAATCGCAAAGACTGCCAACCAACCACCGGAAACGAGGAAAGAGGCGTGGAACACACCCTTCCTCACAGCCCTCGGAAGGAACCGCTCTGCCAATACCTGGAGCTTGGAGCCTCCGGAACCGGGATAAAAAAGTTCTCTTGTGTAAGCCACCAAATTTGTGGTGCTTTTGTCATGGTAGCCTTAGCAAACTAATAAAGTGGCTTGTTCAAAATCATCCTAAGTGGAGAAACAAACTTTAAATTATTTTCACTTAACATCGATAAATAGCATCATTTTTCTGTGTGAACACCAGTCCATGACAGGCAGCCACAGGCTGCCAAGAATATGACTCATTTCTCATCAAGAAGCCCCATTTTTCTGGGGGCCAGAAAGAGTGCAGGATATTTTTCTACACATTCATCTCTGCCTCCCAGATAAATAATATCACCAACGTCTTGAGGGAGGACCCACTGCAGAATGATACTTGGAAGTGCTTGCTGAAGCCCAGGCATCATGGGCCCATCAATTTCGCCCAGGTAATGCTCCTATCTTTAAGCCACGCTTGAGGAGACTAATGGAATTGGACTTCAGGCTTCTACCATGTCAGCCATGTGGGAGCTTTCTGGAACACAACGGACAGAATCGCTGGAGAGGCCCTCAGATTGTGCCAATAATGTGTTCACCTGGGAGCCAATTTCTGGGCTAGAACTACCACTAACATTTTGTATATGACATTAGAGAGTCAGCTCAAAACAGCGACCTGGAGTTTTCAAAGGATGCGGGGCCTGCTAGAAGCAGAGGCACAGGAGAGAGCCAGGAAGATTTGGGCTAGGGTGGGGAGAACGAGAATCCCTAGGATGGGGCCAGCCTGTCCTCCCCTCTCCTGAGTCCTCTCAGACTTCATGTATTTACAGGCAGAAAGCCCTGCACACTCAGACTCCTTTGACACTATCCCTGGCCCTATACAGTGGAAGCTGCGGTTTTCTGGGAAGGTCAGGCTCCTCGTTTTTGGCTGGTTCAGTCCTTCGGTAATATATTTCATCAATGAGGGCTTGGGGAAACAGTCACCTACAAGACAAGAATAGCCCATCTTCCTTTACCTGCTTCCCAAGACATGTATGCAAAGTGTCTTAGAAAGGGCTGCCTGGATATGCACTGTATTATAAATGTCACCACAGCACTGGCAAACCTGCAATACAGTTTTGTTAAAACCAAAGCAAGCAGAAATCTCCAAAGAGTAAATAAAAACTGACTCCTGGGGAAAAAGTTGTAAAACCCATCTCTTTGCTGTTTTTTATTCATAGATCACGGAGCTGGAGCCTACCCAATGGTTTGGCATGTTTCTCACGAAGCCAGGAGGGAGAACAAAAGCCTTCTTCTCCTTCTCAGTCGATGGCATCTTCAAAGGACAGAGGACTTCAGGAACTGACTGTAACAAAGGCTGGGAAGCACCTCCCGGCTCGTATGAGCGCTGTGGGTGGTTCCGAAGCATGCTGACAGCTCGGAGCACGTTCAGAGACATCATTCAGAAGAGTCCGAGCCTTTGATTCAAGGGGCACAAAGCAGGCAGTGGACACATCTCCGGCTCGTCATGCTCATAGAATGGGGGTTGTGGAAGGGATCTGTTGTCTGCAAGCATCTCTGGCTTTGGAAAACTGCCAGTGGTGTCATCCAAGCAGTGATGGTAATAACTGTAATATTGCTATTAAATTATTATAATTATTATAATGCCTACCACTCCTTGAATGCCAATGCTGTGTCAGACTGTGACACATTTAATCCATTTAGGAGATGCGAGGGGTAGGAGTTGTTGCACGGATGAGGAAACTGAGAGTCCAGCAGGTAAATTATCTTGTTTTCCATTTAGTAACAGAGCTGAGATGTAAACCAGGTTTGTCAGACTCCAAGTCCACAGCTATCTCTATATGCCCTGACTTTCCTGGGCTGCTGCAGAAGATGAGGGAGGGTGGCCTCAGACACCCAGAGATCCCACAATTTCAGAGCCGAGAGGTATCCCAGAGATGGTTGAGATAGTTTCTTGAGGGCCCACTGTGTGCAGATCACAGCATTTACTATGCGTATCAGGAGACTTAAACCTGAGCCAGGCTCAGGGCAGAGATGGGCCCTCCATTCAGCAGGCTCAGGTCCGCAGGCCGGGTGCTCCTTGGACGGCCGTGAGACTTCCGCCTCAGCACACTGGCTCTGTCTGAGGGGGCTCCATGTTTCCACACACGCCCTCTCTACTGATTCTTACAGCCACCCTGGGCGACAAGTGCACATCTCATACCCTTCGTCACACAGCCAGGTAGTGTGGATGAAGGGTTACAGGGCTTGCTCAGAGGACTAGCTAGCAAGTGCTAGAGCTTGTGATTCCAAGCCTGGTGCTCTCCTACCCATCTCTTGCAGACTTCTGGAAACAGGAATGGCCTCAGAGTGTCTGGATTGGCTGCCATGTTGTCTGCCTGCTGTTGGTACTCGTTGAGCCTGACCAATGATGTTCTCCTATTTCCAGAGCCATCCCTTAGCAGGAACATATATGTACAGGAAGGCATGGAACAAATCTGAGTCTCCTCCTTCCCTGGCATTTTTACACGTGCAAAAATAAACATCACTTCTTACAGGACAGGGATAACACATGACTGTCCCCATTTTACCAAAGAGAAAACAGGCATGAAAAGCAGAAGGAAATGGAACACAGTTTCGTAGACAGGAAAAGAGCATAGACACTTGGCTCCATGTATGTCTGTGGGTATGTGCCTGAAGGCAGGGAAAGGACTGGAGCCCCAGACTGAATTAAATCACATGTCACCGAATCCTTTGGTATCGAATACATCATCAAACTTAAAAGACTGTATTACTTATCTTCTTCTATTATACAAACCCTTTGAGCATGCACATGTACTCCCATCAATCTAATATTAAATATTAGTAAAACTTATTGCCTTACTTTTAAATTAGTATTACATACAAGAAGTTTTGGTAATAGTACCCCTGATTAATCATTTTGTATGCTCCCGCAGTGACTGCTCTCTGTTTGGAGATGCACTGGCTTAGTCTGTTGCTGTATTAGAATATCGACACTCTTGAGTGATGAAGGCTCTTCTTGCTTTGGTCCAGTCCATTAATGTCCTTCTACCAGGCCACGCTGGCCAGTGCAGGCAATCCCTCATGCACTCTGTGAAGGGCTGTTGACAAGAGAACTTGGGGGCACTTCCTTGCCAAGGTCAGGGAGTCTCATTCCCTCTTGGCTGTCTCTACCCAAGGACAGGACTTGGAACATATGTATGAGGCTTTGAGTCCTGGTTTTTCTCCCAAGCTTCTGGTGAATTTTTCCCTTTACAAGCCTGAACTTGGTCCCCTACCCAGCAGAAGCAGCTGTTTTTGGTCCATAATTAAACCTTCTTTTAGCATTGGTGACTCTGGATACAGAGTTATGCATTTCTCCCATACAAATTGCTGTCACCAGATATAAAGCACTCAATGAGTGATGAAGGCTCTTCTTGCTTTGGTCCAGTCCATTAATGTCCTTCTAACAGGCCACGCTGGCCAGTGCAGGCAATCCCTCATGCACTCTGTGAAGGGCTGCTGACAGAGAACTTGGGGGCTCCTTTAGCTACTCCCACCCCTGGCATTCTGCCTTAGCCCCCTTCACTACACCCTGATCCAGAAAGGTCTTTGCAGTCACTTCAGCTCTCCTCTCCTCTCTGTGACATAGCTGCCTTTGGCAGGCTGTTGTTGCTCTGGTGTCCTCACCCTGTCCTTGGTGGTGGTAGGGGGTCCCTTTCCAATACTGTACAGCCTCTCAGACAGCATCTGCTTTTACTTTCCCAAAGCATCACAGGTCCCTCCAGGGCTCAGCTGAAGGATCTCTCCCCTCTCTGAGCCTCCCACCTGACTCTCTACATCATATTCCTTGAAACAATTTCCCATGGAAGGATTCCCAATATGCATTTGTAAGTTCTCAGGAGGTACAGCTTTCATGACAAGCATGGGCGAATTGCCCTTCCTAATGCATTAATCTCTTGCTTCCTACTGGGCAGTGGGAAGGCAGGGTGGATGGGGGCAGGATCCCTAAACTCACAATTCCTTATGAGGGGAGATTCCTGTCCTAAGAACCCCCAAGCTCCTTGGTGGAAATGCTTGTCAGACCTGGCATCTTCGAACCCAGTATGCAGCTAAAGCTTCCTGTGCATGCTTCCAAAAGGAGGTGACACAAGTTGAATATTCAGACTGGCCCAATCCCAGGGGCCACTGTGTGGAAATAATTGAAGTCTTTTAACAGAGGTGTCTAAGAGAGCGATTAAAAGGGAATTGCGGTTATGGACCCCAGAGGTAAAATTTCAGAACTGGCCCATAAATCCTGGTCTGACACGAAATTTAAAACTCCCCAGTGGTCTGCAATGCCGTATTAAAAGGGTTTTAATACTAAGAAGTAGAAATAATGAATGATAACCAGGGTATTGTTTCTGGGAGTAGGAACGGCTCTGAGGGATGGGCTGGCAGGAACCGTAGGTTTGAATTTGGTCATATTTTATACCTCTTGCATCACAAGAGATGAATGAAAGGAACGTGGGTTTGACAGTGGGGTGTTGAGTGAAAACCCAGCAGAGCCATTCCCCAGTGAACTCCAGCTTAAGTTCTGCTGAAAGGCAGAGATGTAAATGGCCCTTGCCTGCTATGCAGCTTCTCTGGGCCAGACCATGAAGGGAGCAGTGGCCGCGTGAGGGGTGGACTGCGAGCTGCCATGGAGAGGCAGCATGGCACCAAGGAAGAGCACTGGATTGAGAGTCTGGAAACCCTGGCTCATGACCTGGTTTCTTCACTGGCTTCAGGGCTTTGGGCAAGTCACTCCACCTCTCTGTTCATGGTTCCTCTATTTAATCGACTCTCTCTCAGGACTGTGGGAAAAATTGAATGGTAGAGCGAATAGGAGAGTGATTTGAAAATATATGTTATAATATTTTTCTATTGTTTTGGTTCCTGGTGCTCACCTTGAGGTGGTCATTCTCCTCTGGACTTAAATTTTAAGTGGATGCCTGAAAATTTGTCAACAAAAATACAGCTAGATGTTTCCTGAAGCTCCTTTCAGCTCCTGGATACTGGGCTAACGGTGGTGCCTTGCACTGGTCTGGCCAATGCAGGGGGTGCTAGGATCAACCCTCTCTGGGATCTGGGCTCTTCCTCTGTAGGCTCTTAGTGCATTATCTTCTCAGGCAGCTGCGACACACCATGGTTTTTTGTTAACTTGTTATCAACTGGCATCCCCCGCTCCCCACCACTTCTCTCTAGGCTCCCCCTAATCCTTTTCCTGCAAACTGTTTCCAAACCAAAATTTCCAGACCTTGTAGGTTGTGGCTCAAAGCAGCTGATTATTCTGAACCTGAATGCAAGACCACGACATTTCCTGCAGCAAATTTTAACTGGATTGGTTTCTGGAATTTAGGATCTGTCATCCATGGTATTAGCTCTCCTACAAGCTTGGAGTCATCAGCAGATCAGGTCTCCTATGAAATGAATCATGAGCATACAGCTTCCAGCATGGTGGCTGGAATGTAGTACATCTGAACAAATGTTAGAGTCTCTCTCCTGCCACCACCTCAGACATGCATTAAAAACATAAAAGAGCCAAAGGTCAAGGAAGAGTCCTTTACTGTGTTTACTAGAGACGCTTTCCAGATGGATAAAGCTCAATCCCTATGCTTCTCTGTTTACAAGTGTTCAATTTGCTACAGACCTACCTAGCAGAGTATCAAGAGAAACACTGTTAAATGTATTGTTTAAATCAAGATGTTCCGTGTTGTCATATTTTGTTATCCCAATAATCTCATGACCTACAGAAGGAGGTGTTTTCCAGGACTAATTTTAGGTGGTAAGCCTGTGTTGACTCTTGGAATTACTGTATTTTTTTCTAAAGGTTCCAAAACCACTTCTTCGGCAACTTGTTTAGAATTTGACTGGGTTTAATATTTTTAAATTCAAACATTTTTGATTGACTCCTGAAGTAAACAGATTCCTAAAAGTATAGTACTGAGATCCTTCCATTTAAATCTGAAAATAAAATTGGCTATAAAAGGAAATCTACTCCAACTAGCCTACTTCCATCTTATATAGAGAACATAAGACCATTTCCTATAACAGGACACTTTATAGTTCATTCTAGATGGGAAAAAAAATTTACTTTAAACAAAAATTAACATGACCTTCCAACATGTGAACCTATCATATAAATCCATAGTGAGCATTCTAGTGGTAGAGAAAAGGAAGAGTAAGACAAGAATCCTACCCTTAAGGAATTTTTAGTTGTGAAGACTGAAGAGACATTATGGAATAAGAAACAAATCAGCCTAAAGTACATAGCAGCAATTTCGCTGAATTCAACAAACATTTATTGAGCATTGTATGTATCAGGCACATGGAAACTACTGGATATGGATGATGAAACATAGTTCCTGACCTAAAGGAACTTATATTCAAGAATTCACATGTTTAGACTGCTTAGGTCCCAAGAAAATTCTAAGGAATTTTGTCCAGCATGAGAAAGGATTAATTAATTCTAGTTATGAGCCAATTAATGGCAGAAATATGTTCTGAGAAATGTGTTGCATGCGATTTTGTCATTGTGTGAGCACCATAGAGTGAGTGAGCTTACACAAACCTAGATAGTAGAGCCTTCTACACAGCTAGTCTATGTTGCAGCTTATTGCTCCTAGGCTACAAACTTGTTCAGCATGTGACTGTACTGAATATTGTAGGCAACTGTAACACAATGGTATTTGTGTACCTAAACATACCTATCATAGAAAAGGTACAGTAAAAACACAGTATAAAAGATAAAAAATGGTACACCTGTATAGGGTACTTACCATGAATGGAACTTGCAGGCCTGCAAGTTGCTCTGAGCAAGTTGATGAGTGAATGGTGAGTACATGCTAAGGCCTAGGACAGTACTGTACACCACTGTAGGCTTTATAAACAATGTCCCACGAGCCCTCTTTCTGCTTCCTTCTGACAAGGTCAGAAACAGAACATCAAAGCTGTCAATTCTGTTCTATGAACAGGGATGTAGGCTGGATCGATTAGAAATATATATATGTATTTTTAGGCAAGGCAACCCTTGGTTGACCTCACAGATTGCAAGGACCTTGTCAGCTTACAATCCCTTATTTTTTATTTTTTATGCCTACAGCACCTGGTCTTCCTAGGTGGTCTCCCATCCAAGTACTAACCAGGCCTGACCCTGCTTAGCTTCTGAGATCAGACGGGATCAGGCTTGTTCAGGGTGGCATGGCTGTAGACAGGATTGATTAGAAATATTGAGGCGAAACTGTGTGAGGAAGGTATAGATCACACAGTAGTGGCTGTCAGGAGGGAGTGAAAGGATCAGGAGGAATAAGAAATCAAGACAGAGAGATAAAGGAACTGAAGGGGATTGTCATGACAATGTGGTTTTGGCTATTGCATGTTGGAGCAGTGATCGTATTAAGGCACTCTGTGGTATTCACACACACACACACACACGCATGCACACACACGGGTTGTTTAATATTGAGAGGGTGGAGAACTGAAGACTCAATATTTGGACTTTGGAAATTTTTGTTTGGTTCCACTGACTCTATCTGGCAAAAGGGCTCTCTCTGGCATTTAAATGATGGAGGAAATAAAACTTATCTATGCTTTATATTTATTTATTATGACCTGAAAATTTTTATAAAGTATGGGGACAGGCTGGCTCTGCACTACCACAGAAAGCTTTCACTAAAGTGGCAGTGGCACTTAACCCTTGTTAAGGCAGCTCTTGTGGACCTATGTCCTGGTACAGGATCTTAGGTCCCCAACAAAGAATTTACAGAATTGTCGTCTGAAGACCATCAGGCTAGATCTGGGAGGCTCCAGCACCCTCTAAATACATACACTGGGGAAACAGGTGCCTCTGTGCTGAGACAGGTTAGTGGTTGGCTGACTGGGATATAATCTATGAACTCAAAATCGAGATACTGTGAATGAGATGGAATCTATTGCTAAGCCCCACATATAAACGAAATCTATTGTTTTGCTCCCGTCAGAGAAAACAAAATTCTTCCGCACCACACACCCTTCCCGTTTTTACAGAAAATTCAGTTTCATTATAATCTTATGGGACCACTGCTGTATATGTAATCTGTCACTGACCGTGACAACGTTATGTGACACATGACTACAACTGGGAAAAGGGAAATTTGAAGGAGGTGGAGGCAGGGGAAAGACATTCCAGGGAGGCATCACGATACGAGGAAAAGTGGTATGTAAGTCCTTTTAGCCAGCTCCAGTGAGCAGTGATAAGAATTTATTGTGGGAGGACAAATTTGAGATTCCATCACCTGATTGCTTCAGACTTTTAAAGTTCAAATCCCCTAGACAGAGACAATGGTAATTCAAGTTTAACAAGAAATAGATAATGTTACAGGCCAGGGAGTCCATTTCAAAATAAGACTTTCTTTTTGACAGTGTCCCTTTAAATGATGTGACTCTGGAGACGTTTTCTCGTTCAGCATCTGCCAACCTACACAATAATTAGCCAGCGACACATTTTCTTTGTTGTTCATTAAGGATTAATGAGAGGCAGAGCTTAAGGCTTGGTTAGATGGAGAAATCCTGAAGGGTTCATCTGAACCTTTCATATCTGTTCTTTTCGCAAACTCTGATGAACAGGTTTTCAATACAAAAGCAGCCGTCTGCCTTCTAACCTACAATATGTCTTTGGTGAAAACTCAGACGTTTCTGGCAGGCTGTCTCTCACCATCAGCTTAAAAGCACATGCACAAAAGGAGGCAGAACAGATGTTTGGAGCTCTGCAGCAGGTTGAGTGAGCTTCATGCCAGGGTGACCGGCATTTTCAGTAAAGCATGTCTCCTCACTTTGCGCTGAGCTCCTAAGGACCATCAAGTAGAAACTCCAGGTAGCAAGGAGCCACGGTGCAAACACAGCGAGGTCTGGCCCTTTTGGAGGCAAGTCCTCCTTCACTTATTTATTTTGTTCTGTTAGATTTCTTACTGCTAGTTCTCCCCCTGCTGACAGCCACGCCAGAAGAGGCTAATAGGTGACAAAGAGAAAGTTTTATTTAACAAAAAGAATAAAAGGACAACTAATAGAAGTTTAAATACTTCTGCTTAAATGTAGGCAGCTGAAAATAATGAAGAAAAGAATGATAAAGAAGATCCTGAAAAATTAATGCCTGTCTGGAATTTAGGAGGCCCTGGCCCTTTAAGGTTAGCTCAGAAGGATGCCTGGTTTGGTCCACTTTCTGCTCTTTTCTGTCTTTCATTTTCTGATTCTGTATTTGGCATCGTTTAGCATCTTGTACAATGCCCTGTACCCAGAGGAGCTCGAAATCCATTAATAGATGATGTTGATGATGCCAATAATCAGAGCTAAGAGCTGCGATTGTATTATAAGCAAAGCATTTGAATAATTACAGAGCCAGTGAGGCCCAGAGTGACATTTCTTCATCCCTGTCACTGATGAGGATGACCTTGGGACAAGTCCACCCCCACTGTTCCCTGGGATGCAATTCAGAGAAGGCCTGGATATCTTCCCAGATGAGGGATTCAGAAGACCTGGATTTCCAATTCTACCTTTTTTCTAATCACAGCTAACATTTATTGAGTTCTTATTATGTGCTGGATATCGTATTAAGCATTTCATTATTTCATTCAACTTCGCCACAGTTGTATGCGGTATGTCTATCATGATGAGGAAACAGAAATGGAGGAAATTTGGGTCATTTGCTCAATATTTCACAGGTAATAACAGACATGGAGTTTTAAATGAGGACCCAGGTCCATCTGACTTCAAAACCACTGCTGTTAATCACTACTGGTACTGCCTCCTAATCCAGATGGAACCAGGTGAGCCCCTTTGGGCTTCTGGGACTTGGTTTCTTCTTTATTTGTAAAATAAGTGGGTAGGTCTAGGACTTCCTAGGTCCCTTGAGCACCCGCATGCTATGGATCACGTTCTCATACCCGCTCTTGACACTCTCTCTTTTTCTACTCCACATTCCATTCAGACCTCTCAGGGCTGTGCCTTCTTCCTACTGTACTATTGACATTTCTATCTACGTGTGCCATGTCATGGTGGCCCAACCATCACACCACCTGGCAAACACCTTCATCTTTGTCATCCTTACCTTCTGGATGAGTGTGGATCTGAGAAAGGAAGTGAGCCAAATAAAGGCCCATTCCTTGTGGGGTGGCATTGGAAACCAAAAAGCCAAAGAGACCCTTATGTCTGGACCCAGAAAAAGATATATCACCATTGTCAAAGGAGAAAGAGTGAGCAGGCTACAGAGTGGGGTCTGGGAAGATTCCTGGAGGCAAAAGTACTAAAGAAAAACCTTTTTATAGAACCTGCCAGGAGCTTATGATGAAAGTAGGCCAGGAAGGGCGACTGGAGCTCAGGATGTGTGCCAGGGGACAGGAGTGTGGAACACATCTAAGCCAAGCTCTTCAGGAGACAAGCCCCTGATGCCAGTCACTTTACACTAGTCTTCGGACTCTTAACCTGGAGTCTGGGGTTCCCTGGAGGGACTCATAAAATATCTTTATTTTTATTTTAAAAGGAGCTCATACAATACTCTGATTTGAAAAATACTATCTAATGCATTATAATATATATACTAATGACCGTGAGCAAGCCATTTTGTCTCTGCTGGAATGGTTCTTCATATTTAGAAAGAAAAAGACAAAATAGAGGATGGGTAGATGAGATAATTTTTAGTTCTGTGAGTTTTCGGCTCAGAAGAGAGGGAAACAGACCTTTCTGAGATGGCCACCCTAGCCGACTGTCTCAAAGTCATCAGTTTTGACCATGAGAATGATCAGTTAGAAAACTGAATTAAGAAAAATGCAAGACTTGCCGATATTTCCTTTGGAGTGGAATTGCCCAGGGAGAAGGAATCAAACAAACATCTATATCGAGAGGCTGATTTATTTCAGTGGCTTCCACATCTCAACCCACACTCTCTGAAGGAAACGAAAACTTGAGACTTGTTTCGTTGTTGTTTCCATTGTGAAGACAATGGAGATGCCATCTCATCAGTGAAAAATAATGCAAGGAGAGGCACAGACAGGTGGATCTCATAATATGCAACTCAAGGTGGAAAGCCCGTATCTATTCCTGTGTGCTCCACAATCCCACCTGTCCTTTCTTCCACCTGTCTTCAATATATACTTCACTACCAGTCTCTAGTAAGGTGGGAGGATAGGTCACCTTTTAACTTATTTGCCCATCGAGAACGGGAGTGTAGCACAGAAAGGTCTAAGATCATCTTTGGCCTTTCTCTTTCTCTCTCTGCAGAGAGCTTATTCATTCTGAGGTTCAGTGCTGCTTTTTGTTGGGATGGCTTTCACACCTTCAGCTTCTGCTCTGATCCGATGGCTCATCTGGACCATCAGCATTGCATTTCCTGCTTCTTTGAGCCATTTTTACATGGATGCCCTCTACCACTTGGTGCGCCCTCCAATCAATCAGCCGGTCCTTCCATCTAGTATTCTACATGTCTCTAGAAGGTAGGAAACAATTCACAAGCCCCGGGCTTCCTTGATCCACCTTCAATCAGAGAATATGCCTTTGGAATTCCAGCCTTAAAATTACCACCATTAGCAGGGCAAATCAAGCCTCCTCTTCTTCTTTGATGTCTTGAGGCTTTGGCCCAATATTTTGGTAAGTTTTGCTTTTCTATGCCAAAACTCTTATCTCGGTCCTTGACTGCTAGAGGGCTTCCCGCCCGCCTGCCTACTCTATTCATGACCCCAGACCTAGTTTTCTCCTTGAGCTCTGGATTCTCCTGCCCTGTTGACTACTTCTCTACCTTGTTTCCCATTTATGGCTTCTCTGCCCATTCTTCATATGTCCTGTTAGCTGTTCATCTGTTCTCTGTTTGGATCCTGACCTGGATCAAATTCTTCCAGTGCCACCCCTTGTGAGCCTTTATCTTACTCATATATAGACAACATAGTCTGGGAAGAACCCCTTACTATTCCCACATGTAAACCAAGGACTTGAATCAGATGCTCTCTAGGCTCTCTTATGGCTCTGAAATGCTATGATTTAAAAGCACCGAGACACCATTTAGCTAAACAATTTCATACAAGGGATGAGAAACTGAGATCCAGAAAGATAAAGCAATTCGACAGTCTGGGGACTGAGCTGGGATTGGAATTTAGATCTTGTGAGTCCTGACTCTTGCCAAACTTCTCAGCTCTGCTGTTGTCTTCCTCTCCCCTGCCCTGGTTCAATCCCCTTGGCCATCTGTTAGATTGCTGTTTACTTGGATATAAGAAGGAAAATAAAGGACCCTTGCTCCCAGGTCACTTCTTGCATTAGCAGCTTCAAGATGACAGTGAGAACGTGCAACCCACTTTACGAGAACAAACTGTTTTTAAGGACTTGAGCACATTGATTGTTTGTGTGCAAGTGGCACCACTAATTACGAATAAGGCCTGTCTATTTATTAAAGCAGGCCCCTTTCAGACATTTCCCGCATGGAAACGATCCTTCCCCACAATTAGGGTAAATTAGTAAGGTTTTACTGAACTAATGAGACAATGTTTGTGAAGCTTGTCTTTATGCTTTCCAGGCAGTTTTGAGACAAGAGTCTATAATTGAGATTCTCAGAGTGCCACATTCAAGGCAGGCTGCATGGGAAAGGAGGTTATCAAAACTCCCAGTCACTTCAAGGAATGTCACAAGGAGGTGTGGCTTCAGGCCCAAGGGCATGTACACACATGTATGTACACACAGGATATGTACACACTCACATGTGTGTGTAGACACACACATATACATAGACATAAAACAAAATTACATGTTTCTGTTCACAGTTAAGCTTCCCTTTCTCTCACTGACAAGTGACTACCCAGAATGCCATGGTGCTGACATGCTAGGTCTGAAATCTTGCCTGATTCATGAGGGATAATACAAATAAAGCAAAAATAATAGCAGATACCTTTTATTGTAAACTAGACTTTTGCTCCATGTTAACACTTACCTTCACAGCCTTCCAAGGGAAGTGTTATTATCTCCATTCAATTGAGGAAGACACACGGTTAGTATGCTGAGCAGGCATTCAAACTGATTATCTTTCCACTAGAGCCCCAAAGCAAGTGCTTTATCCCTAATCTAGTTTCTTCTGCTGAAGCTCTGTTTGGTCACCTACCCTGGTATGCTGCTGTCCTTAAGAACTCTCTTTATCCTTTTAGCATAAGACGGAGTCTAAACTCAGGTCATTAGGCTTCTGTGAGCCCCCACCCTGGTGCATTTGATCCTTTAGATCTCTACCTTGCATCCCTGTAGGAGACAGTGGGCAAGGAGTTTTCTTAGGATGGGGCAGCACTGCTTCAATCCTATGGGTTTGGATTGAACAGGCTCCCCAGTCACAACCACTGTGCTGAAGATACAGGCCTGAAGACTGCAGGTTAGGAGAAGTGGGAGGGTGGGATGGTACAACCAGCTCTACTGTCCCACCTGACAATCTCTGCCAGGTGCCTCAATGCCTATATGCCAATCCAACAAAAAGCCAGGGGTATAGGGAATGAAATTAGGGAATGAAACTCTAATTTGCAGGAGAGCAATCTTTCAGCTATTTCTTCAAGTACTTGATTTGTGATCTGGAATAAGACTAAGTCCTCTTTCAGCTTCTAGAAATATCAAATGTGGCACTAAGGGTCAGGCGTCAGAGGTTTAGCTTTGAGTTTTCTGGAAGCAATTTTCCAAGGTATTAGCAAGATCTACAGAAATTATGCAGCAAAAATTCAACAAAAATTATTAAGTGCCACCCTCCAACAGCTGCACGAGGGACCTCCAGAGACTATTAGACTTCGGGGGTAGTGTCAGGAAGCATAGAAAGCTCACTTCGGTGGCTGCATTAGGAAGAATATCGAGATGTCAGATCCCGTCTCAGGCTCCAGACACTGCTCCTTTGGTCTTTTTGTCTCAGTTCCCAGGATGCAACATGACGTACTGCAGAGGTCAGAGGGACGGGGGTTCACATTTTGATTTCACCCACCAATAGCCACATGACCTTGCAGCAATTACTTAACCTCTTTAAACGTCAGCGTTTCCATCTGTAATATGAGATTAGACTATAAACTCCACGTTGCACCTCTAGTACCTGGCTCAATACCTGCCTTGTACTATATAGTCAATAAATATTTGCTTACAGGACAAGAATTACTCCTGTCTTATAGATGTTTGGTACATTTTAAACATTCTAGCAAGTCAATCAATATTAGCATCCTTGCTTTGCTTTGTTAATTAACTTTTGAAACACTTTCTCTTTCCTTGCTTCAAAATTCCTGAACCAGTTCTTGGGATATCTCAAGAGGCAAACTCGTAGTGCAAAGTGATAGTTCTGTAGGGGCTGCAAAGGACAAAGATTCATAGACTCATAGGATTTCATCCATAAGAGAGAAGCCTAGGTTTAAAAGGAGATCTTAAAATTCTCTGTTCTAATCCCTTAGTTCACCAGATAAGAAGACTGATGGAAAAGGAGATGACCTGACCAAGATCACATAGCTAGTGATGGAGGATGTTCATTCCAAGGCAAGTCTATTTCTTCTGATTAAACAGCTTCTAGCCTACATCCCGTGATCACCAACTAGACAATTTCCAACCCAAATAAAAACTCAGATATGACACCAGGAAGAGAAACTCTTCCCCAAGGCTGTCCCACCCTCTGTGTTTCAAGTACATGAGGACTGGAACTGCTGTGTTCTGTTCCTATAGCTGCTAAGTATGATGGTCCCATGTACTGGAATGCAGCCCAACATGCTTAAGGCAAGAGTACACTAACCCTAGAGGTGGACTATACGCTTCAGGACATGTTTATTTCATGTTTTTATTTTTCACAAGTACGGTTATAATTCTATTTGTGAAAATCCACAAAAGAGACCTCTAAGGTTCACGCCCTTGGAGCACGGCACCCCTCTAAGTTCATGCTTCCTGGTTTCCTTCTCTTACCCTATACTCTCAACCCCTGAGAAGTGGTTTGCTTCTACTGGCTAGATTCATTTAGTCTTTAATTTGAGCAATCTGTCCTTAAGCTAGATTTCCCAGTTTATGACCTTTGAGGGTTGAATAACTCTGCAATTAAAAAATATTCACCCAGAACAGGAAGCAGTCAACCTCTGAGTCCTCTGGCTGGTCTAATTTCTGATGTTTTCTAATCTCTACACCACAGCCCTCCTTGGGGATTCCCGGGACAAGAAAGAACACTCAACTCTTAGTTCCAAGTTTTTATTCCAAGTATTTTTTACAAAATACTCTCTTAAAGTATTTTTACAAGCAAGGATTTCAGAGAAAAAGCATAATCAGTAACAGATATTTTATAACCTTGCTTTTCAAATCACATTACTAAGAGGTAAGTTTCTTTGCTTTCGGTGATACAGGAAAATAGAGATTAGAGGTTTAAAAAAGTTCATAGAGTATTAACTCAATGAACTAATTAACTAATTAATTTGTTGGTCATTCATTCATTTTATATATTCATTATTTATTTAAAAATTATTAAGTATATGTGACATGCAAAGTAGTGGGATACTCAAGTTGAGGGAATAGGGTACAAATACAAAAAAACACATGGTCCCTGCTCTCAATAACCTTATATTCTAATGGGAAGACAAGATATTTACTCATATGTTATAATACAAGGATTTCAGTAACAGGTGTTATCAGTAAAGATTTCTTGGCCCTAGGGCATGATGGGTAGAGATGGGAGGTGCTGGCCTTCCAGGTGGCGGAAAGATCATAATAAAGGTTGCAGAGGGGGAAGGTGTAAAGGTTGGTTAAAAACAAGGAGTGAACCTGCTAGGCTGGCATAGAGAGTGTAGAAGATTAGTATAATACAAAGCAAAAGACCTTACCCGCTCTATGAAAGAGTTTGGTTTTTGTTTGAGAGTCAGTAGGGAGCTTATGAAGGTTATGATCAAAGTTACATAAGTAAAGTGGTCCATAGAAAAAGTGTCCTGGCATTAGCAGTAATAAAGATATTTAGCAATAAGGGGACTGGGAAGAGTGGAGACAAATTTTTGTTGGGAAACTAAGGCAAGAGTCCAGCTTTAGGTGGGTAAAGCTTGGACTAGAGTGGTCATTGTCTGCTTGGGAAGGTGGGGCTACACTGGCAGGGTCTCTAAGGCATTTTGCCAAGACACCTGACACTGTATTTCTAAAGAGCAATGTTTAAATTCAGATCTTCCCCGACTTCTTTAATGTGGGACCAAAGGTAGTCAGGAGATGTCAGTGATGGTATGTTAATAAAACAAACTTTTACTGGTGTTTAAAGGTTTTAGATGCTGCTTAGAATTGGTCAGGAAAATGGCTGAGCCTGGAGAGGCATCATTTTCACCCTAATGTGACTGCTCCCAGGTTCATTACCATATTTTTTCAGTGGTTATTCTCCTTTGACGAGCATTCCTGCCAAGGGCTGATTTTTCCTGCCAGCCTCCCACTCCAGGCCTGTGAAACCACAGCTTTCTCAACATAGCTGATCCAAAGGAGGGAAAGATCCTTTCCTGCTTAACATTCTGCAAAAGGCACAGGCACATTTCCGAAGTCAATCATTGTGAATGAAGCCATTTAAGAGTGAGGCCTGCGACTCCTCTGTGCGGATGAATAACCAGGCGGAGTGAATCGTCAGCAGAGGAGACTGCAGGCGACTCTCTTTCTGCTTTGTCACCCTTTATGACTTGCCTTACGGTCTCAGCGCCCTTCACAGGAATGTCTTGCTTTGCAAAAGAAACAGATAATAACCACAGAGAGGAGACTGCTAGCCCCGCAGCCTGCTAGTAAAAAAGTCTGGGGAAATAGAATGCCGTCCAGACTTTACTTTGACACCGACAAACTTGCCGCCTCTGCTTTGCAATCACACGCCCAGAACTGCAGCAGAAGCAGCAGTAGCGATCTGGAGGCTGCATGCCCCACCTCCTCCATCACAGAACCTGTCAGGAAAGCAATGGCTAAGGGGGCTGCTGGTGGCTCAGGACACCTCTTGTCTCCACACTGTTAGTCCATGTTCAGCCCAGGGTGGCTCTCGCAGACCAGCACTGTTGGTTCCCTTTGTCCTGGCATCCAAAAGGGATATTGGCTCAAATCCATTCCCTAAGTCAATGAATATCCTCTGCTGGTGCTGCGAACTGCAGCCCCCTCAATCCAGAGGTCAAGAGAGCACTGAGAGGAAAAGCTGTCCAGACTGAGTGCAGGCAGGAGGCCACGCTTTCTAAGTCTCTGTTTGGCTTCAAGTGACTGCTTGAATGTGCCGATTAAATAGCGCTGAGTGTTGCCCTGACGAGTGATAGAGGTAGGAAAGAGTATTGTGTGCTAATTTTAGCTCTTCCACTGAGTCATCAGCACAATGTGTACTCATTCGCTCAACCTTTGTTGAGCACTCATCGTGTACCAGGATGCATGATGGGAGCTGAGAACATTAAGATAAATGGGACGCCTGAGGGATGTACTGGGAGAGGAGGCATTTGGAAAGCCATTTGATCTCTCTAGGCTTGTTTCCTTTAAAAGTGAAGGTAGTGGATATTATTTCTAAGGCGCCTCTCCACTTGAACAGTCTGTGAGTGGGTGACTGGGCTCTCGGATCCCATCAGAGATGGGCACTGGATTAGAGATGTGGGTCCTGACTCCTCATTCACTGTTTCATGCTCAGCCTGGCTGCCTCCTATGTCTCAGACAGCCAGAGCATCAGAGTCAGGCACGAGAATCCAAAGTGCCAGGCCTCAGTTGCTCTACCCTAGGTTCACAGAAGTAAAAGACTGACTTTAATGATAGCCAAGTCCTTTTCAGAAGACACTAGTACCCAGGCAAAACTGAATGAGATCCAGGAAGGTTACTAGGGTCCCCTGACTTTCTCACTAATAGAAAACACAGTACCTTTGGCACAAGGGCAGCCTTGAGAATGACTGACTGCAGGCCCCAAATTGGTGGGGATTTACTCTCTCAGAGAAAACCTGGTCCTTGGTCCTTTAAGAGGACTCTCCAGTCCCAGGCTTCACCACAAATGACGAGCACCACCTAGACATTAGTAGGTTTGGGTGTTTCCCGAGGTGCTAGTCAAATGTGACACTCACTCCCCTTCTCCAGCTTCCCTAATGCCTGCTCTCTGTGGAAACGCTCAGTGAAGGCAATATGCCACTCATGAGTTTTTATTTAGCTTTTTCCTTTTCGAGACTTGTTAAAGATTCTTTACATCAAATTTATCACATGGAAATGCCAATGACATCTTCTGACAGCTGCTGTTTCTTCATGAGAGTCTCCAATCTAAAGGATGGAAGCATTTGGCACGGCCTGGAGTTATCGTTCCTCTAGGAGTCCATGTCGTATTCCTCCCTTAGATACTGGAAACCCTTCCCCCTAAAAGCTTCTTCAGGAACTGCTTCAGAAGTATGCCTGTGTTTACGACAACTCCAAACCTCAGTCAGAACAGCATCTGATACTTTGTTTTTCTTTATCAACTCTCTGTTTGGTCCAAGGGTCTTACCTACAAGTGACACAGCAATGTCCTGGGAGGTGGGCATGGATGAAGACCCCTCCCATATTTTTAGAAGGAGAAATAGATGGCATGTTAATGTCAGAAGAAGAAGAAAAATTTCTTTTTAGGTCTTAACACAGGGAAAGAAAACTAGCAGTCAATCACAGAATATCTCTATGTGCCCTAGCATTCGTGGAACTAGGTTCTTTCATATGTCATTTCATTTAATTCTAGGAGGAGGAAGAAAAGGAATAGGAGGAGGGGAAGGAGGAGAACAGAAAGGAAGGAGAAGACAAAATTGACCTGAAAGAGACTGTGACTTGCCTATGAGCCTTCAGCTAGAGATTTAACTAGGGTTTGTATTAGGAGTAAAACCCCAATGTTCTCGCTCTCCGTATCACATTGCATTGACCTAGCCAATGGTCTGCATCCCTTTGTGATTAACTACATAGGAGCAATTAATGTCAGTTGGGGAGATGGTAGAAATGCATGCCTGGACTGTGCCATCCCCCACCTTCCCTTCCCACGGCTGCCAAAGCTTGAATCCCCAAGCAAGGAAGCAGCTTGCTATTGGTAACAGAATATGTCTTTAGAAGTACCTCTTCAATCCTCTCTGCTCCTTCAAGATCAAGCTAGTGTTTACTGGCAAATAATCTAAGCAATAAAACTGCCATAAACTGTGACAGACCAAGCTAACAGAAATGTACATTGTAGATAAAAAGGCACAGACAAGAATAATGATACCCCATTTTTCCTACTCAGGACATAACAATTAAGAAGAAGTGAATGATTTCTCAGGACGTTGGGGGCCCACTAGGAAGTTCTGGCTGAATTCGCCTCATGCATATGTGGGAATACACACTTACTCACATATCTGCACTAAGAATCACAGTGAGGAAAGAGAACAGAAGAGGAAGAAAATACTTTCTCCTTGTAAATATTAAAACATCACAGATGAACCTGGTGTTCTCTTTAATAGCAGGCTCCCTTCTTCCCCTTTCCATTTCCATCCCTAGAGGTACCCACTATATTAAGTTTGGAATACCTTTTTAGCCCTTTTTTCATGTCTGTCTGTCTGTCTGTCTGTCTGTCTGTCTCACACGTACACACACATACATGCACACAAACACACACATATATCCATAGAAATTTTCACAAGGAGAATAAATTCATGTGGTTACTTGGGTAATGAAAAGTTAATTCTAAAAAACAAAAAAGGAGGAGAGAAATAAAAAGTGGACCTTAAAAGATAAAGCTCACCTTTGGAATTAAGCTCCTGATTCAATTTTTAGGGTATCCAATAGATCAACGTTACTGTCAGAAATAGACTCAGGTATAATTCTGTGAATAGTATATCTGACCTGAAATTTCTTCACAATACTGCTTTAAAGACTGCTGACCTAAAAATAGCTAAACTGATGAATTATGCAAAAATCAAATAGTACAAAAGAACACTACTGTGATCTGTCACTGACATAAACTTGAAGAGAAGACCTTTTGCAAATTCCAGAGAGGCTAGTATCATACTTCTTGAACATTGTGGCTACATAATACTCACTGATCTAATTTAATAAATTTAAGATTAAAATTATTCTTATACATTATGATTGCCATTAAGGCAAAGAAACTAATTGACAAATTCAGAAAGGTTGCTGTGAAGGTGTATCAATTAGCCTGAAAACAAAATGTGAAAGGAGTTGAAAATAGCTATGTGCTGATAGATATTCTTAGGCTTCTTCTAAGAGTTCAATTATTTACTCATTCTTTATATTTTTCATTTATTTCCCCAGCACATGTACCTCAAGCACTAAGCTGGGTGCTAGAGATACAATGCAGCACAGTGAAGTGGGAAGACCACTGACTTTAGAGAGAGACTTGGTTTAGGTTCTTGGCTCCAACACTGACCAATAGTGAGATTTCAGGCAAGTTACTTAACCTCTTAAGTCTCCGTTTCCTTACCTATGGAGTGGTGATAACAACCAACTTGCTACTAAGGGGATTAGAGATTATATTCACAGAGTAGCATAGTTTCTGGCAAAGAGTAAATGTAGACAGCAATTATTATTTGGATACCTCCCTTATTCTAAAGGAGCTCATTATCTGGTATGAGAGAGAAAAATAAAGATACAGTTGCAGAGAAATTCCACTTTTGGAATGATGACATGAGATCTGAAGCCCTGCTCCCAGTGAAACAAGCATAAATGGTGAAATTATTTTTAAAAACCCAATCATTTAAAGTCTCTGTAAACTGTCCTAAGGACATACAGCAAACAACAACAACAACAACAACAACAGCAACAACAAACAAAACTAACAAACAAAAAACATTTGTTCAAGAAAAGCTACTAAAAATCAGTAAGAACAGTGAGAATCTGTGACATTTGAATGTCCTTCTCCCCATTCCCCTCCCTACCTTGCTCGGCATCATGGTGGAAACTCTATTCCAGGCAGGTTCAGACAAGACTCCCTCTTCCCACAGATTCCAATCTAGGATTCTGGTATCACCCCAGGAGGGACAGGCCACCAGCATTTCTCATCTTCCCCAGCTATGTGTGGCAGAAGCTAAATTCCAGGTGAGTGTGGCCAAGAAGTCAGGGTTCTCTTGCTCCACACAGCCTCATAGAGTGGAGTCTCTACTTCAAGTATGGCACACTGAGAGTCCTGCGGTCCTGACTGGCCTCACCGCAGCTCACTTGTAGGATGGAGGTTTCCAGCTAGGAAAGCAAGCTGAGAAGAAGAAAAACTCATAGCCCTGCCCAGCACCTTTCCTGCCTATAAAGCAGGGTGTCATTCTGAAAGAAATGGGCACCATTTCCTGCCTCTAGCCCCAGGGACAGGTGGCATAAGGATAAAGATCTCCAACGTTCTCCTCAAAGGAACTGACTTTATTTGAAACAGTGTGGAAAAATTCAAGTCTATGGATGATCTCAAAAATAACGCTGATTTTGGTGATAAATAATTGTGAGGAGACTGGTAGACTCATGAAAGGAAGAAACTAAACAGTAGGCCGGTAATTTTACCAGAAAGATACAGGGAAATAGACATCTAAGAAGCACTCGTCCGAGTTCAAAAGAAACTTCAAAGACTGAAAGGGGACCCAAATTGAATTGGACCATCCTTAGAGCAACATATGCCTCAGAGCTTTGCCAGAAACAATAGAGCCATCAGCTAACAATTAGTGGAAGCCAAGAGTTGGATATGATGCCAAAAGAGACAAATAGCTTAACAGAGATCAGGGAAAGAGACAGTCACAGAGAGCCCTGTTTAAACCACTGTCATTGTGGGATTTGTTTTAGCATGACCAAGCCTGAATCCTCTAAATAGTGACATCAGATGCTTCACACGGTAGGGGAGACTTCAGTAAAGCCAATAAATTCACATCACAGTTACTGGGAATAAGACTTCAACATATCTTTTGGAGGGAGCATAATTCAACCCATAACATCCATACCCAGAGTTATTATAGTAAAAATGCTGAATGCAAAAGACAAAGAAAAAAAACTAAAAGAAGCAAGAGTAATGACTCATTACTCACAAAAGTACCCCAGTAAGTTTAACAGCTGTCTTCTCATCAGAAACAATGTTGGCCAGAAGGCAGTGGGAAGATATACTCAACATAGTGAAGAAAGAAAAAACCAGTCAACCAAGAACTTTATATCTAGCAAACTATCTTTTAGAAATGAAGGTTATGTAAAACATTTCCAGAGAAACAAAAAAGGAGAGAATTTGTTACTAGCAGATTTGCCTTACAAGAAATACTGAAGGAAATTCTTCAGGCTAAAAGCTAGTAACGCCAGACAGTAATTCCACATACAAAAAAAAAGAATACTAGTAAAGGTAAGTAGGTAATTATAAAAGACAGTATAAATGCATAACTTTTCTTCCCTTCTCTTAACTGATTTAAAAATCAGATGTATAAAAATATGTACATAATTTTATTGTTGGGTCTATAATATAGAGATGTAACATTTGTGATAATACCAAATGGGTGGGGAGTGCAGCAAAGCTGTAATGGAGGAACAAAACGACACCAGAAAGTAATTTTAATCCACAGAAACAAATTAAGAGAAATGATAAATAAAAAGGTTAATATAACTAACACTATAAATATATACTTGTTCTTTTTTTCTCCCAGCTTTTTAAAGGACATAAAATTATATAAAGTAATAAAGATAACAATGCATTTGTTCAGTTTGTAACATATATAGATATAATATATATATAACAATAATAAAAAAGGGAAGGAGGACTAGAGCTACGTAAGAGTAAAATTTCTATAAATCACTGAAATTAAGTTACTATAAATCTGAATTAGATTCTGATAGGTTAAAGATGTATATGGTAAACCCTATAGCAATTACTAAGAAAATAACTCAAAAGAATATAAAGAAAAATCATCAGATAAAATTAATGTTACTCTAGAAAATGTTCATTTAATAAAAAAGAAAACAGTGTAAGATAAAAAGAAGAAAAAGACATGAGACATACAGGGGAAAATAGTAAATGACATATAAATCCATGTATATCAATTATAACATTAAATATAAATGGATTAAACAATCAAATTAAAAGGTAGATATTGTCAAATTGGGGTTAAAAAACTCCATCCATTTACATGCTGCCTACAGGAGACATATTTTAATTTAAAAAATACAACAGGCTTCCAGTAAAAAGCTGAAAAAATATATGTCATGCAAACAACAACCACACACAGAAAACTGGAGTGACTATTTCTGAAAAATAGATATTAAAGCAAAAAATGCTACTGTATATAAAAAAGACATTTTATAATAATAAAAGGTCAATCTACTGGGAAGATATAAAATTATAAGCATATACATATCCAAAAACAGAATCCCAAAATTCAAGAAACAAAAACTGATATAATTGAAGAGATAGAAAATTAACAATAATAGATGGAGAATTCAATACCTTACTTTCAATAATAGACAGCAACTAAGCAGAATGTCAACAAGAAACCAGAAGAATAGAACAGTATAAACCAAATAGACCTAATAGAAGGATTAGAACATTTGACCCAACAATAGCAGAATACGAATTATTCTCAAGTGAATATGAAACATTCTCTGGGATAGACTATGTGCTAGGCCATAAAAAAAGCTTCGATAAATTTAAACAAATTATAATCACACAAATTATTTTCTTTGACCAAAAGAGAATAAAATTATTAATCAATAGCAGCAAAATATTTGGCAAATTCACAAATATGTGGAAACTAACAACACACTTCTAAATAGGCGGTGGGTCAAAGTAGAAATGACAAGGAAAATTGAGATAAATTAAAATGAAGAAACATCATACCAAAACTTATGAGATGCAGCTAAACCAGTTCTTAGAGGGAAATTTATAGCAGTAAATGCCTATACAACAGGCTTAGATAAAATAGATAAATTCCTAGATAGATATAAATTCCTATCAAAACTAACTCAAGAAGAAATAGAAAATTTAAATAGAGATATAACAAGAGATTAAATTAGTAATCAAAAAAAACTACCCACACACATGCAAAAAAGTCTCAGGTCCAGATGGCTTCTCTGAGAATTCTGCTGAATTCTACCAAACATTTAAAGAACTATCAATTTTCCCAAACTCTTCTAAAAAACAGAAGACAAGAGAACACTTCTCAATTCATTCTACACGGCCAGTATTACCCTGAGGTTTATATGCTATGACCAAGTGGGATTTATGCGAAATTGGCTTAATATAAAAAAATCAATTAATGTTATACACCTTATCGGCAGAATAAAAAACAAAACCACAAGACCATCTCAATAGACACAGAAAAAGCATTTGACAAAATACTATACCCTTTTGAGATAAAACACTCAACAAACTAGGAATAGAAGGGAACTTTCTCAACCTAATAAAGGGCATCTAAAGAAAAGCCCCATATTTAACATAATACTTAATTATGAAAGTTGATTTCTTCTAAGATCAGGTATAAGATAAGGATATCAACACATGCTACTTCTATTCAATATTGTATTAGAGGTTTTATCCAGGGCAATTAGGCAAGAAAAAGAAATAAGAGGCATCCAAACTGGAATGAAGTAAAACTATATTTGTAAATGACATCGTTTTAGATATAAAAAATCCTAAAGTGTTTACTAAAAATATTAGAACTAATAAATGAGTTTAGCAGAGCTGCAGGATACAAGAAGCAATTGTATTTCAATACACTTGTAATGTACAATCCAAAAATGAAATTAAGAAAACAATCTTATTTACAATTGTATCAAAAAATGAAATGTTTAGAAATAAATTTAACAAAAGAAGGGGAAAATTTACACTCTGAAAAACTACAAAACATTGTTGAAGGAGATCGAAGACGATCTAAATAAAAGATGACATCCCATGTTCATTAATTGGAAGACTTAAGTATTGTTATGATGACAATAACCCCCAAATCAATTTGCAGATTAAATGCAATCTCTTTCAGAATCCCAAGTGACTTTTTGGTGAAACTGACAAGCTGATCCTATTCATATGGAATTGCAAGGTACCCTAAATATTCAAAAAAGTCTTTGATAAGAACAAAGTAGGAGAACTCATACTTCCTGATTTCAAACTTGTTACAATGCAACAGTATTCAAGACAATGTGGTACTAGCACAAGGGGAAACACTAGATTAATGAAATAGAATTGAAATCAACTCTAACTTAATGGTTAATTGATTTTGAGAGGGCACCAAGACAACTGAATGAGGGAAAGAACAGTCTTTTAAAAATGTTGCTGGGACAACTGGAAATCCAATGCAAAGGAATGAAGTCAGACTGCTACCTCACAAACGTTAACTGAAAATGCTCAAAGACGTAACTATAAGAGCTAAAACGATTAAATTCTTGTAAACAGGAGGAATTCTTTATGATCTCAGATTTGGCAATGGATCAGTAGATATGACACAAAAAGTACAAGCAACAAAATTAAAAATAAAGCAATTGAAAATTCATTAAAATTAAAAACTTTTGTGTTTCAAAGGATATCATCAGGAAAATGAAAAGATAACCCACAGAATGAGAGAAAATATTTGCGAATCATACATTTGATAAGGGACTTGTATCTAGAATATATAAAGAAGTCCTGTGACTCAATAATTAAGACATATAAACCAATTAAAATGCGCAAAAGATGGTATAACCAATGATAGGGAGACTTTTTCTGGCCATATAGTAAGTATTTTCGGTTTAAGGGTCCCAGAGTCTCTTATAACTACTCGACTTTGCCATTCGTAGCATGAAAGCAGATATAGAAAATAGCTGTAACAGATAAGCATGGCTGTGTTCCAACAACATTTTATTTACAAAACAGCTGGCTGCCCTGTGAGTCATAATTTGCCAACCTCAGCACTAGATCAACTCTTAAAAAATAAAACAAAGAGGTAAAATGCTGCTAGTAAGTCATTTCTGGAGATAACATGAAATCTATGGGCATATCCAGACTGTGATAGGTGCTCACTGCCTGGCATAAAGAAAGCAATTAATGAGGCTGTTAAATGAACAAAGAAATGAATAGGGCAAGGCATAGGCCACATGTTGTGTAGAATTTCCCATGGATGCTAAGCTAGACACCACAGGAGATACCACTTATCTCCTGACACCTGTGTTTTGGGGCCCCTTGACTGAGATCTTTAGGAAGAAAACAGCCCAGCCAGGGCAGTGCTGTTAGACTCTGTCAGCATTCCAGATTGAATGCACCTGGGCTGAAATGCAAGGTGAGGGCAAGGAGGCTATACCTCAAAGGGAAGGCTTTTTTTTCTATAACTGGGGGATAAAATTAAGAGTTTTCGGAAACATAATCACTTCCACAAAAGACAGATCTGGAGGTGCTAGACACAAGAGAATCATTATAAGCTACGAACCAGAAAGGACAACATAGAAAACTAAAAGAAAGTGAAGGAAAACTGATGTAGGTGGTTCAATCAAATGATTTGATACTGAACACAAAGGACCAAGGAGGTTGGAAATTCAAACCAAATAATAAATTTGGGAAGATAACATGCTCTCAGTTTGTATCCCTGAAGAGTCATTAATGTGTATTTAAGGCTATGTCTACAAGACAGAACACAACAGTGTGCAAGCAGAACCTTCGGGCTAATGGATTAAATAGGAGATGGGAGTCCATTCTCTTGATGTCTGTAACCAACTGACTGATTTTTAGCCAAAACTAAATGACAAGTAAAAACCACTGAAGTGACTTATTTTTTCCATTCATAAAGATTTATTGTGGGCACATGAAGACTGACAAATCAATTTGCTCAAAACTTTCTTCTAGTTTAGGATTCTGTGCATACTATGTGCTTGTCTCTTGACTCAGCTACTGACAAGTATGTGTACCATACTAACTGCAAGCAGGAACAGCATCAGAGACTTTGGAGGCGTTCAGGTAGGTTTGTATCCCTGGTGATGGCTGCCAGAAGATCTGGGGTTCTCCCAAGTTCTTACAGCCATTCTTGTGATGGAAACTGAGTCAATATATGAATTATGAAGTAGCTCCCCTAAAGGCTCCACCAAGCAAATAGGGACTAAGGACCTACCAGGCACTAAGTGCTTTGAGGATCCAAATACAAATCAGATGTACATTGTCTTTAGGCTCTCCCAGGCCAGTAGAGGAGAGTGCTCTGGCCCATTCCATTCCCATTCATTAAGTGGAAGAGGGAGCATTTTAGTTGGCCCTTGAAGAACAGGACTTGGGGGAGCATATTCTATCATAAAAGGGACTTTAAGGAGACCCTTCAATCCCTGGGGCCGAGATTACAGGTAGCACTCTCTCTGACACGCTCATTTCCTAGGGGACAAATAACTTCAGAGTGTATGGTAACTAGGTCATTTATTTGATGATTAAACCTGGTCAGTCTCCAAGCTGTCCCAGGCTTGTGCCATGGCACTAATTGTGGTACAAAATGGCCATGTTCCTATGATTCCCTTTTCCGCACTTGAGAATTTGTCTCTAAGCAATGGATCACCAATGGTAAATTCGACGTAATCATTTTTCACTGACTCATCTGTGCATTGTGCGGCAACTGATTTGTAAGTGACTCATCCAGGCATGCCCTTCAGCCTCTGTTTTCATTTCTCAGTGAAGTGGAGGGGAATGGATAATGAGTTCAGAAACCTCAGTTCTAGCCCCAGCTCTCCTATTTACTAGCTATGAGACAGTGATCATTTCCTTGCTCTGGGTTTCTTTCTCTATCAACAAGAAATAGGTAGTCAGCAAGATCCCTCCCAGCTGCACCAGCTACGATTTTACATAGTCTACACAAATGTCCTCTTTATCAGACCCTTAGAAAGAATCCCTAATCATTTCCCACGTGACCAGGCAACGTTTAACGACTATATAAGAGGCTGTCGTGACAATGCTAGAGGCGTGGCAGAAACTTCAGGTCGCCCCTGTGAATACCCTGATTGGCTAAGTGATTGTTCCTCAGACTCCTGTGGTCTACATTGGTGCTGCTTAAACTTGAATGTGCATGTGAATGACAGAGGGACTTAGTTAAAACACAGACTTGGATTCAGTAGGTCCAGAGTGGGACTGGAGGTTCTGCATTTCTAACAAGCTCCCAGATATCATTGATATTGACCACGCTTTGAGTAGCAAAGTTCTAGAGGGTTTTTATTAGGAGAGAGGTATTAGGAAGCTTGATACTACAAACTTCAACCAAATTGTATTTCCTAAGTGCTGCCCGCAGGCCTTATCAAAGCAGGTGTCTAGTAAGTGTTTGCTCACTGATTGATGGATCTTACTCTTTTGTTAAAGGTTAGAGGAAAATGCATTTCTTCCTTTCTTCACTACCTAGGGCAATATAGCCCAAACAGCTTCCCCTACCCGGAATATCACACCCCATCCTGTTGGCAGCTCCTATTAAGAATTTCTGGATCTCTTAGGTCAAGTTTAATGGAATATCTACAAGATATTTTAAAATTCAGAGGTTCTTTGACCCCAAGCTCTCAATAGTCAATGTGCTTTCGTAAAGCGTAGGGAAGCAAAGGGTACGCAGGTGTATGCTTTTGCCTGCAGTTTTATACTGAAAGTTTTCTACATTACTTCATCGCTTGCATCTGTACAAGAATCCCTACTGTGTTACCTTTGATTAGAAAGGGAATGCATATAATTTTTAACTGAATATTTGCAAAACTTCCTAATCTCAATCTTATATATTTACATGATGCACTTCAAGTAGGCACATCGTCCTTTCAAAAAAAATGGAGGGGCGTAACGGACTAATGAAAATAGGATTGAGCTACGATAGGATTCTGAGGATAACTTATTCCTTTTCTGAAAGTTGAGAAAGCAGAATCCGTTCCAAGGCTCACTCCTATCCCTGCTTTGTCTCTTAGGAATATCAAATTCATATTGATTGCTCTCTGATGAATGATTTCCATGGCCAAAATGGAAACATGGTCATCAATTTAAGCCCTGGCTAGCCATGATGTGTTTCTTCCTGAATATAGTGTGCATTACTTGGAAGCAATGCTAGTTGCATCATAAATATTTCAGTGGCCAATGTTTGGGACTTGTTTCTTTGACATGGCTCTAAATTAGTCAATAAGCAATAACAATAGCTTGGTCTTTAGAGTCTGAGGAGTGCTGACAAACCACACAATTAAAATTCATAAGATAAGCATTTATCAAAATAATACTTTACCTCCCCCGACCCCCGCCCCACACACACACAAAAGACACTGATCAGTTCCCAACATGTATAATATCCACTTACAATGGAGACTCACCTTCCAATTCTAATGGACATTCCTGGGCTTATGGTTGAGTGATGAGGCAATTGTATCTTTTACTATTAGGTCACTGGGGAATCCATTTGCAAGGGAACAGTCAATTTTGGATCACAGATCATTAGAACTGGAAGAAATAATATAAATCTTCCAGCCCAAAGCTGTCATTTCACAGATAAGGAAACTATGACCTAGAGAGCTGAACTGATTTGTCCAAGGTCACACAGCTATTTAAAGCACCCAGATCTCTTGGTTGTTAGGCCAGTGTAGTTCAAGGAAGGACATGCCTTATATCAAACAATGTCCTTGGAAGCTCCCAAATTACTGGGCCATTACCATTTCTATCAATAGATTCGTATGGCTCTGATAAAAAAACACAGTGGGAATGAACTAATCAAGTAAAAGAAACAACCTTTACCACTTGATATTAATTCATTATACAAAATATGTATTGAACTTACCATGTAACAGGCACTCAAAAGATTAAATCCTGAGGAGTCATTGAACTCTCTTACTGGGAACTTCAAAAGCTCATTTCTCAACAGAAAGACTCCTAGGAGTATTGAGGACCACCAAAACCACTCTGTTGAATCTACTTCAAGAGTAATGCCTCTATGCATCTGTCAGAGGTGGCTCTGCCAAGTGCTATAAACAAGAGGATAACAGAATGACATAACATCAAAAGTTTTTGAACCTCCAAGTGCAGTGCTAGGTGCTTTCATATCAATGATCTCACTTAGTTCAGGCAGTAACAGTGAAATACTGCCCCTCCCCATATTTAAAAACAAACAAACGTAAGAATATAGAAATTTGGAAAAGTTTTATGAAGTCAACTCAAGGTTCAGAGGTAATAAAAGCTGGAGCTAAGATTTGAATACAGGTAAAGTTGACTCCAGAGGCAATGTAGTTATCACTCTCTGCTTCCCAATTTTATTGAGGAACTGTGTCAAAAGCAGTCAGCTAGAAAGGCTTTGGCAACTTTAACCATTAAAATAGTGCTATAGACTGAACATTTGTGTCCCTCACCCCCTTCCCTCATTCATATGTTGAAGCCTAAATCCCCACTGTGAAGATATCTGGAGACACAGACTTTGGGAGGAGATTAGAACAGGAGGGTAGAGCTGTCATGACAGAATTAGGGGCCTTGTAAGGGGATGAAGAGACCAGAGCTTCCTCTCTCCACCATGTGAGAACACAGCAAGAAAGTGGCCATTCGCAAACTGGGAAGTATGTCTATACCAGACACTGAAATGCCAATGCCTTGATCTTGAACTTTCTATCTCTAGAACTATGAGAAAATGTTTGTTTTTTAAGCCACCCAGTTTGTGGTATCCTTGTTATAGGAGCCTGAATGTCCTAAATCAAGCAGCAAAGGTGGGATCCATTTGTCCATTAAGATTCTTTCCTACCATGCATTAATCTTTTAATTTTCTACCTTTGTCTTAGGTAGTTTTATTTTTCTGAATAAGACATGGACTTAATAATGCCAAGATTTGGCTTTGAGTGTAATTTTCGTCCAAAAAAGGATAGCAAGAAGCCAAAAAGGCACAGCAAATACAGCCAGAGAACTTTTCTAGTAGTGCAATAAAAATGTGGAATCTATACCTTATAAAACCATCAGTAAGATATAAACTCCTGAGAAATGTGACGGTCATTTAAATTTTTTTCATAGTAAATGTCAACCAGTTTCGCCCCATCTTCCTGAATGAGACGTGGCGAACCCACAGAAAGGAGGCAGGAGCTCTGCTTCCTTCTCACTTCCCAGCGCTCACTGCCTCTTCCTCAGGGGACTAGTTTCATAATGTCATCATCTTTCAGCCGATATCTCCAAATCAAATTATCACCTCCAAACTCTTCTCCTATATCATTTTCATTAGCTCCTTTAAATTATTCTGATTCAACTGAAGCTATTAACTGAGATATGGCAGGTATCAAGAGTTCATTTTCTACTGGGTATCATGAGGTCTTTGAGAAGAGCGCCTTTCAAAAGAGGCCAATTTCATTGCTATCATATTGATGTCCGTTCATCAGCTGATAACTCTCTATTAGCCCATCAAGTTCAATTTTTAATGGCCAAATCGTATTTGTGACCGCAATTCAATTTCCACTCTGCACTGTGGTTCCTGATACCTTGGAATTCTTTAAACTTGCTTGATTAGCCACCTGAGGTAAATGGCTTAGTCATTTTAGGTTTTATGAAACATCTGTGCACTTTGATCACAGAGCAGCAAGAGGAGAAAATGGCTCTGGAATCCTCCTCAAACCATTTAGGAAGCACAGACTCCAAGATTTATGTGACCTGGAATTCAGGGAGAGTGGGAGAGGTAGTTAGGGCCAAAGCTACAGTCAATCCCAGGATTTGATTAAACTGGTTCCCCTTTAAAAAACTGAATGGCTTTGGTGTTTTCCAGGCTGGCCTTTTTGGCCTATTATGAAGTGGCATCAACTCAAACCATTTGAATTCTTCTTCTGTTCCTAATCTTGGTGGATATGCAAACATGCTACAGCCTCACAACTTCTTTCCCTCTTTAAGTTTTTCATTCCTTCCTCCTTGTTTTTTCCCCTCCCTCTTCCTTCTCTTACCTACTCTGAGTACATTTATTTTTGAAACCCTACGCGGGCCCATGGTTCTAATGAGAATCTGTTGGCTTGAACATGTGTAATATTAGAAAGAATTAAAGAGCATCCCCTGATGTTCAGAAGCTGGCCTGGCATGCACAGCTCAGCCATATTATGTTCCTATTAGACACGAACACACAATACGGAGCTCCGACAAGGTTACTCTGAGATCACAATAAAATGAGACAAAGCAAGGCCACTTCTAAGCACAGGCAAAAAAAAAAAAAAAAGATCCTGGGTTGTGCACAAAATACCAAACACCCACGATAAGTTGCTCCTGCTTCCTTACCAATTACTATTATAGCTTTATTCTCATTCTAGTCTCCCCTCCCAATAGAGAAGATTTATTGACATACCTAGTTATATTGCCCCACTTTCTGACAGCATCCAATTTAGAGCAAATCTCTGCTTCCCTAGACCCTCTCTTAAACCATCCAACCAGAGCCCAAATCCTGCAATAGGTTCTTTCTAATACCCTCTTACTGAGACACCTCAGTTCCCATGTTTGTTCTACTGTACTGAAACTAGGAATAACCCAACTTGTTTAACTACAGCCATGTTGGAGGTGGTCTTTGCCCAAAGGGCATTGACAAGTGGCAGAAATAACTGACATTTAAACAGTTTTAAACATATAAATTTTAAAAAGTTTTCACACTCATATCTTATTCAATCTTCATGACAATGCATAAGAAAGGCAGGTATTATTATACCCATTTTCCAGATTAGGAAATTGAGGCTCAGTATATGGTTAAACGGCTTATGTAAGTTTGAAAGCCTATTAAGTATTGGAAACGGGCTTAAGCCAAGTTCATTGGTTGGTTGGTTTGTTTGTTTTTCCATATTCACCGTTTTTGGTCTTAGAGGAAATAAGTCCCTCAATTTTTTATTAAGTGCTTCACCAACGGGAAACTGCAGGTGAGGAAAGATGAAAAAATAAAATGGAATCACCAGAGCCAAGCTAATAAAATTCCTTAAATCTGAATGGGTTGAAACATGAGGAATAGATTTTATTTTACTTTAAGTAGCTTGAAGACTTAAACTTTTGAACTTTTAAATTGTGCATCAATGCTTGGAAATAGAATATATACGGTTATCCTATAGACAACCTTTTGAAGAACTTAGGAAAGAATGTTCACATGTCCAGACCACCAGACATCCATTATCCGGACCACTAGACATCTGGAAGATTATCATCTCAGACTAATCCAGAGGCTAAGAATGCAGGGCTGATTCTTCTCTAGAAAATTTTCTTCTTTGGAACACTGTTAGCATTACTTAGCAATGTTTCTGATTTGCGCATCTTAAGTCCCTTGAATAAAACTGTCACTTAATTCTAGTGAGTCCTCCTGATTTATTTATGCTCCAAGGTCACAGGTGAGAAGGAAACGAAGTTAAGATATTTTTCAGAAGCATCAATTTAATCAGATTTTTGAGGAAACAAGTTAGTTTAACATATTTTTTTTAAGAGGATGGGGTTGAAACATTTGGAGTTAAAACAAAAATCAAAAAAGTTAAAGACAGAAAGCAAAGACATTCCTGATTTGCTATAAGTGGCTTAAGGCTATTCTCCCAAATTCCCACCCCACCCTCCAGGCATCTGCATTTGGGATGCTTCGGGGGAGCTGAGAATTCCATTTAATGTTCATCTACCTGTTTCCAGATCAAAGAGCAAGAAGCAGACAGCCTGAATTGACATTGAGGTTCTCTTGTTAGAACACCGAGGGCCAACATGTCCTCAGGACCATGAGGGTCAATGGAGTCAGGCTCAGTGTTTCCTGGGGCTCCTATGGATTCTGGGAAAGGAGAGCTGTGGACTTGGCCTAGTACCAGTTCTTCTCTAAGGTTCTAGGGTCAACCCAGCTTTGTAGAGTTTGGCTATCTCCAGATCAGCCCGCCCTGCGGGACTTAAGCCAGAATTTGGCCCCCTCTCTGGCCTAGCTATTACTGCTACAAGGCATAGGGAGGGGGGAAGAGACCCCAACAAAACTGACCTTTGCTCCAGGTCATGTCTAAACCAAACATTTACCTTGGGGGCTTATGCTGGTCACATGAGGTACACAGACCTTAAGAGAATTTGAAATCTGCCATATGCCCAGGAAAGCTCCTTTTTAACAGATCTTCTCACATATATAAGCTTTGGAAAGACACCCCCATCTCTTCTCCCATTTAGAATTCATCTGGACCCCAGGGGCTCTAGTACTGAAATGACGGGCAGCTACTTTAAAAAGAACAAAGGAAAATTGTCAAGGACTACCTGAGCTGACAAACTATTGGTATTATATTATTTTTAAATGTACAACATAAAAGTGGATATAAACTCCTTATGCTCATAGCTCTTGCACGGCTATTAAAACCAAAAAAAAAAACCAAAATTATTTACAAGGTAAATACAAACAAATGCACAGAACCATGCAATTCAAATGAACACATTAATTCAATGTGGAAGGTACTATTTGCTGAAACAATATCACTGCTCACAGGACACAGACTATTCCTACTCAGGTTCTGTTAGGGGGTGAATTATGTCATCCAAAAAGATATGTTGAAGTCCTAACCCCTGGTATCTGTGAATATGACCTTATAATCAAGTTAAGATGAGGTCATTAGGGTGAGCCCTAACCCAATATGACTGGTGTTCTTGTCATATAAAAAGAAAAAGGAAAAGACACACAGAGAAAAGGTCATGTGATGACAGAGGCAGAGATTGGAGTGATGCAGCGGCAAGCCAAGGAATGCCAAGGATCAAGGGCTACCACCAAAAGCTATCCAGAGTCTCAGAGGGAGCGTGGCCCCTTTGACACCCTAATTTTGGGCTTCTGGCCACTAATGCTGTGAGAGAATGAGCCATCCAGTTTGTGGTACTTTGTTCCAGCAGCCCTAGAAAATGAATACAGGTATTTTCAGGTTGATATGCCCACACTACATGGGTTGTGTGATGAATTAATTCTCTTCAAGAGCTTTTGCTGTGCCAACTGCTGCAAACACCTTTCTTATCCAGGTACCCTGTTGTCCTTTGGCTGTCAAGGGCATGAACCTCACTAAGTTTGCCTCAATTTTTTTCATGTCTCATGACAATTAAAGTACCACTCCTTGGTACCAAACTGATTGAAAACATAAGCCCAAAGACAGAGGTGAAAACGTCTTTCTTTTAGATTATCGCCAAAATGAAAACAAATCATTTAAATTATTATAAAGAACTCACAGACCTCTATGTGTTCTGGGGCTCTGACTGAGGGACGGAAACAACTAGATTTTGTCCATTTCTCATTCCCTCTAGCCTCTCCTGCTTCTCTTTTTTCTCACTTATACCCCTTTTAAAAAATTACATATATACTTTATTTTATATTATTTTCAGGTACACAGTACAATGGTTAGACATTTATATAGTTTATCCAGTGATTCCCCCGATTACTCTAGCACCCATCTGGTTCTACACACAGCCATTACAATGATATTGACTATATTCCCTGTGCTGTACTCTATGTTCCCATGACTGTTTTGTAACTACTAATTTGTACTTCTTCATCCCCTCCCCTGGTTCTCTGGTTCCCGCTTGGCTTTGGGGCCTGGGTGGTAACTCTTGGATCAAGAACCTTTGGCTTCAACAGTCACTTGGACTTCTATTCCCCACCACACTCAACCTCAACTTGGCCTTGCAGTCAGGTTCTGGGCATGCAGCCTCTAGCATAGTCTATCCCAACCACTGTAAGAGGCAGGGCTTGGCACACTCTGCTCCAGGGCTTGCCCTTGTCAATCTCACAGCCAACAAGAGGGCCCTCCACCTGCAGAGGCCCTTATGAAAAGCACTGACTTCCCTGTGCACCTTGCTAAGGAATTTAAACACAAAGTGTGATCCTAAAACCATTTCGCAACCAATCACTTACAATACCTACGGGGGAACCACAGAGTGGGAATTTGCCTGCTGGGGTCCCCTGGATCTGTCAGGGATACTCCCCGCCAGCAGGGCAGAGCCTGTTTGGGTGGGGGACATGTAGGATTGGAGCAGGTACACAGAAGCCATGGGGGCCTGACCGGCGGTTTGGTGGGTGCCAGAGCAACGCCTTACTGGTGACATCTGGACTTCCAGAGTCTGGGGCAGGTGGGGAAGTGATGGGGCACTGGCACGGCCTGGAGATGTGTCTATTTTCCAACTGAATGGGACATATGTCAACGTTTTAATAAGCAGCACAGCTGCAGCGGTGTGTACCACCTGAACATCAGTCCTGGTTTAACAATCACAGAAGAGCCAATTATGTGCTTCCATGAAGTGCTCTGGAGGGGGCTGGTTGTTTCTCAAGACCTCAACTTCGGTATTAGGGTTGTACTGAGATTAAGGAGTAACAATGTCTTTTTGAGCACTGGCAGGAACAGGAATATCCATCATTCCTCTGCAGCCTAGCAAGGCCCCTCTGATGCCTCCATCTGGCCCATTGTGAGAGGGAGGAAAAGGTTATGGTCATAAGAAAGAAAACAACTTTCAGTTGTGCTGTCTTGTGGAGGCACGAATCATTTCCAAACAAGCTATATTGGCACTAATTAAGAAGCAGATGTCCTGCTCCTTGTCTGGACTCACTGGTTTCATCACTCAAAATTTTGCAGGAAGCAGGCTCATAGGTACAACAAAACATACCTAAGATCACTGATGACAAACCCAGATCATGCCTACCCTCCACTCTGGCAGGCATTTTTTCCCTTCTATTATAATCCTTGTGATAATGCCACTTGACCAGTAAAAAGAGCATCTGTTGGGAGAATTCACTGACTCAAAAAAAAAACCTTTAGTACTAGGAGCTCTGGGGCGTTAATTATACAGATTGCCCATCAACTCCATTGTTACTCTCTTTCCTCTGATTTTTAATGTTGGGACTTCTAAACATGAATGCAGTTAAGCCAAAAGTTTCCTATAAATATGGATGGGGATCTTGGCTCCTTCGTAGCAGCCATAGCCAAGAGCTCTGGAGAGGTGGCTCGGAGGCCGTGCAGGGTCATGGGAAGTGCACTGTCTGGAGTCAGGAGACTGGGTTTTACACTAGCTTTGCTACGCTGGGTGATCGTGAATATTTTCCTTTAGCCTTTTTGAGCTTTAGCTTCTTCATTGGTAAAAATGAGGATATGTTACTTGTTTTCCAGGCCCGGTTCCTATAAGGATGAATAAAATAATG
This sequence comes from Pteropus medius, assembly GCF_902729225.1. NCBI lineage: Eukaryota > Metazoa > Chordata > Mammalia > Chiroptera > Pteropodidae > Pteropus > Pteropus medius. The sequence continues at coordinate 47,956,197 of NW_024349800.1, read as the reverse complement.
AAAGCATACCTAGATTCCTAAGCATGTAGAAGTGTGTGTGTGCATGCTTGCACACACACGCATGTGTAAATGCACATGTAAAAACAAACACACACACACCTCTAAAAACCCTAGGCACTACAGTGTCACTGGAATGGGCATTGGAACACCTGAGTTTCAGTACTGACTTCTTTGCTGTGTGAACTTCAACAAGTCTCTTAGCTTCTGGGCTTCAATTTCCTCATCTGTAAAAAAGAGTGCTGGACAAATTATTTCCAACATCCTTTCCAGGTCAGAGATCTCTGATTCTAACTCAGAACATGAAAGGAACAAAGCCGTGAGTCACTGGTTAAGGTTAGGGGCCACACGGTGGTTACAATGTAACAGAGATGGAAGGGGTCGGGGAGCCCTTCCTGAGTGTCCTGCTCAAAGGATGACCATGCAGTGGAAAATGAGGGCAGTCCTGGAGTGACACTCAGGCAGCTGAGGGTGTCCTTTCTCTTCCCTATGACATTTTTATCTTCTTTTCTCCTCTTGCTCTTCCTTTCGTCCTGTTCCCTTGGGCTTCAGGTCTGCCAAGAGATTGACCACAGATTTCAGAAGCGGTTTCAAAGGGGCATTGCTAAGTCTCCAAGCAGAACCAACCGCTGGCTCACTCAGCCTTGCACAGGTCATGGGTGTGCCCTGCGAGAACTGAAAACCAGGGCCCTTTCAGTAGTTTTCACGGCGATCTAAAAGCATTGTGAGCAGGAACATGAGGACGCTGGGACGTGTGGAATGACACTGGCTGAAGCAAGATGCAGAGCAAGCAAGTAGCCAGCTCTGGACAAACCAACAGCCGTTTTGATATAAATGACATTCTCGGAAAGGTGGGCTCTCGTTGGATATCTTCAGATGTGGGGGGCTGAGTCACCCAAGACCCCAATTTGGATTTTCTTTTGGAAATGAACAGATGCACTGTGGGTGCCCAGGAGAAAACAGAGGGCCAGGCAGGCGCATCCAGGGCTGCATTATGACTTTCAAGGGCTCAGGCACTTTTGCCTTCATGGGACTCTTCTTCCACAAAAATGTTAAAAATCCGATTTTACAATTGCATTAGTATGTAGACAAATATGTTAATGTTATATATTAAAACTTTATTTCACCTAAAAATTCATTTTTCCCCCTTCTCATTCTAAAAGAAATTAAAATGTTTTCGTGGCGACCTAGAAGCATTGGGCCCTAGGCACTGTGCCTCGGGCATTTCTGCCTCCCAGGCCTGCTGGCTGCAGTAGCTGACCCCTCAGGTCTGCCCAAGCCCATTCGGGCCAGGCTCACTCAAATTCTCAGGATCAGCCTCAAAGCATTAATTTGAGCTTCCAGGGAGTGCAGACACACCATTGCCTTACAGACGAAGAAACAAGCGCAAAGCGGCCAAGGTCAAGTTATCAGAGATGGAGAAGCCAGGATTTAAACTCAGCTCCATTTGTCCAACTCCTACTTCCCACCATGTGCATCTGGGCTGCTGCTGAACACCACTCCCCAGACAGAGGTGTTCCTGTCTAGGACGTGCGGCAGAAAACTTTGTCTATGTATTTCCATATTTGCTAAGATATTTATAGATATATCCGTTAACATATATGTAAATATATCTTAGTAAATATGGAAATTCATAATTAGGTAAGGCTGGATCAGCGATAGCAGATCATAGGGAGAAAAGTCTAAAAATAAATTCTACATAATGCAATGGAAAAGGTCTCATGGAGCAAGGGAAAGGATGCTCAGAGGGAAAAAGAAATCATCCCCAGAGAATTAATGTTCTAGTAAAACGTAAGCTGCTTATATTTTCACCCCATTACCGTAACTTTCAAATAACTGTCTCAAATGATAAAAAGGTAATTACTTAGGGCAAGCTGAATCGCAGGCTAGGCAATTCTGTCCCTGAGCCACCAGGGGTTCCCCCGTACAATTTCCTAAGGGCAGCGTGGCGGCTGAAGAGGAGATGCAGGATTAGCAGAAAATGGGGACAGTTCACTTCTTCTCGAGGAACTCTGATCAATTCTCAGAGCATCAAGACTCTGAGGACCAAGGCCATTTACTTGTGTGTCATGAGCAAGTCACCGTACCTCTCTAATCCCCTTACTAATTAAAAGTTCATAACAACCCCAGCCTACCAAGCACACAAGATTTTGTGAGGCTTAAATGAAATAAGGGATATAAATGAGATTTGTGAACTACAGCACGCTGTCTAGATGATTGAGACTTTACCCTGCCCCAAAGAGTTCCTTGTATTCAGACTTCTGGGGACTCTTTGCCCCTGAATACACTAAGTGAGGGGTGGTCACAGCTTCCTAAAAGCTGGCTCTTTGGTCTTACAGCCACTACCCCCATCACCACCAGCGTCTCCAGGCTGGGCTGCCATACAATGGCAGTAGATTACACTAATTTATTTTATTTGACTTACTTGGAATTAAGCCTTTTTGAAAGAACTATGCAAATGTATGTAAATGACTATATTTCATGCAAAATAATGTCCAAATAGTGTGCCTTTGTTGGCTTAGAAAAATCTGGTAGCCAAAGGCTGTTTCTATAGGCACAAGAATCAGGGAGAATATTTTAAACTTCAGTGACCCTTCCAGATGTTTTTAAAAATATAGAGACCCTTGAGCTGTGTAATTATTACCTTTTGTCAGTCTTCATCACGTTATTTGACATTCGTTAAGCAAAGTCTCATTCATAACAATTCAACAATGGTGGTGCCAGGCCCTTAATGACTGGAAGAGGAATAAGGTATCAACTGTCCCTTAAGGACCTTCCTGGTAATGTGGATGCCAGAGTCAGCTGTTAAAACACAGCTGGGGCATCAGTTTCCTGGCACACATTCATGGGTGGTGCCCGATTCTGTTCTGAATAAAATCCAAATATCTGATTGACGCACTGAAGACTCTCCACAACCTAGCCCTAACTGATCTTTCTACCAGAATCTCTCTGCTTTCCCCTCTTTGCACGACTTCTATTTTTCCCTGATGTTTAGTATGTGATAATTATTATTCTTCCAAACATGTTGACCCCACTCCTTGCTCTGTGGCTTGGATGTTGCTTATTTTCCAAATACCAAGAGCATCATCTTATTGCTCCTGGCCTAGGTCTCCAGTTAGTAGACAAATGGGAGTGTTTCGTTAACTTATGCTTCTAAAGACAAAGACAGAGCAGGTGAATCTTTAGTGATCGATCACATATTCTAACACCCTTGTTCTACAAATGGGTAAACTGAGGCCAAGAGAAAAGAAGGAAGTTGCTCAAGGTAGCAGAGCTAGAACAAAACCCCAAGTGTTCTGACCCAACTCCAGGACTCATTATAATAGGTGGATCATGGTCATGGCTAACAGCCAAAAGCACAAGAAAAAATTGAATTGATCCACCTCCTAGAGGTCATCTTAATAAATCATACTATTAACTTAACATCGATCTTAGGTGGAAACTAGTAAGGGGACACTAAAGTTCTGGAACAAGGCTATCCCCTCCAGGGAATTACAATCTAGATGCTCCCAGGATGTGCAACCAGCCTTTGGATTAATAATAATTATAGCAATGAAAGCGGCTCATGCGTACTGTTAACTCTGGGTTGGGTTAACTGTGCAACCTTCTTCCACTCCTCCAGAGTCTGGACGAGAGGCCTGTAACCCTGGCTGCACACTAACATTACATGGGGAGATTTGAACTCTATCAGGGAGCAGGCTCCACCTTGACAAATTAAGTGGACTCTCGGTGGTGAGGCCCAGGCATCAGCACGCTGGAGGAGCCGGGCTATGGAGAAGCGAGGAAAGGCGGCTCCCTTGCTGTACCCAGAGATCCGCCCTGGGTCCTTTGACTCTACTACCAGGATCTCCCCTGCTTGGTTCACTCCCTGTGGTGACAGCACAGCTGGAATACTGATGCACCATCAGGCCACCTCCTGCCTCCCACCCTGGGCTGAAGGAGCAAGCAGGGTATAGACCTTTCTTAACTTTGACCTTCGGGGAAAAGCCCTATTACTTGCCCAGAGGCCGTTTGCTGTTGTTCATTACTGCGGCCCATTTTGATTTCCTGCAGAAATCTCTCTGGTAGGCACGCCCACACCTGGGCAGGGAGCATTCAGATTAAGTCACCACAGCATCTGGGTAGGAGAGTGCACACAGAACAGATCTGCTGACATGTGGTGCTTTTGTCAGATTGGGAAATTATTTTGAAGAGCACAGCAAGCAATGGCTTCAGGAGGGGGGAAAAATCCTATGTGTTTATTACGATGTGGTCCAAGATGATTGCCCTGAATGAACAAAATATAATAGAATTGGTCCTGGTTTGCTGAGTACACATAAAAGAAAAGAAAATGGAGTCTGGCCCTGCACTTTCCACAGTCTTTCTATTAGGAGAAGACACAACCAATGGCGCCTTTGGTAAAAATATGGTGGCTGAAGGAGATGTGTAAGGATTTCACCTTGAACACAGATGGCCACACAGGTAAGCTCCTGCCTTTGCTTCCTAACTGGAAACCCACCCATACATGTCTTCGCGGTGGGGAGCTTTACCACTTTTAACTTTTCCCAATCTCCTTGTTGCTTGAATTTGCATGAATTTTTCAGTACAAATGTATTGCCTAATGGAGGGGTGGGGAGAAATTGATGTTGCTTTTGATGAAATTTCACAACCGATGAAGTAAAAGAATGAGCAAAAAGTGATGAACAGTCGAAACTTTTTTTTTTAATGACACAGAAGAGTAACATTTTTGGTTGCTTGCTTAGTATTGTTTTCTTTATAAATTTAAGGCCAGATACAGCAATTTATGCTTTTTTATTCTTTCCTGTGGTGCCTGCTAAAAATTTCAAAGTTATGCCATACTGACTTTTTTTCCCTTTGTATTTCACTGCTAGCGGACACAATTTGAATCAAATCTCTAACAAAGAGAGAAGGCTCAGAGCCTGCTTGTTTGCTGAAACTGCTGGAAACCTTTTTGATTTTCCAGGAAGCCACAGAGGATGCTGGGGCTTCTGTAGTCCACAGATTTAATATACAAAGTTATTTAGGAAGGAGGCTGGTTTGGTTTTGCGGTAATGTGAGTTCATTTGCAATTCTCTTCCCTTCTTACCAGGCATGGAAATGACTTGAAATTCAGAAGAGGGTGTGTGTGTCTCATGGGTGTGTTAAGCCGGAGGGTGTGTGCCCTCTGTCTACACTCTGGGGAAGGGATGGCTGGCCATGCATCATTTTTTACAGCTGTATTTGTACAGGTGGGAAATAACAGTGTCATCTTGGTACAGCAGACACAATGATATATGCGTACGGGGGCATCTATAGAGCATAGTGAATCATGCAACATGCAAGTCAGCCCCACTATAAGTCAATCCACGCTGTCTACCAAAAGCTCCTTAGGTAAGTGGAAAGGCTGCCTTCAAATTACTTTGGAAGGTAAAAAATATCCCCATATATATTCAGGCCAATAAAGCAGCCATACGGGTGAATAAAAACAATCCTGAAATCAGGCTCAGGGTTGGAAGAAACCCTCAAAGGTGTCTAGACCGGCAGCCACCCACCCAAAGGGCCATGCCTGAATCCTCTTAAGGATATCCTTGCATATTTTCTTCCAGTCTCTGTTCTAAACCCCTTCCATGCTGAGGATCTTACTGTCTCCCCCAAAAGAGCTAACCCATCTTAACTTCTCGGTGTCCAGACTGTTAAAAAACAAAACAAAATTCTCTACTCTAGGTTGTTAAAATCATAGCATCAACTGCTTGATCTACTCACCACTGCATAGAGTAAAAACAATCCCTCTTTATATCACAATCTTTCAATAGTTACAGACAGCTGTCATGCCATGTCATTAATTTCTTTGTTCATTCATTAACTGAACAGGTATGAGCACCTACTATGCACCAGAAACCAAGGTCTAGAGATAATGATGTAGATAAGACAAGGGATCTGCTCTCATAATATAATAGGGAACCAGACACTTAATCAACTAATTTGAATTTACTGTGGTAAGTAATGGTCGTCTGCGGGGGTCTCTGGAGAACAACGTCCTCTGGAAAGCCTAGTGGGTGTGCGGGTAATTGGAAGCAGAGAAGGCTTCCTAAGGTGGTGGCTTTGGTCTTGGACCCTAAGGGCTGCGTATTTCCTCCCTTCTCTTAAAGCCATTTGACAAATTTCTTATCAGGAGATATGGATGTTGGTGTCTGCCCTGACAGTGAGTTGAGGTCTCCATTAATGTAGGCTCTGACAGTCACGACTGTTAGTACTTTTCTGCTTTCGGTCCAGATCCAGGTTGCTTCACCTGGGTATGCAACCTGGAGGCACTTCATCTGCAGCAGGGAAGCCCTTGGGAGAAGAGTCTGGGTACAGGACCTGAGGGCCCATGGATGTTTGTTCCCTCCCAAGTCACTCCCCTACAGGAATTGTCTGTGCAGATGAGGCTCTTGTGTCAAAACCCCCATCTGTTTCGCAGAGGCATGGATTACCGAAGAAAATCTTGAAGCTCCTTTTGCAAGCATTTTGTCTGCAACATGATATATTTGGAAGAAAGGAGCCATCTTAAATTGTGAAAGCTCCCTTCTTGTGTGGAATTGGAGGAAAGGTCTGTAATTATCACCCTCTGGACTCCCCATGTACCTGTGAATTGGGAACACTCCTCTGGAAGATGGGCTAATGGAATAGCTGCCTGTTAGTACAGGTTGCGCCTGGGCACATGGCACTGGAGAAATAGGAAGGGAAATTTCCAGAGTTGGGAGTGCATGACAGTGAGCAGAACCCAAAGGGCAAAAGGGAAGATACTGTCACCCTCCTGCTCTCCCCTTGGCAATAGGGCTCCTATGACCCCAGAGAAAGAACATCAGCATCACCAAACACCACCTTCTCTGGAGCCATGTAGTCAAAAGCAAAGCCTGTGGGATATTGGGTTCAGAGTTGAAGGTTCAAAACCACTCAGACATTTACTGTGTTCCCTTGATAATGCCACTTAAACCTTCTGAAATCAGGTAATCTCACCTGTAAAATGGCTTTGGCAAGGACTCCAGTTAGGCAGGGTTATTAGAACTCTTGTGGTACCAGCTGGGCAGAGGTCTGAGGGCCATACAAATGCTAACTGTGGGCGTGTGCTCTCTGTCTACCCTCTGGGGAAGGAATGGCTGGCCATGGGTCATTTTTTACAGCTATATTTGCACAGGTGGGGAATGAGAGTGTCATCTTGGAACAGCAGACACAATGATATACATGTCTGGGGGCCTCTGGGTTCATGGAAGTGACTCCAACAAGGTCCTGTCCTCACAGGGTTTTTGGTTGCGCAGAGAAGACAGGGAAAAACAAAACAAATGTCAACATACAGGATATGTGGGTGAAGGGCAGACAAATCAAGCTCTGGATATCAGCACTTGGGGAAAAAGAGAAAAATTAAAGGATACTTCTTTAAGCCTATTTTAAGTGGATAAAATAAAAAGAAATCATAAGTGGCAAAATATCTTACAGTCCTCAAATATATTACTTTATGGAGGTGGAAGAAAAAAGTGTAATGTGAGAGGAAGATTTTTTTTTTTTAAGATCTGCAGGGTTACAGCCTATAAATAACGAGAAGGGGAATCTGTTAAGTCGAAGACAGAAAACTTAATAGGAAGTGGGACTGGGCAGTGTTTCTCTGGTGCACTTCAGATTACTGCTCCTTTTGTTAAAATCCAGGTGCCTAAGGCCCACCCCATATCTATTAAATCAGAACCTCTGAGTGGGGCCAGAACTGCATTGTAACAAACTGCCCAGATGATTTTTATGAACGCCAACGTTTAAAAAAATCTGACTTGGATGAATAAACATGGACAAAATGCATCTGTTTATGAAATCTCAAAATCAAATCCTCTAGGTCTTGTATGTTAATTCCATGGTTTCAGAATTTACACTGTGGTTACATAAGATGTTTACTTGCTATCGAGAGTGAATGGTATAATTTCAAATCTCAAAGTTTGTTTCTGAATGTTATATTTCAAGCTGCCTATCTTTATGTGCTTGAGAACGCTTTCAGGTTTTAGAAAAATATATGCTGGACTAGGAAAGACCTCACGCTTGCTCTACTTCAAATGAATTTCCAGTCCTCTCCCTGCGGTCTCTCCCCCGGCCACAGTCCACCTCATACACCGCAGACTGACCAAGTTTTCTGAAGCAAAGCTCTGATAAGGTTATTCTTTTGGTAAAAACCATAAACAGCTCCTCATGGGACAAATATAAAACTCCTTAGCCTAGCTTCAAGGCCTTTCACACTATATGGCCCACTTGCCCGCTAATCTTTCCCCTCACATTCTCTTACACAGACACCCAAACTCCAGGCAATCTAGACTACTTGTCAACCTCATCTTTTACTTTATGTCTCCAAAACCTCAGTTCATACCAAACCTTTCATCGGGAATGACTTCTTTATCTCATCTCATCAGAATCTTACCATCCTTCTAGACATTTAAGCTCAGCTTCTCTGTGACTTCCTTCCTGATCTTCCAATTGTGAGTGTTTCATCCAAATCCTACAGCAGTTTTTCTGTGCCATGCCCAAGGTTACGTGTTACTTGGTATTGTGTTTATTTGCATATTTGTCTAATAACCTTGAAGTTACTGGACAACAGGGGCTGTAACTTCCTCTCCCATAGAAACTAATACTCATGACTTCCAGAAGGCATATACAACAGTGCTCTCCAATAGAACTTTCCGCCATGATGGAAAAGTTCTATATCTATGTCATCCAATATGGCAGCCACTAGCTACAATAATGACTTATGAGCACTTAAAAATGTGGCTAGTGTGACTGAGGAGCTGAATTCTTTATTTGATTTGATTTCAATTAATCAGAATTTAAATTTAAATAGCAGTTGTGGCTAGTGAATTCCCTATGAGACTGCACAGATAGAAAATGTATTTAATGAAGGAAACTGCACTGCACTTAGAAAACTGCTGAGCCATCCGGGCTCACCTGATCTAGTTCTCCCTGCTTGTGCATCCTTAGCTGTCATCACTTCAGGTCCCTTATTAACTTCAGTCTAGCCATGACTGTTTTATTTCCTTTGTCAAACAGGCCTTGCTCATTCTGGCTTCCAGCCTCTTGCTGTTGCTCTGTGCTTTGCCTGGAGTGCTTTTCTCTTAGATCTCATTTGGCTGGGTGTTTGTCATTCAGGTCTCAGCTCAAATGTCACCTCCTTAGAGAGAACTTTCCTGATGTGCCATCTAAAGTAGACCTTTCATTCTGTCACTCCACCTTCTTTTATTTTCTTTACGACACTTTCACCATCTAAAATCATCTGATTTATTTGATTACTTTTTTATTGGCTAACTCCTCCTAATAAAAGGCAAGCATGTTGAGTAAGGAAGTGATCAAAAAATAACATGTAATAAAATCAGTATGTAAAAGCATGATAAGGAAGAGGGTATTTGGATAGTCTCAAACTATCTCTCCACAAAATATTAATTATAAAGGAGAAAACAGAGACTTTATTACAGAGGAGAAAACGATGAGAAAGCACCCTCACCAAGTGTTAACCTCTCCAATTATAACCCAGGATTAGCATCACCAGTAAGAAGACACTTTGATATCACACACGTCCTTCACATGATGCACTGAGAAGGATACAGCACTTCTGTGTATCCTCCCAATAATGTAGAACTTTGGTCTTATCATGAGAAAACATTAGATAAGCCCAAATTGAATGACATTCTACAAAATACCTGACTAGTTCTATTCAAAAGTGTCAAAGTCATGACAGACCAGGACTGAAAGATGGTCAGACTGGGGAAAATTAAGGAGATGTGATAACTAAACATGGTGGTTATGACTGGTCTAAACCTAAATTGGCTCTTGAACCAGAAAAGGGAGCAAGAAAACTGGAAAATCCTAAAATTATCAGTAGGATAGCTAACAGAAACATACCAATGTTCATTTCTTAGTTTCAGTATTTATACTATGGTTATATAAGATGTTGGCAGGAAGGGAAGTTAGGTAAAGAATATATGGGAACTCTGTGACATTTTTGCTACTTTTATGCAAGTCTAAAATTATCTCAAAATAAAAGAATTTCCTTAAAAAATATAAGTTTCTTGAGAACAGGGGCTTACCTGTCTTGTTCTAGAATGGTACGTACTACATGGTAGGTATTAACTAATTATTTGTGAATGGAAGAAAGGATGAAAAGGAAGAAAGAATGGTATAGAGGAAAGGAGAAACTAATGAAGGGAAAGAGAGAGGGAATGGATGAAGAAGAGATGGAGGATATGTGGAAAGAAGGAAGTGTGTGGCTTCAGGAAGGCTTGAGGTATTATTCCTTGAAGAAGAAGATGTGGGACACAATGGGCCTGTTCAGGTTCTCAAGATGAGGGCTCACTCACAGCATATGCCACATGCCATGGAACACGAAGGCATGGGGGTGTCCCTAAAGCAGGGGTGTTGTTATTAGCTTTGTGTCCCCAGAACTTGGTGCTCATGCCACATTCTAGGTGTTCAATATGCAGTTACTGAATTCAATTTACTTAAAGCAGTTAATGGCTGGGATAAAATGCAATGGTTGGATTAACACATGCGATGCCCTCCCAAGAGAATTCTCCAGCTTTTGGTGGGCAGGTTAATAACTTTGGCTGAATGGAATGGCACAGTCTAAGACCAGGGTCTTGAGGGCTCAGGTAAGTGAGTCTGTATAGATTGTTGGAAATTGGAACAAAATCAATTCAGTGAAATGTAGCCCATCCTGGGATGACCTACAGAACTGAATTGATTTTCAGCTGTAGGATATTTAAAATTACATGCTGTGCTGTCCTCCAAATCTAAGGACATAAAATGGAGAGGAAGGACATAAAATAGAAGGAATGTAATTTCATTGTTGAATATTATTTAAATCAACTACTAATTGTGTACCTAGTATCTACTTATCAACTTCCTCAGTTGTTCACAATAAAAACCCTTCAATATTAAGTTAATATTTTTCCTTCACAGATTAATAAACTGAGGCTCAGAGAGGTGAAATGACTGGTCTAAACTTGCAGTGAAGTTGTGGAGCTAGAAACTCAAGCTCAGCTCTCTTTCATCCAAAGCTCTTGAAAAGGGTCCTGGCCACCATCTAATCTAAACTCTACAGTGCTTTGATCCATCTTTCATGCTGCTTCTTCTAATAGGCATTAGCAGGTGAAACAGACTGGACTTTAAGGGAAAGAAACCCTTGGCCCCGGTCTCTTTCACAAAGTGCTAAAGCATGAGGCCAGCAGGAACAGCGTGCAGAAAGCCCAAGGGGACCATCAGCAAACTGGCACCCTGTCTTGCCTATCCTATAATTTTAGCTGTGGGATCTCAGTCAAGGCATTTGCCTGGTCTGAGCCTTAGTAGTGCCATCTGTCAGATGACAAAGATATGGAAGCCCTCTCCTACCCCATGAGAGCAGCAGGCTGAGGACTTAAGTCTGGTCTCCTATTGGAGACTCTTGCCCTGTCTGCCAGGGATAGATATGGGAGTTATTTAACTGGTTGGTATGTGATGCCATCCTAATTACATCAATATCGCAATCTTTTCTCTTTTTCTCTCCACTGCTATTTAGCTGTTCTCTCTCTCTCTCTCTCTCTCTCTCTCTCTCTCTCTCTCTCTCTCTCTCTCTCTCTCTCTCTCTCTCTCTCTCTCAGCTCCACAATCAAAAAGATCTAACTGGTTGCAGAAAGAAACATGCACAATGTCCCTAATGCAGGTATCCCCAAACTCTAGGCCATGGGCTAGTACCAGTCTGTGGCCTGTTAAGAACCAGGCTGCACAGCAGGAGGTGGTGGGCGAGCAAGCGTACCTTCATCTGTATTTGCAGCCGCTCCCCAGGGCTAGCATCACCACCTCAGCTCCACCTCAGATCATCAGGCATTAGATTCTCATAGGAGCACCGGTCCCTGGTACCAAAAAGGTTGGGGACTACTGTCTCAGATGGAATTTTAGTCCAGATGTAGGAAAGGTCAAAAACCACTTGACTGACCAAGAGAAGTGAGAGAAACAGTAATTCAAATGCCTCTATTTATGTGGAAACAGTAATTCAAATGCCTCTATTTATGTGGAAACTGAAGTTCTGACCTGTGCTCTTGACCAGGCAATTACATCATTGAAACAGCCTGTCCACTCTTAGGTGGCTCTTAGAAACTAAAACATTCAACCAGGCTCTTCTCTTAAATGAACCTTCTCCTCTGGGGTTTTCCTGAGGGCTCTGCATTCCTAGCATTGTGCTGATGCAAGGAATACAGCCTACTTATGAATGTTATCCCTCGATTCAGCACCTCAGCTTGCTCACCTATAATATGGGAATGTCGCTCCACATTCATTAGAATGGCTATTATCAAACAACAACAACCAATATATAACAAGTATTGACAAGAATGTGGAGAAATTGGAACCCCCATACATTGCTGGTAGGAATATAAAATGGTATAGTTGTGTAGAAAAAAGTTTGGCAGTTCCTCAAAAAGTTAAATATGGAATCGCATTTAATGATATAACCTGGCAACTCCGCTCCTAGGTATATACATACCCAAGAGAACTGACAGCAGGGACTCAAATAGATACTTGCACACCAATGTTCATTTGTGAACATTTTCACAATAACCAAAATGTGGAAACGACCCAATGCCTTTAAACAGATGAATAGATAATCAGAATGTAGTATATACATATAATGGAATATTATTTAGCCTTCAAGAAGAAGGCAATTCTGACACATGTTACAACGTGGATAGACTGAAAAAATGAGGCTAAGTAAAATAAGCCAGTTATGAAAAGACAAATACTGTACGATTCCACTTACATGAGGGACCTAGAAATAGTCAAATTCATAGAGACAGAAAGCAGAATGGTGGTTGCCAGGGGCGGGGAGGAGGGAACAATGGGGAGTTAGTACTTAATGGGTACAGAGTTTCAGTTTGGGAAGATGTAAAAAGTTCTGGAGATGAATAGCAGTGATGGCCGCACAAAAATGCGAATGCCACTGAACTTTACACTTAAAATGGTTAAAATGGTAACTTTTATGTTATGTAGATTTTACCATGATAAAAAAGGGAATATTACCACCTAACTTGCAGAGTTATTTTGAAGATTAAAGTAGATATCATATGCAAAACATCTAGAACAATGCCTATCATACAGTAGTTATTCAACACATTGGTTTCCTTCCCCACACAGCATAGACAATTTACATGGAGCCTCTCCTTGCCTTCTTTGTCAGGAGATTATAACTGTAAAGTGGCCACACAGGTGAAGAGGGTATAGAATAACATTTCCACACAAAGGTAATCACACTCACAGAGGGAAGACATTAATTATAGGTCAGTCTGGAGACTCGCTTCCTTCCATTTTATGCCTTAAGAGTAATCTACTTCTTGAAGCAAACTGAATGCAGGAAGGCACACCTGAGGGACTATTGTAAATTTCTCAAGTTTAAAACAGGAAGGAAGAAATACCTTTCTAGGTAGTGAAGAAAAGCATTCTTACCTACTTAGTTCATTGGCCCAACAAACATTTCAGCACCAGCTTGATTCAGGTGTAAGAACTGGAATCTCACCTACCTTGCTGAATAGTGTTTCTAGGTGGAGAGTCACTACACCTGTCCACCTATGCTCAGGTGACCTTTGGAAAAAGGGTGAGAAGGTAAATTGAAGGACAGGGCTCTGGACTTCTAAGGGATGATGCCAAAGAGTGCTTCTCTAAGTCTTCTTCTAAATCCAGCCTGCAGTGCACCTGTGGCCTTCCTGTTGGAGGACAGGTTGCAGCCTGCAGGTCTCAAGGGGATCTCTTCCAGCAGGAGCCCAGGCCAGGCCCTGAGCCCCACAGTACACCTTGTCAGGTTGGACTAGATAGAATTCTGTCATTAATCCTAACTATGTCCCTCCTTCTCAGACGGTGCCTTCGAATACTATGAATCAGGGAAATTGGGCTCAAATCACTTCCTCAAACATATCATATCTAAGTATAGAGAGTAATAAAAGTAAAATAACAGTAGTTTATTAAGGGCCTACTACGTGTAAGATACTGTACCAGGTACTTTAAATACATTATTCCATTCTATCCCCATAACAATCCTTTGATGTTGGTTTTATTATTCCCATCTCATGAAGGAGAAAACTAAAGTTGGGAGAAGTTAGGTACCTTGACCAAGGTTAAAAACAATCCTCCTTATTTCATACTTTCTCCCCTGTCCATTCCTAACTTTTCAACATCTTGAAGGTACTATCAACAATTTAGGATGTTTAGGAAGTTCTCAGACACTACACTTACCGATAGCCTTCATGTAAGCCCTAGAGGTGTGCTTAGCTTATAGAAAAATAGTTCAGAGAATAACAAATGGAGAAATGCAATCTACTTTCTAAACCAATAACCATGTTGACCCTGTGTCTCCCACAGTATTTTTACAACATGTGTGTATATATAAATTTAAATATATATTTATATATGTGCATGTGTGGGAACATATATGTATATGTGTATATATATATGCATACACATACATACATACATAAACTTAAGTGTATATGTGTGTATGTACATGTATATATATTTGCATTTGACAATCATTTCAGCTCCATTTATGTCATTTGGGACACATAGGCTAGAATGATCATCTGTAACTTGATTAACTTGTCCCAAAATCAACCAGGATCTGCTCAATCACACCTAGATAATTAGCTTCAGACATGCTATATTATTTTAGGTAGAACTTTTTAGCTTTTTGTAGTAATTTATCATCTGCCCTTCCCAACACTCTGGACTAAGGAGATGATACTAATCATTACAGCTTGAATTTGTTCCAGGCTGTCTTTCTTTTGAGGAACTTGATACCCTTTATAAATAACTACATCAGTTTTGCAAATACCTTCAAAACAATCTTGAGGCTTGAAATTTCTTATTGACTTATAGACTGCATTAGAAACTTCCTATTGTTCCCCATGGATTGAATTAGGAGACTTCAATGCTATCTACTGCTAGCAGAGTTGGGTGATAGTGAGTTCATTTCACAGATGGTGACTGAACAACTGAACCATAGCTGAGGCATCCATTAAGATCTAGGCTCCCTGGTGCTGGAGAAAATTGTCAATAATAAAAGTTGCCAACATTACTGAGTGCTTACGTCATGTAAGGGGCTGTCCTAAAACGGTCTGGTTGCTGTTCAGCAGTCTATTCCTTTGTTTGGTGTTCCCCTCTTTCATGCCTCAAAATACCTACTGTAGGTGCACATCTACCCAAGAATATCTGGTTCTACCTCATTGGACTGTCTCCTGTCATTCAGAGCCATGTTTCTCCATTTTAGTGGGCATAAGAATCACTTAGGAAATGTTTTAAGTTCCTAAGACCCACCTAAAAGTTTGCATTTAGTAGGTCTGAATTTATATTTTTAATTATCAATCCTTCTAACGCCTTCTAATGTAGGTATCATGGGAATATACTTTGACAATCACTGACTTAGGACTTTGTTATTCTCTATTGAAAATTGTCCTTTCATTCATTTCTCAAACATTCATTAAGAAGCTAACATTATGAAAAATCTCATTTTTTATGGTGCTCGTATAGATTAAAAATTACTTTCACATATGCCCTCATTTGAAGCTCACATCAGCCATCTAAACTCCATCAGGCAGGTATGGAGACAGATATGGCGGACACCAGTGAGCACTCCTCTTCTGCTCCTTCTTCCCCGCCAACAGAACTCTGATGTGTTCAGGTATTGGGCTGGAGATCCCATGAAACCTGAGAACATGGGTCCCCAAACCTATCCCCATGGAAAATTTTTTTATTGGTCCAAACTCATTACTTTTGGCAAATGATTGGCTAAAGATGGGCATGTTCCAGCTAATAAGATATAAAAAGAAGTATGCTGGAGAGAATCTCCCCTTCTAAACGAAAAGACAAACAACTTCCTAAGGTGGATGACTTTTCCCCTTCTTTCTTTCTGAAACTCATAAATGAGTAGCCATCTTGTTACCTTGAAGCAACAAGCATAAGCATGAAAGCTTAAATCATAAATATGGTGGAAGAGAAAGATAGTAAGAGTTGGGGGGTCTCCAACAATATCACTGAAAAAAACCTCAGCAATTGCATACATCTGAACTTGTTTTTAATTAAGAAAATTAAATGTTTTTTTTTTTAGGTCATAAATTGGACTTTCTCTGCTACTTTCAGCTAAAAGCATTCCTACCTGATATAGAATATAATTATTGAAATCTCTGTTTTATGAAAAACAGCCTCAGAGAGGTTAAGTAACTTGCTTAAAATTTCTCATCAAGTAAATAGTGGGTTCTGGACTTGAACTCAGATCGACTTGCTCCGAATCCTGAGCCATGGACTCTGGAGCCTCTATACTAAAAGGTTCCAGTGACTATCTTGTAATAGAAGCAGAAGGAAGCCAGTGACCAGGGGTCTGGGATCCTTATCCCATTTCAACCAGAAAAATTCTTGTTAGTTGAACTTTCATGTAAGATATCATTTAAAGAAAATGGTTCTGCTGATTTAAAATATAATTTAAAATAAAATAGCATTATGCTATGCTGCTTTCCTCTAATAAGTAAGGCAATGTAGATATAAAGAACTACAATAACTGATTATTGTCCTCAGCTCATTTGCTAGCTAGTTGAGGAGATAAGACACACACTGTGTGTTGAGAAACAATGCAAGAGTTAAAAAGAAGCTGTTTAAAACAATGGCAACTTTTTCCTATAAAGTGTCCCTGAAAGCAGTGTTATAAAGCGAATTATTACAAAATGACTCCTATTTTCCCCATAGGAACTATGTCATAAAAAGGGTTGTGCTGTTAACCAAAGATGTAGGATCCAATTAATTACAAATATGGTCAATAATAAGGCACGAGAGCAAAATGTAAAATAATAAAATGATGATCCATGCTCTATAAAATGGGAATAAATATACTGAGCAAATTATAGCGTATTTGGGCTTATTGTATAATCAAAGTGGTCATATAACATGTAAACCTAAAATTTTACATCATAAATCTGACCTAAAACTAACATGCTAACAATAATAAACCCAAAACATGTAACGAGTGATAATTTTATTTGCTCCTTTGAGATTTCAGATGAGCGTTTCAGGAAATTTAGATGCTCTCGCCTCTTGTAAGTGTGAAATATCCAAGGAAATTAGTAGTTATGTACTCCCTTGTTTTAGACTGACTCCTACAGCAAGGGGAGTATTCCAAATATTCCTTTCACTTGAAATTCCATGGAAAATGATGACTGTTGTTTAGAGATCCACAATGGTGGCTGTGGTATTTTTCATATGGAAAAAAAAATTTTTAATGTAAACATGTGCTGGTGCTTTGGTTTATTCAAAGCTCCTCATGAGACTTCAACTTCTGTCCATTAGGATTAACTTCTATAAGAATTGGCTTCCTGTCATAATCCATTAGAAATCTGAAAATCAATATAAAATAGTGGGTTTCAAACATTTAACAACATACAGCACAAGACTGTGATCTATGAGAGAATAAAAATAAATGAGATGAGCCTTATAATTTCCCCAGCAACTTCCAGGTT
This sequence comes from Pteropus medius, assembly GCF_902729225.1. Taxonomy (NCBI): domain Eukaryota; kingdom Metazoa; phylum Chordata; class Mammalia; order Chiroptera; family Pteropodidae; genus Pteropus; species Pteropus medius. The sequence goes on along the minus strand of NW_024349800.1, from coordinate 47,938,696 downwards.
ACAATTCGGAGAGAGTAAACCCAAACAGAGCATGGTAACTTTGCTGAGCTGAGGAAGCAGAGGTGGGAGTTTGAGGAGGCCAAAGTAGGTACAGTCTTCAAGGAATATACCAGACAGAAAGCTGGGGGTGTTGTGGGGAGAAGGTGAAGGGGAGAGAGAGCATGTGCCCTGGAAATCTGCAGAGGAGTCCCCTGGAAGCTTTGGCTGAGTACTAGCTCATGCATACATGAGAGAAAAATCTCCCAGGGCAAGGAAAGAAGCACTAGAAAATACTAAGATGAACAATTTCTGGACCAAGGCTAAATACAGTCTGTGTCCCAACCAGCCAGAGTAGAGAGATCTAGTAATACAATGCAGTAGAGTCCTCAGATGAATTACACTTTAGTAGTAGTAGAGTTAAATTAGTTGCATAGTAAAGACTACTGTGAATCTGACACAGTAAAACTTAAAAGTATTCCTTGAAAGGATCACACTTACCTGTAAGTTACTTAACTGCACACCAAAACAAAACCCAACACTCTTTAGAGGAATATAGCAAATACCCAGCTTCCAACAACGTAAAATCACAATACTAGCATCCAACCAAAAATTACCAGGCATTCAAAGAAGAATAAAATATAATCTATAATCGTGAAAAATATCAATCAATGGAAACAAACCTGAAAGTAATACAGACAATAGAATTAGTATATGATGATATTAAAACGTCTATTATCACATGCTCAATGACATAAAGCAGCATGAAACTATCCAAAATGAAGGTCAGAGAGAAAAAGACTGAAAAAAAAAACAACGGAACATCAGTGAACTACAGGACAGTTATCAAATGGCCTAAACTAATATATGTGTAATTGGAGCCCCAGAAAGGGTGATAACCATTTGAAGAAATACTAGTGGAAAGATTTTCAAGTTTGTTGAAAATTATAAATCCACAGATCCAAGATGCTTAAGGAACCCCAAAGTGGAGAAGCATAAAGAATATCATAAGATCTACCATAATCAAAATGCTTAAAAACAGTGATAAAAAGAAAATCATTAACGTATCCAGATGAAAGGATATACTGCGTCCAGGGAGCAAACATGAGAATGGCAGCCAACTGGTCTGAAGTCATGCAGGCCAGAAGACAAGAGAGCGACATCTTTAAAGTGTTAAAAGAAAAAAACTGTCATTTTAAATGCTTTTGAAAATGAAGGCGAAATAAAGAGTTTTACAGACAAACAAAAGCTGATAGAGACTTTTGCTATAAGACATGATAAAGGAAATTCTTCAGGTAGGAGGAAAATTGATACCAGATGAAAATTTGGATCTACACAAAGGAATGAAGGAAGACAGAAATGGGTAAATATTCAGGTAAATATAAGAGATGTTTTATTTTTCGTCCCTTTAAAAGATTGACTATTTGAAACAACAATAATATATTGTAGGGTTTCTAACATGTAGAATTAAAATGTATAACAATAGCACAAAGGCTGAGAGGTGAGGACTGGACATATGTAACAATCTTATACTACACATGAATTAATGTTATTTGAAGATATGTTGTGATAACCATAAGACAAATACTAAAAGCCCTAGGATACCCACTAATATATTAGAACAAAGAGGTATAGCTACTAAACCATAGGTGGAGCTAAAATGGAATTTAAAAAACCAAGTAATTTGAAACTCTTGATGGTCCCAGGGCTTCTGGGCACCATGTGGATAGCTTTCTTCCTTATTCTCTAGAAAGCCATGAAAACATTAGTGCAGATCTCAGAAAAGAATCTCCAGGCTCCTATAACAGTGTTAATATCTTAGTTCTCAGTATCTGTTATCATCCTATGTCCAGAGAGTTATGGAAAGCGTGCACACACATACACGCACGCACGCATGCATGCACGCACGCATACACACCAACCTTTATTTGGAGACCGAATGTCAAATATATCTCACAAATATATGTAGAACAATTTTCAAATACATGTGGATATTCTCGTGGTGCAAATTTAAAGTGTTATTAAATTTATAAGACTTCCTGTCATTATGTATTTTTTTAAATTAATTAATGTTATGACTAACAATTAACTTCTAGTACATGGGAGTACATTAAAAGGACTCCTCAAGTTTTAAAAGGCTGAGAACCATGGAATCTCTGTGATGCACTAGTCCTTGAGAGTTTGAGACTCTTCTTTGTAGGTAACAAGCAATCACTGATGGTTCCTGAATAGCGTGACATATGACAGCAATGCTCTCACACATTTTACATGTGGTGAAAGGGAGGTAGAAAAAGCCGATCATTTGTTCTGAGGCTCAATGACTATAACTAAATCAAATAATCACAAATCAATCACACTATTGTTATCTTGGCTGACAGACAGCCCTCTGTTTGGATCACTGAAGTGGCCAGACCACATATTATACATAATTTTGAGTTTACACTTGATTACAACAAATTACATTTGTTGATAAGTTATTATGATATCTTTAGAGGACATCTGTAATCTTGTGTGGTGTATGTTCAGTGTTCCTTCTTTTTGGGAACCGTCATATTTTCACTTAATTTGATTCTAGTGGGGCTCTGAATAATTTTACCCCACCTCCCCTTCTAAGCTGGCAATACCCAGTCCCTTCATATACAATAATTGATTCAGCTTGGGCATGTGGCCCAAGAAGGGACAATAATTTTTCTTTCAGGGAAATAACACGGATGCTGTGTGAGGAAGGGATGACTTTTTATCTGGGATCGTGATCACTTAGAGCCATATTTGACCAGAGCTTCCAGGGCCTATCTTTCCAGAGAGTATTATTGATAATAGAAAAAAATAAGAGGCAAGCAGAGTTGAAGAAGAGAAACAGAGTCCTGCTAATAGTAATTAATCTGTTGTTTAATAAATTAGCAGATATATATTGAGCACTTCATGTGTGTTTAGCACTATTCTTGGCCTTGGGGATACGGCAATGAACAAGCCCTCTAAATGCTTTCATTCTAGGGAATTCTTGAGCCCCCTGATACAGTGGAATCTATCAGTTACATGAGCCAATTAATCTTCCTTTTTTACTTAAATTAGTTTATCTAAGACTGTTGTCACTTGAAGGAGTTCAAATACACTATTAATTCTGTTTTAAAAGCTAAGAGAATCATTTAAAAAGAAGAGCCTGTTTTAAGACCAGAACTTGAAATCCTCTCAGTCTTTCTGGTGTAAAAGCCTGTCAGCTAACTAGAGCGTCTCAGAGTGTGGTTCAGAAATCCCTAGGGGTTCCTGAGTCTCTTTCAGGGGTTGACAAAAGCAAACATTGTTCTTTTTTCGTAATTATAAAATGTGGTTTTTATAATAATGTCTAGATATTATTTGCCTTTTCCATTCTCCTTCTCTCAGGAGTACATAATAGAGTTTTCCAGAGGCTATGTGGCTTCTATTAAACCAGTCATTAAGCTAATTTGCAAAAATATACAATGCCACACTTCTCACTAAATTTTAGTTTTTGGTAAATGTAACTGTTTTCCATTAAAATACATTATTTATGTTAATATATAATGTGTTTATTATTTGCAAATGAGTTAATAAATATTTTTAAATTTTCTCAATTTAATATCTAATATGATAAAATCAATAACTTTAACCCACATGAACAAACCTCTTCAGGGTCCTAACTAACTTTTAAGTGTCAAGTGATCTAGAGAAAGAAATGTTTGAGAATTGCTGATTTAGACCAGTGCTAAGCAGTTGGTGAATCAATAGATATATTTTATGGTGAAACTGAGGAATCATGGAGATACAGATTATAAGAATGCCAGCTGACTGGAGGTTTGAGTGCAATATAAGTTTGTGAACATACATTTCTTCCTTCCGTTTTTCCTTCTGTCTTTCTAAATGAAGAGTTCCTGATTCAAACTGAATTGGCACAAAATGAGCTGTAGTAATTGTCTCACAATTAATGACAAAGACTGATGGAAGTAACCAGCACTAATGAGGCCTGAGAGGGTAGAGATGGTGCTAAGAAGCTTTCCTAAGGAAGCTAATCTTACTGCCAATCTGAGGGAAGGAGCAGGCATCCCATCAACAAGATAATAAAAAGATGAATGTTCAATCTAGTCACACATATGGATATGCTGGACCAATGTAAGAAAGTATCTAAATCAATGATCATCAGCCATTATCTTGTACCAAGTTGACTTCTCAATCTCCAGAGCCTTTGATTTGACAGGGACTGAGAAGAGGCAGTGATGTTAATAGAAATATCAAATAATGAAGTAGCAGGTGGTCTTCAGATATTACAGCTTTTATTATCCTAAGTATTCTGATAAAGTCCCTCTCACTGTAATTTCTGACTTGTATTCTAATGTATTCTTTCCACAAAAGCTAAAGTCACTATGTCTATACAACCCCAACATCCTTTCACATGCATGCTGAGTGCATGGTAATCAAATCCCTTCCTATTCTTTCCCAATTCTGGTCCTCCTTGCAGCTCTCTTAATGGCATCATTGTCCTTGTCATTGAGGGTCCCAGCTTAGTGTTTTACTTCTCTGTTCTCTCTTGATAATCTTAATCATCTCCTTTCCCCCAGCCCCTAGTTTTCAATAAGTTGCTGATTCCTGCCAATTCTACCCAGCACATCATTTTGACTCCACAGTCCTGAATTATCTACTCCTTGATTGGATCAACATGAAATGCCTGCCAAAAGCAAATGAAACTTCTCTGAAGAACAACAACATCATCCAGAGCTTCTGGAATTCAATAAACTATTTCCAGTAATAAAATGAAACACGGCCAAGTGACTCAAAACCAAGATAAAAAAAAAAAACAACACAGAAAAACAAACCTTGAAGTCTGATACTAAAGTTATCAAATGCAAACTTTAAAATAATTAGTGAAAGAATATGGTCAATAAAATTAATGAAATATGAAGAATTTTCTTAGAGAATATCACTCTATGAAATACAAATTAAACAAAAATTCCAGAGGTGAAAAAAAATGTGAAATAAATAATTCAATAGATGAGTTTAATAGTAGATTAGACACAGTAGAAGAGAGATTTTGTAAACTAGAAGAAAGTTTGGTAGAAAAGATTGAACCAGATTGAACCACAGGGAGAAAAAAAAAGGAAAATACAGAAAAAGTCAGAGAGACATGAGACACAATGAAGAGGTCTAAAATAGATGTAATTTGAAGTCCCAGAAAGAGAGGAGAGAGAAAGGAAAAGAGAGGCAATAGTTGAAGAAATACTGGCTGAGAATTTTTTTTAATTGACAAAAACATCAAGTTTCTTTATAAGCTCCAAACAGAATAAATATGAAGAAAAATACTTCTAGTCACATCATAATAAAGCTATTGATAATCAAAGACAAAAAGAGAATCCTTAAAATAGCCAGAGGTTAAAACACATTACCTCCAAAGAGGCATCAATAAAGCTGAAAACTTACTTTTCAACAGGGGCAACAAAGGCCAGAAGCGAACAGAGTGAATATATTAAGCGCAGAAACAAAATGACTGCCAGCCAAGAGTTATTTACCCAGTAAAAACAGTCTTCAAAAATGATGGTAAAATAAAGACATTTTCAGACAAAACAGCTGAGAAGAGTTTTTCCAGCAGACCTTCACTAAAAGAAATATTAAAGAGAACTCTCGAAGCAAAAGGAAATGGTCCCAGATAGAAGCACAATAATACACGGGACTAAAAAGCATTGAAAAAAAAAAATGGTGGAATATTTAAATGAATTTTGATTATTTAACATAGTAATAATGCTCTGAGAGATTTAAAATATGTGTAGCAATAAAATACATGACGACCAAAGGACAAATATAAAGTAAGAATAAATGGAATTCAGGTAATCTAACATTCTTGCCTTGTTCAGGGATGGTAAGCAAACTAATTTAAGATATATTCTAATGATCTCTAGGTAACAACAAGTACTGTAGTAAAAGAATATATAACTAACAAGTTAATAGGATCCATCATTAAATACTTTTTCATAAAGGTTATTCGTTTGTGAATAACCTTCGTGAAATAACCAGGCCAAGATGGCTTCACCAGTGAATTCTTCCAAGTATTTAAAGATGGAGTAAAACCAATTTCACATAAATTTTTAGCAGAAAATAGAAAAATAAGGAAGACATCCCATCTTGTTTTATAAGGTTAGCATAACTCTGATAACAAAAGCTATGAAGGAAAAATTATAGGCCAATCTCTTTCAGGAACATAGGTGCAAAGGTTCTACACAAAATAAGAGCAAATCAGTATGAGTTACACATAAAATGGATAATTCAGCACAATAATCTAGGCTTATCTGGGATATAAGACTGGTTTAATTCTCAAAATTCAGTCAGTGTAATTTACTACATTAATAGAAAAAGAATAAATATTATACGATGACTTGATAGATACGTAAAGAGTATTTGATACAATTAATCATCCACTCATGGTTAAAACCCTCAGCACACTAGGAATAGAAGTCGTGGCAGACTGTTTTTTCCCAAAAATGACCATAGCATTATTTCTATTCCCACATGCTCTTCCAGAACTCGCAGGACTCTGTGACTGTCCTGCTGAATAGAGTGCAGTGGAAATGATAACTGTATGACTTTTGAGGTTAGATCATAAGAGGCAATGCAGCTTCTACCCAGCTCTCTCTCAGGAGACTCAGCATTGGAACCTATTCACCATGCTCTGAGAAAGCTCAATAAGTCTCTACGGAGAGACTATATGGAGAGGCCCAGCTAGAAAGGCCCACAGCCAACAGCTAGCATCAATCACCAGATGTGTGAGTGAACAAGCTTTCCACCGATTCCTTCCCCTCCACTTCAAGTCTTCCAGCTGAGGCCCCAAACAGACATTGGGAAGAAGAGACAAGCCTTCCCTACTGTTTCTTGTCTAAATTCCTGACCCCACAGAATCTGTGAACATCATAAATTGTTATTTTTTGCCACTAAGTTTTTAGGATGCAACCATAAGAACTGAAAGAGAAGAAAACTTCCTCAGTTGAAAGCTAACATCGTACCTGATGAGAGATACCGAAAATTTTTCTCTGAGTTAAGGAATGAAACAATGATACTCGTTGTCACCACTTCTAAAAGACATTTTCCCGGCTCTCTTAGACAATACTATAGGCAAGAAAAGGAAATAAATGGCATACTATTTAGAAAAGAAAAAACTATCAACTTTGGCAGATAATTGGATAGAAAATCCAAAATAATCTTTAAACTTTTAGAATCAATAAGTAAATTTAGCATGGTCTTTGGATGTAGAGTTAATATACAACAAAAATAATATTTTTAAACTTTAGTCAAAAATTAACTTTTTAAAATAATCTTTACAAAAGCACTTAAAAATCACATAGGAATCACACAGAAAGATTGGCATGAACACAAAGAAAACTATAAAATATTACTAAGCAAAATTACAAATGATCTAAATAAAAGGAAGTCTCTATTTTGCTAATGGATTGGAAGACTCAATATTATAAGAATGTCAGTTCTCCTCAAGTTAACCTGCAGATTCAATGAGATCCCAATCCAATTGTGAGATGATTCTAAAATGTACATGGGAATGTAAAGGGCTAAGCATGGCAAAGACATTCTTGAAGAACAAAATTGGAGCACTTAGAACACCAGATATCAAGATTGATTATAAAGCTACATTAATTAAAACAGTGGTATTGATACAAAGACAGACACATAGAGACCAACTGAATAGAATCCAGAAACAAACCCATCCTTGTAATCACCTGATTTCTAGCAAAATTACCATTGTAATGCAGTGAGAAAAGAGAATCTTTTCAATAAATAGTGTTGGCCCAACGGGATATCTATATGAAAAAGTATGCATCTCTACTTCATGACATACTTAAAAATCCACTTAAATTATAATCCTAAATATGAAAGGTGAAACAATACAGCTTCTCAAAGATAACACAGTAATATGTTATGATGTTGTGATAGGTAAAGATTTCTTAAACAGAACATAAAACGCACTAATCATAAAAAAACGGTAAGTGGGACTTCCCAAAAGTTAAAAAATTCTTATTAGAAGATGCTAGTAAGTAAATGGAAAGGCAAGCAACAGACTGGGGGAAATACTTCCAATATTCACAATGCATAATCTAATTAAAGACTCTTATTCAGAATATATAAAGAACTCCTAAAATCAAGAAGAAAAATATAGATAATACAATAACAACAAAAGAGCAAAAGATTTGTACATGTCCAATAAGCATATGAGAAAATGTTCAATATAATTAGTCATCAGAGAAATGCAAATGAAAGCCCAATAAAATACCACTTCACATCTGCCAGAATGGCTAATGACAAATAAACAACAATAAAAAAACAAAAAACAGAAAATCTCCAAATTGACCCTTCCAAGTTGTTGAGACTTTGGAGCAGCTGGACATCTGCATTGCTAGAGAGAGTATAAATTGGTATAATCAGTTTTACAAACTATTTAGCAATATCTTCTAAAGCTATGGACACATACTTTGACCCTCCTAAGTAAAAACACAAAAGAAATGCATGCATGTGTGCACCAAAAGACATGTACAAAAACAAATTCACTGGATAAATTGTGATATATTTATATAATGGAATATTATAAAACAAGGAAAAATGAATTACTACTACATATCGATAAATGGAAATATCTTGCAGACACAAAATAGACACAAAATATGAATTCTATTCATATGCTTATTCATATAAAGTTATATACATTTTAAAAGCAGGAAAACTTAATCAATAGGGGAAGAAGTCCAAATAATGATTATCTTTAAGGAGAGGCCCAACTAGAAAGTAATAATAATCTGTAATAACTGCAAGGGGCATAAGGAGGCTTCTCATGTGCTAATAAGAATGTGTGGTAGTTACATGAATTATTTCATTTTGTGAAAATTCATTCACTTATATATAGTGTTTTATATATATCATATATTATATATCATATTTCAAAAAAAGTTTAAAAATTTAAAAAAATGAGTGATGGCTTGGGGGGGTGGGGGACGGTCAACAGTGATGACTCTCTGTTCCTGGGCAGACATGTGTATTTGCCCAAATGCCCAAGGAATGGGCTCCATGCAAGTATCACTTATCGAGTTCCAGTTGCCACTGTGTACACCTAATTCCATAGCAACATATTATGACTATTTTGCCTCTGGGAAAAAATTGTGAATTTAGGAATATGCTCTCTTTCACACAACAGCACTGCAGCATAGAAACTTACTCCTAAATCCATTTCTTATTTTGTTGGATTTAGGGAAGTTTAGTTCAGGTGATTTTTCGAGAGGAAGAGAAGTGGTGGAGAGAGACAGGTGTAGGGAGGGGTGACTCATCAGATCAAGTTGAAAGGCGAAGTCAGAAGAACACAAAAGCCTGAACTAATTATCTACTCAAAGGGCTTTGACAGTTGGGGTTGTCTGCCACTCCTGCCACTTGTCAGGGCTCAGGCTTTGGTGTCACTTTGAAGGGAGACCTTAGGGAACCCTTGAAGTTTCTGCAGAAGCAGCCTCTGTGGCTCCTCTGTCTTATCTGAAGTCCCCTCCTCTCTGCCTCACTTGGCCACCAACTCTGCCTTGGATTCTTTCAGCTTGTCCCGTGAAGCAACTGTACTCAACCTCAGCCCTGGAGGAGAGGAAGTGGAGAAGAACCATGAGGAAGGCAGTCGGCGAGATCAGAGGCCCAGCAGTCAGTCCTAGAGAACGCCTCCTCTGCTGAACCAGAGGCAGACCTCTGGGACCATCTGCGCCTAGGGAGCCCAAAGGCAGCCTTGAGAGACGAGGACTGCCCTTTACCGAATGTCTATCGTGTACTCCACATTATCTCAGAGAACATCATTTCCATTTGGCTGATGAGCAGATAGGCTCAGAGGTGAAGTCTCCTGCCCAAGCTTACTTTGGTGGCAGAATGTGCCTCTCCAATCTAATCCAGATCCCCTCCTCCATGCTGTGCGGGGGTCCTCCATTCTCCAGGTCCCGCACTGGTGAACATTCTGGGCTGCAGCGGGTTAGCTGCATGGCCCTCCCAGCCAGCACTAGAGAAGGCAGCTGTTGCTATCCTCACTTTTCAGTCTTACTGAGTGGCTGAACCCCTGCTGGCCCTGTGGAGATGTGAGCGAACCTCCAGCCCTGGCCTCTCAGTCAAAGGTTTGGAAAAGCCGGCTGGAAATTTAAGACAGCCGAGAGCACAGCTGGCTCCCACTGAGTAGAGAGTACTGAGCCCCCGATAAAGGCTCATTCATCTCTAGGAGCTTCATGCTTGAAAGGCTCTGAGCGCCTGAAGAGAAATTGTGCAAACTGACATCACAATAAACAGAGAAAGCACGTCTATAAAATCCCAGACAGGCGGCAAATGCGACTGGTGACATCAAGTCCCACAACTGCAATGAAAAGAAAGTCTCGGTTGTGCCATGTATGGCTGCCTCAGACAGATAGGGTAGGGACAGTGGGGCAGAGACCTCGGCTAGGATGCTGCAGGCCCACCGGCGCTCGCTGTGGGAGAGAATGATCTCAAGATTCCCTAGGAACAATTCATTAGTTTATGATGCAGAGACCAATAGGATTTGTTACCGGCTTTCCAGATGATGTACTAAGGTTCGAATTCATGTTGTTGGCTGTCAACTCAATTGCTGCCCTCTTCTCTTCACTCACTCATTCATTCAGTCATCAATTCATTCATTCATCTGATATATGACCAGCCTATAAGAGATTCTAAGCTTTGAAGGTAAAACAAAAAGACCTGGTTTCTGGCCCCGATGATCCCCTAATGAAGTGAGAGTGACAGACATAAAATAACCACAATCTTTTTTAAACACCAGCAATTTTTTCCATTTGTAATCAAGGAAAGATACATTGTAGAAAATGTAGAAAGCATCTGAAAGTAATTTCAAAAAGGAAATAAAAACCACAGTAACCCACTATCCAGAGACAACCACATACATATTTAGGCATATGGATACAGCTCACGTACCCTTGTGAGCAGTGCCACAGAAGAGAAAGAAAGCAGGTAGGAGCATGGAAGAGAGAGGGAGTGAGAGGCCCAGGCAGTCGGGAGGCCTCTCCAGGTGGAGGAAGGGGGTGGTGCTTCCCTGGGAGGAAGTGCAGAAGGGGCAGGAAAGCCTGGAGCATGTGCTGGAACTCCCTGTGTGTGCCCAGGGTAGGGGGCACAGGGACTGAAAAGAGTCAGGCAGATTGCAAAGGAGCCCTTGGGCCCTACGCACAACTCGGCTCCCATGGGTAGCCTTTCTCACTGTGTTGTCACACTGCAGAAATGAGTTGTGAGATGGCTTGCTAGTAATTTTGTTACTAATGACTCTTCAGGTATTGATCGACTTGCCTTTTTATAGTTAATTTACATTAGAGTAGACTCAAATCTGTCACTAAGCACCTCACTCTCACTCATTCACGTACTGGTTTCAAGAGAAGATGAGAAAGGGGGAGAACAGAGCAGGGATGGTGCCTCCCGCAGAGGTGAGCATCAGCATCCCACGCCCGTCTCATCGATAATGATCTGCTTTCTCTCCTCTTCCTGCTCTGATTAAGTTCTGTGAAGGCAGAGTCCATACCTATCCTACTGTTTGCTGTATCCACAGCCCTTAGCACTTCATTTATTCATTTAATAAGTATTTATTGAATGCCTACTATGTGTCTAACAATTGACACACTTCGCTATGGCGAACGAACTTCCCTGCCTTGTGGAGGTTACAGTCTAGTCAGGGTGAGAGGGGCAGACTTTAAACAAATACGCCAATAAGTGTTTCATTATAAAAGGTGACAAATATCATGAAAGAACCTTCCAGGGGTTCTGCATGCAGAAGGCTCATTAGACTAGTAGTAATAAAGAGATTGCTGAGGAAATTACATTTTAGTTGGTTTTTAGAGGGGCTGGAACATACCAGGCACTAAAAAATGTGCATTAAATGGAAGAAAAATAAAAATCTGCATATGCCCATGGATGTGTGTCATTCGTGAGACAGACTTGTCACGATTGAAGCCAGGCTGCTGTGGCCAATAGTGCTGAAGTTTGCAGTACTGGAATGGCACAGTCAAATCTGTGATTTATAAAGACAAAAGTTGCCTCTTTTGGACCTTATTTCTTTTTCCGTAATTTCTAGGAACAGGCCTCGATGATCCCTAGGAATTCTTCTACTCCCATTCTGGAACCCTTGACCCATCCGTCAACAACTTGGCAAGAGCGCGAGGCCAAGTGTGACCTTCCCATCCCTCTCCCACTCTCTCCTTTTTCCCTCAACTGCTATTCTTCTTTTACTTGTCCTTGAGCAACTCTAATGACATTCTTCCTCTCCTTATCAAAACTGCTTTCATAAAGTGAGATCAAAGAAGAATGTAAGTGCTTGATAAGGCTTAGGGCATCATTAGCAACGAGAAACTCTTAAGCCAAATAAATGAATGTTAATAACGGAATTCCAGACAAACGGAGGACCACAGAAGGCTGTCATCAGGCCCATGCTTAAGCTCCTCCTGGGCCCTGTGCTCTGCCTTCAGAGGCTTAACTAGGTGATGGGGAGTGGGGTTCCCATTTACCACTTGTTGGGCACAAGATGCAGGAGAGACACCTAGTCTGGAAAGGCTATAGGCTTCCACAGGAAGAGGTGATTGGTGCTGGAGAGGTGAGCCGAGCGGTGCAGGTTGGGTAAGGACTGGGTATTGAAGGGGAACAGGGATATGATTCCTGGAGCAGAAGTTTTGACTGGGTCGCAGAGATGGGAATGAACAAAGGGGCCTGGAAATTACATAACCATCATCAGTATGCTTGAGCCACCTCATCCCACTAGCCAGCATGCAACAGAGACAGTTGCTCTGTCACTTCCCAGCCTTGCCGTATGGGGCACATTCTTAACATTTCTGAGATTCCATATCCTAAAATAAATCCCAATACCCAGCCCTCTAGTTGTGAAGTTTAGGAACATGGAAACAATGAAAGTGCCTGGCAAAGAACATGTATTCAATTGATGAAGATTTTCTTTCCAGATAAGCAAGTCAGGAAGTCCTCACTCTCAGGATCAGGCTATTTCTTCAGAGGCGTTATATGATTCTTAATAATCTAGAGTGGTTCCCAGAATTTGAAGGTCACCAACTAAAAGGAGGACCTCAAAGGTTCCAGCCCTTTTTGCTCTGGGGCACAGCAGTTCTGAGGGTGACAGATCCTCACTGGCTGCGGGTTTTGGAGATGCAGTGATGGCAGGCACAGGGGCGAGGAGGGATGTGAAGGGAAGAGGGGGCTCTGTGTGCTAAGGAGCAAGGAGAGATGTGGGCATTTCAGATGTGACTTAGGCTAAATTGGTTACCTGGCTAGCACAAGGGCAGTGGTTAAGAAATGTGAGCTGAATCTGAATAATTTAGAATCTAAAAGCTTGTGTTCTGGCTGGAGGGGCTGTGCAGGAGCATACAGGCAAGGCAAGTGAAGATCTTTCTCCAGCAGATAAAACATTGATTTTAAACAAAAGAGAAAAAGACTATTTTCCCTAGTATAAGTTCAATATTGATAAGCTGTGCCACACTTGACATGTTTCTCCATTCAAAAGAAACAAAGAGACCTTATTTTCATCTTCTCAGAGCTCCCTAGGTTCTCTGCTTTTGGCTCCAGACAGAATAGATAGAAATATGAATAGAAACGTGAATATTAATCACAAATATAAATACGAGCATAAATGAACATAAATATGTTCATAAATATAAAACATCAACATACATAGGAATATGGTACACGTCTCTCTCCTTTAATCTCTGGGAGAAGACAGCTCACTCCATGTTCCTTTTAGAGTCAATCAACAAATCATCTTTTACTATACACATGACTATAATGATCTTATTTTGTATAAAGTACACTAGAGCCTCAAAATGACTCTCACATCCACAGTGAGCCAGGAATCACAGAAGCTCCTTCCAAGAAAGGCAGGGCAGGTGCTGTCATCTGTGTATGCCTGTGGAAGCGGCAGGCCGTGGACAGGTGGGGGACTTGCCTCCCTGGTGGTTGCCGCCTTCTTTCCACTATCCCCTCACTCTGTGCCAACCTGTAGGAGAGCTTTGAAGTGGAGGATTTATTCAGTGCTCTCAAGACTCCTACAGACCTACTAGGAATGAGTTATTTGCATATGCAAATCAATTTATGCCACCAGGTTATTTAGGGGGGAGGTTCCACCCCGAGCTTTCTAGGCTCCAGGCCTGCCTGCGCGAGTTGTAGGATTTGAGCCCTTAAGCACAGCTTTCTCCTTGTATGCAGCTCTGGTGCCAAGACCTAGGAGGGAGCTAATAAGCAGATCCAGGGGACGCTTGAACGCGCAGGTCTGAAACTCAGTCTTTACCCGCTTGGTTATTTTGGAATTAATTAAATATCCCATTTTACCAAAGCTTTAGGGTGTTTTTGCTCTAGAAAGCTTCTTTTCTCTTAACTAAATTGAGGCCCATAAATGAGAAATACAGTGCATGAATCTCTGGATGTCATACCATAAATCTCAAGCATGGGGCTTTGCAAATCTCTTTTAGGATAAACTGTAGCGATAAAGTATTTGCATTTTCTCCATGTGTTGTTGGGTTCCAGGAGCTGAGCCTTCTCCAGTCATGGGCACTTTGACTGCAGACCACGGGGTAAGACAGGGGGACCTGAGGCAGCTTGGCTGTCGGCCCTGGGGGTCGCCTGTCCTCTGTCCTTCTGCCACCAGCATGGGCATTGTGCTCTGGCAATGACCTTGGGAGAAGTTAGGAAGATGTGGAGAATGTTCTCCTCAGGGGTAGGAGGCGTAGGTTTAGACTGGGATAGTGGCATGGGATTCTTGGAATCTGGTACAGAAAATCTTTGACCTAAAATACACTAGACACGTAACTAAAATTTGTTTTTTTCTTAACAGTCTTTCTCATTCTCTTCAACACGACTGTCCCTCGGTGTTTTATTCTTTTGGTTGAATACTAAACAGTAGTTTTTAAAAGAATGAATGAACTCTCTAGTTCAACATTAAAAAATCCCCAAACAATGCAGACTGAAGAGACACAAGTTCCAAAAGATATATAGTGTGATCAAAATAAGAAAATGCATTGATTATGGACACATTCCTATATAAGGAAAGTATAAAGTCTCACGTGGAATAAGACCCAGCAACTTCAGGAGAGTGATGGGGCGGATGAAGGGGGAATGGAGTGACCTTCAGCTTTATTAAAAAGGGGGAAAAACCAAAGCAAATGGAGCAAAATGTTAAATCTATTAATTCTAAGTGGTAGATACATGGGTGTTTGCTATACTTGATATATTATTTTCTGTATGTCACAATTAAAATTTTTTTAAAAAAAACAAATTATATTGAAAGATGTGAAATGATATCTCGTTGCTTTAACTTGAATTTCCTGAGGCTGAACATCCTTCATGGATTTATTGACTATCCTGCCTTTTCTTTTGTGAATTGCCTGTTTATATACTTATTTTTCTTTTGTCTTTTGTCCTTTTTACTTTTGACCTAGAAAAACTTGTATAACTCCTTAAACAGACATAACTTAACCCTTTTCTTGTACTGTATGGTGAAGTATTTCAGTTTGCCAAGTTGTACGGGACTGTTTATCACTAACTGGTCAGAGCCTGTCTGTTTCTATTTCTCTGCTTTTTTTTGTCCCCTTGCCCCAGGAACACCTTAACATTTTTTGGCTGTTGTCAAACTACCCACTTACTTTACTCACCAGCCATGGGCAGATTTAAAGAACGGGAGGCCTTAGAGATTATGCTAGACTAGCTGGTGAGGCTATAGCTGCCCATGGAGGCTCAGTGACTCGCCTGAGGCTGCTCAGCTAGTTACTAGACATCTGGACAAGAACTTGAATTCATGATCTGTAGCTCATTGCTTTAAGCATTTCACCATTTCAGCATTTCTCATAGTAAGAAAATAAACTCAGCAGTAAGAATTCACTGAATTACCACTATACTTGGCTTTAAGCAACTTGCCTGCAGACAAACCCAGATTTAAAATAAGAAAGCAATAGGGAAGGGAAAAAAACTGTTTTTCATTCTTTATCACAAGATTCCTGTAAACAGCAAGCTCACATAATAGGCTTCACATATAATTTGATTTTACCAAAAATCAATTTATACATACTATTTTATCAGCACACATTGCATAAATAAAGGCCAACCTTAACTGATTATTCAGTCTCTGCCAGACCCTAGGTCTCAGTTTTTTTTAGCGTTTTAGAATCTCTGACTTTGGCAAAGCTACTTCTTTAGGTTTCAATTCTTCACCTAAAAATGGTTTTGGACTCATTGTCTCTAAGGTCTTTTCAGTTTTAATTCTTCTTGAGTCTAAAGTTTCCTTCTTTGTATACCTTAAATATGATTTTCTGGGACTCCACTCTCCAGCTGTAATTTTTCTCTTTACATGGTTCACGGCTTTCCTGCCCTGAAAAGTGATAAGTAAAAGGAAGGACTATCGATACAGTAGTTACTGTATATTCAGGAAAGAAGGTCAAGGTGCTATTTAAAGCCCAGCAACACAATGACTTCTGGATTGGTTTGCAAAGGCTCTTAAGCCTCAGTTGCTCCCACAGAGAAAGAAAGTACTTAATTGCCCCATATCCTACCTGTTGTAGAAGAAAGAATATGCTCAGTTAGTGGGCCTGTTGGGAAACCTAATTGAGCCTGCGGTCCTGACTGTGACCACAGATCTCAAATGGACAAAGTATAAACCTTTTGTGTACCTCCTGGGTAAATCCTGATCAGTCATTGCCTCTCTCCCCTGAGAGCGTCCTGGTTTAAGACCAGTATTGGAAATGAAAACCCTACTAGTGTTGGAACCGTAAAGGCTCTGTCTGGGTTTGGATAGATACTGCCAGCGGTAGGATCCAGCTGGTCAGTATGAAGTATACCACTAGGCAGCATGCCATGAAGGGGGCAGTGGAGGAAGTTACACTCCTCCTCAGGGCCTTGGTTTTATAAAGGGAGGTATTGATCTGCAAGATTTTCTAGTCTCTTAACTCTAACAGTATACAGTTTTAGGATTCTGTATCTGAAGGTGAACTTGGAGCACAGGCATAAATCCTACTTGATTCAAGATCAAGGAAAACTAAGGGAGAAAGATGTCTATGCCTACATCTGAGAGAGGAAGTATCAAATCAGGGTGGATTAGTACAGAGGAACAGAAGTCAAGGCTAGAAGTGAAGAATGAAAACTGAGAACACCTAGGGAAAGTTTACCTAATGTTTTAAATCTATGCTGAAGCTAACGGCATGACATGAGGTCATGTATTAAGGCTTTCTTCAGCATGAGATCTATGGCATGGATCTCACGGGTCCTTTGCATATAAATGAATGTTGTTGGAGCAATAAAATGAGAAAGCAAATAAAAAAACCCGAAAAACTGACAAACTCAGACCTGGTCTTATGTAGAAAAGAAAGTTCTTTATTCCTCCATGATGTTATGTATTCAAATCCATGGCAAGGAGCCCCCCAAGAATACTTCCATTTGTGTATAAAGGGGAAATGGATGGGGAAGGAGGTGGCTGGACAATGCCAGTGGCAGCCTGACTTGATTTGCAACCATGCTGTGGATCTGCCCAATTCTATTTCACTCGGCTATGACTACACAGTTGTCGGGCTAAGAGTGAAGGAGCAACATGCATCCTGCAGCAGGAAACCCGAAAGGCAGGAACTAGAAAGGCAGGAACTAAAAATTTGTATCTGGAAAGAAAACTAGAATAGGAATTGCAAGAGTAGGTTCTAGTGTCCAGTGAGCTGTGTGGCCTGGGCAAGTGTTTGCCTCTCCTGGTGTTTTAGTCTCCTTAGTTATAACGTGAGCTTTACTTCATGGTTTTAGCATACTAGCATCACTTGAGGAACTTTCAAAAGTACCAAAATCTAGGCACCACCTCAGACCAACTGGATCAGAATCTCAGGCTGGGGCAGTCATCAGGTTCTTTTTAAGGCTCCTCAGATAATTCTAATGAACTTCAAGGTTTGAGAACCACTCTCACTACTCAAAATGTGGTCCATGCATCAGTAGCATCATATTGCCTGGAAAATTTTCAGAAATGCAGAACCTCAAGCCCCAGCCCAGAAAACGACTAAATGGGAATCTGAATTTTAACAAGATTCTCAGATGATTCACAGGCACATCTAAGCTTCAGAAACCCCAAGCAGATGATTTCTAAATAACATCTTATTTTAAATTGTGAAATAGTTTGTCATATACTTAGAGAATAATTTAATAACATCATGTGCCCCAACCCAGTTTTGTAAAATCATTAGTTTTTACCATTTTGCTTTAGATTTTGTTTAATTGAAAAAAAAACCCATATATTTTAAGTTGATACTCCTTTGGGTATTCCTCCCAAATCTTATTTTTTTCCTCTCCTCACAGATGTAGTCACTATCCCGACTTTGGTGTTTTTCTATTTCATGAATGTTTTTGTTATTATTACATAGGTAGGTAATTAAACAGATAGATAAGTAGGTAAGTAGATAGATAGATATAAATTGGCTTTGCCTAATTAATAGGTTTTCTCTTGTTGATCCATCCTTGCATTCTAGGAACAAAATCATAATGGGTTATGATATATATACTTTTTAAATACACTGCTGGATTTAGTTGCTTGCATTTTATTTAGGACTTATGGTATTAAATGAGATTGGTCTGACGTGTTCCTTTATTGTTAGTTTTGTTATCAAGAGTATGCTGACCGTATTAAATGAGTTAGGTAGTTTTACCTTTTTTTCTATTCTCTGAAATAGTTTATAAAAAATAAGTCTTATTTATGTTTCTCATGAATTAGAGAAGATTGCCTAAAACCATCTGAATCTTCTGTTTTTTGCAGGGTGTTGGAGGAATTGATTATTGATTCCTTTTCATTAGTGGTTATCAGTTTATTCAAAGTTTTTATTTGAGTCAGCATTAGCAGTTTATCTGTTTCTAGAAAATTATGTATTTCATCTAAGTTTTCAAATTTATTGGCATAAAATCGTTTATTGAATTCATTCATTAAAAAATTATACTGTTTCTGTAGTTATTGCTTGATTTTCCTTTTTCTCTTTTGTCTCATTTATTGTTTTCTTTTTTTTGAAGAACCAGTTTTTTTTATAACTACTGCTTATTACTTTTCCTTACGTTTTCTTTAAGTTTAATAAGGTTTTATATTTGTAGCTTGTTGAGCTGACTCATAAATTTTGAGGAGAAATTGTACATAAGGCTACACATTTGACCTCAAAGTTCACTGTAGCCGAATTTCACAAATTTTCATTAATACATTTACTGTTCTAAATATTTAGTAATTTCCACTGTGGTTGACTCTTTAATCCATGAGTTATTTAGAAGGACATTTTTATGTTTCCAAACATATGTCGGTATTGTTTTTAACTATCATTATTATTATTATTATATTATTATTATTACTACTCCTTTTAATTTAATTGCACTGTGGTTAGAGATGATTTCTATGGCATTAGTCTTGTGAAATATGACTTCTTCTGAATATAGAATGTGATAAACTTTTATAATTGTTCTATGTGTCCATGGAAAGAATGTACCCTCCATACTTACTGGGTTCATAATAGAATGTTGCAAGTCAATTCTGTTGTTTAAGTCTTCTATATCTTTACTAGTTATTTCTCTGTTTTTCAAATTCCTGTTGAATGGCTTTGTCTGTTCCTTATTGTTTTCAGTTAGCTTTCTTTTATTTTATAAGAAACAAAGCTATATGATTAAGTACATGAAAATTTACTGTTGCTAGGTCTTCTTGCTTCATTATTTTTGCTGTGTCCCTTATCCAAATTACAAGTTTTTTGCTGTAAGTTCTATTTTGACCAATATTAATAATTTCTTTTGGTCACATGGCAAATCTTTATTCATCTCCTTATTTTCAATATTTTGGGGTGGTTTTGTTTAGGTATGCTGCTTGTAAGGAGTAGGTAGCTGGATTCTATTTATCTTTTTAATTTAATGTGAAAATCTGTCTTTTTAATAAGTGAATTTAGTCTATTTACCTTTTGTGTGATTATTGATATAGTTGACCTATTTCTACCAACTGCCATAATCTTTTTGATTTTTCATACCGTATATATTATATTCACTTTATCCTCAGTTCATTTAGAAGATATAGATTATCTTTCTATTCTTTGAAACAATCTTAAACTTGTATATGCATACTTTATAATTTGTTACTTATAATTCATGAAAACTAAATTTAACTTTTATCAGTGTTTCTATCCTTCTCCCCAAAACGATGTAGAACTTAGTATCCTTAAAGTACCTACTAAATGCCACCTCCAATTTTGTTTTCTTTTTTTTAGTTTACCTTTTAAGATATCCTCAATTATTTCTTGTATTCGATGATTAATTGTAATACTTTAAATTTTACTAACATATTTTAATCATTTCTGTTACTTATTGTTTTTTATATCCCATACTTTCCCTCTAGGTTTGTTTTCCTTTTTGATGAAATACATCCTTTAATATTTTTTTCATGAGAGTCTATGGAGTGTAAACTCTCTTCATTCCTATAAATCTGAAAATGTTTTTATTTTGACCTATTCCTTAATGATACTTTAGATGGCTTTAAAATTCTAGGTCGACAACTCCTTACCCTCAGCAGTTTGGAGACATAACGAGTCTACTGTTTTCTGGTATCTTTTGTTGCTAATGAGAAGTTCGATGTTCTGATTATATATAATCTCTTTAAAATATGTGGTCTAGCTTTAAAAATATTTGGACTAACTTAAAAATTGTTTTCTCTTTATTATTCTTGGTAATCTAAAGCTTCACTATGATTTGTCTAGGAATATATATATGTACATGTCTTCATTCTGTTGCATACTTGGAGTGAACTTTTTACCTAAATAATTCTGCCTTTCTTAACTTCTTCATTTCACCTTATATAATTTTCCCAAGTATTGATTCTCCTCCATCCCCTCCATTCTCTTCTGATGCCCTGTTACAATATGTAAGAACCTTTCTATTTTTCATGTCTCTAAACTGATTTTCAAATTTAGAAAATCTCTTTGTCTCTCTGCTGCATTGTGGGTGAATCCTTAAGTTCAACCATCCTATCCACAAACTGCAATTTGAACAAGATCATTCCAGAGTTCATCTCAACTATTGAACTGTTGCATTTTATTTAAAAAATTATTTTTAATGAGTTTTCTTTTTATCTCTAATATGTATAATCAGTTCTTCTTCATATCTCCCTGTTCTCATTTCATGTTATCCTGCTTTATTTTCTTACTTTTTAAACAAAAGTTTTCTTTCATGTTTCTATTCAAGTACATCCTAAATGTAATTATTTATAAGTCCATTCAAAATGGTATAATTTTTTTTTTTAGTCTGAAGGGCATTCACATCCTGATCATTAATTTTAGGCTTTTTTTCTTTGTACATTTTTACATTTTATGATTTTGTACTTAAAGGCTAGGCTCATTTTGAGTGATGGGTGTTTGTTTACCTGTCCCCCAACCCCCAGTTTCCCCAGCCAGGTGCATACCTCCCTATCTAGTTGTTTAGTGTGTTCCTCCCTCAAGGCCAGAACCAGATCTAATCACTGGTCAATGTGGTTCAGTTCCAGGTCACAGGATATCGTCTATAAGACAGCAGCTTGCTAAAAAGAGCAGCCTCAGTGGCACTTTTTTAGGCTTTTTTATGATTGAGGGAGTTTATTCCAGGTCAACCTGGCTGCAAGCACTGAGCACAAAGCGCTCAGTGTGCATGGTCACCCACAGGATACTTACCACGAAGGGGCTAAATTCTTAGCTGTGCAAACAGCTTCCCTCCCCAGAGATCAGCCGGCCTGCAGCTTGATCTACTCACTATTTTCCATTTCTGTTCTGGATTTGAGAGATGGTGTCTGCATTTTCAAGGTCATTATGTCATTCCATTCCTATCATTGTGATATATTTAGAGGAGGGGTGTGCAAAATACACAATCTTGCTCAAAGTCTAGATTTGCAGAGAATGGCTCAGACATTGTCAGCAGGTTCATGGGGGGGAACTCTCTTTTCTTGGGGGGTTGAAATCAGTATATATTATGTTATCTCCTACCCTTTAGAATATAAGAACCGGAAGGACAAGGTCTGTGGTTCTCTATCATTCCACGCATTTCTAGGACTCAGGAGACTGTTTGGCACGAAATGAGTGCTTCATAAATGTCATAGAAAAACTAAATAAGCTTCTCTGGACATTTTTTTGAACCTTTGTGATAATGTTCTTAGACTTAAATTCAAACAACTACCCCCTAGACCATAACTTCAGTGCTGCGCATAAAGTCAGCACATTTTTAAGATCAATGACATCTTGAAGTCAGCCATTAACTTCAAAAGTCAGAGCTGCTTAAGAGAGATATGGGCATACTCTGTTTTATCACAAAGGAGCAACATGGAAAAATATTCCCTGATATACATTCTACCAGTAAATTAAAAACAATAAACAAATACCTTCAAATTGCTTTCACAATGTGTTTTGTATGTAGTTCTCTTTGAATATTATTTATAAGAAATCATTTACTGATATTATTGTTAACCCAAATTATATACCAAAAAAAAAAAAAATTAAAAACACTACACAGGAAGAAATAATGAATAGTAGCTTTTAATTAAAACCAAAGTGAGTATAATCAATGCCTGTCCAATACAATAATGAGGTTAATTTAATTTTCATTTAATGGGAAAAAATGAAGCCTAAATCAACTGCATACGGAATTAAATGACAGCAATTTAAAAAATGCAAGTTTTTCTAAAGCAGAGTCTTAAGAGAATAACAATGGCCAAAAACAATGCCAACTAACAGGTCCATATCCTTCCGGTAGAGTTAGAGAGAAAGTTGTTAGCAGGACTATGCATTTTAAGCTTCAGGAAAGTAAAATTAATTAAGAAGCAATACACCAACTCTCTGAACTTTAGAGTCATTGAAAAAGTAGACAAAGATAGCTAAGGATCGCCAATTTGGGATCATGGCCCTAAAGGGACTGAAATAAACAGATTAGCACATGAGAAAGCTTCCTATCAGCTCCACTACACGTAGGGCAGTAACTGAACATGAGGTAGGAGAACAGTATGGGAGGGAACTGCCAAATCCCCGGACAGCTGTCTGTGGCTGTGGCTGAATCTGCAGCCCAGGGAATAGGATTCAGGTTAGGTAATAAGGTGGAACTGTTTTTCCAAGTCCAATTTTGGACTCTGAGAAAAGGTGGTTGCATCCAATTAGGACTTTCAGCTGAAGAAAAGACTCTACTTGAGATGGTTAATCTGTGAAAATGTAAAATGGGAGGCAAGGTGGTATAGCGTTCAGAGCACCAGATTCAAGGTTGGGAGTCCTGTCTCGATAGTTTAACAGCTCTGTGACCTTGAGCAGGCCACTTAATCTCTTTGAAGCTGTTTCCTAATCTGCAAAATTGAGTTCATCATAGATGACTGAGAAGACAGAGAGACGTTTGTTCGGTGCCTACTATGTACCAGTCACCTTACTAGACAGTAAACATTATTTCATTTAATTTCATGCCCATTTACTGATCTAATTGTCATTTTACTGGGACAAAATTGGGGCTACAAATGCGATTAGACCCAGCATTCACACCTTGTGTGCCTGTCCCCCTTCGCTCGGCTACATGCTATCCTATGCTTGTTCCTAGAGCTCAGCCCATATTCAAAGGCAAGAGGGGCCCATTGTGG
The DNA here is from genome assembly GCF_902729225.1 of Pteropus medius. NCBI lineage: Eukaryota > Metazoa > Chordata > Mammalia > Chiroptera > Pteropodidae > Pteropus > Pteropus medius. The sequence goes on along the minus strand of NW_024349800.1, from coordinate 47,915,091 downwards.
TTGAAGATATTTTGATCTTCTCTGCTCTGCATATTTTCTTTGATTGTTATTCTTGTTTCTATTGGACTTTTCCATACACACACGCATAGATACACACCACCAACCTCCCATATTCTGTCTGTCCTGCTTAGATTTGACTTCATAGCAGAAGGGATCATTTCATATGCAGTTCTAGGCAATCCCAGGGCACTTCTCTGGGAAAAACAGGTGCTATTCCTGTTTTATATATTCCTCTGTAAAAGATTAAACTATGTGCATTCTCTTAGTTTTTCACGCTGCTTTTTAGGTAACTAAAAAGTTCCCATCAGGTAACTGACAAGTTCCTGTTATTCACTACTTGATAATCTGTCACCATGCTCTAACAGGTCACTACTTCCTGTTACATAATTTGTCTCCTCATGCTATTATATTCAGCAGAATTCTGGGGTCACTCCCTAATCTCCCAAACTGACAATCAAGCATTGGTGACCCACCAACTCTCCTAAACGACTACTTAATCGCAGCAGGCCCAGAGCAGAGCAGCACTAGTTCAGGGTGTGTCAAGCGGTTCCCCCAGCATGACTGATCACACTGGAGCTGTAGGCTTGGTTTGGGCCAGATAATATTGTTAAGAATCCAGGTAGCTTTCATGGTCATATTTTATAAATTATACTTAGGATGGCTGAAAAAAGCAAAGAATTAAAAAAATATATATATATATATAATGTTTTTTTTCCTTCATAATTCACTCGCGATCTCCACCTCTTATTTAGTAACGATGGTCTATGGGGAGAACATCAAACTGTGCATAATCAGTGGTGCCCCATAACCACAACATATCTCCGAAGGGAGACGAGGATGTTGGAAGTGGGAAAACCAGCAGACTTAGCAAGAAAGTGAAATTAGTTGAGCACTTTTGATCACAGCCTAGTTCTCCTCAATCTGGGAAGGCTGCTGCTCTTGTCTGAGCTCATGACTTTGGTTTCATGGAGCAAAGGAGAGGAATATCCCTTTATAAGCCAACTCAACACCAGTGATCTTTGGGGTCACTGGAGTAGTGAATGAGGCCATCAAGCTCTGAGAAGAAAGCAAAAGAACTAAAAATTTGCCAAAGAACTTACAACTGGTCATCTTTAGGACTTTTTTTAAAAGTTCATTTAAAGAAGAATTAGATGAACTATTAACCAGAGAAGAACTATGAAAATAAATATGCAAAGGAGATAAAAAGAGACCACAATCATTTATGTACATGTTTATATCTCATATTAGTTTGTGCATGTATCTTAGTTTTCCCCTCTTCTATCCCTAAGGCTTGTCATGATACCTAGTACTTAATAGATGCTCAATGAATGATTAATTAAGTTAAATATTCTACCAGTATAAGTACTTCCAAACATGCTATCATAATCTGACACTTGATCTCACTCAAAATAGCAAAGCATGACAAATATGTTATCTGGGGCATGATGGGATGTGTCACAGTAGACTCCAGAAAGATGGGTTAACTGAAGCAGATGGAACATGGCCTCCAGAGGCTCACTCCAGGATGGAGAGCTGTCTCAGGTGCTGAGACTTGATATCTGAAGGACATGATAATAGAAAGCTGGTTATGCAGGTGTTCTGAAAAGGACATTGCCCCATAGGAGAGAGATACATGTCAAAAAAGAAGACCAATAGCAGGTAATGCTCATAAATGCAGGAAGGAGGGAATTATTTAGGTAGCAGGGTCTCAGTCATTGCATTACATCCAGGCTAGGACTCTAAACCTTGAGCATGGGAGCAAGCACTTGTCTGACAGGGACTAGTGCATGAGTCAAGGCCTCGTGTACCATGGAATAAAGCAGAAGTCTGATATCATCCCTGGAGACAAGGGACAAGGGTTTAGAGTTGGCCAGGCTAAAAGTATGACCTGATGCCGAGTCCCAGAATATTCTTAAATTGCCCCTGCCTAAGTCAGAATTGGAGCTGGACGCAGGAGAAGGACTGAGCTTGTAATCAGCTGGGTCATGTGATCTTGGCCATGGGAAGAGATAGGACCTGGCCCGTAGTCAGATGGTGTGTTCACGTATTATTCTGGATCATTTGCTAGCACTCCAGTGACCTGAAAGTGCTCACATGCCAGGTCAATGAGGGGGAGAAACAACATGCTTGTTATATATTAGGCCAAGGTTCTGTGTGTTCTCTGGATCAGCAGCATCAGCCTCACCTGAGAACTTGATAGAAATGAAAATTATCAGGCCTTGCCCCACACCTACTGCATCAGAAACTTGGGCGGGGAGGGGGGGCGGGGCGGCAGGAGACAGCAATTAGTGCTTTAACAAACCCTTCAGATAATTTCCACACACATTCAAGTTCAAGAACCACTGTAGTAGGCACCATCAAAGTCAGGTGTTCTTCTTTTTTTATGGACCCTTTGAGAGTCTGATGAAGCTTATGGACCCTTTCTTAAAGTAATGTTTTCAAATACATAAAATAAAATACGTAGAACTACAAAGGAAAACAACTATACTGAAAAATACCAATATATAAAAAATTATGTTATAGTAATATGTATTTATGCTTGACACATTTAATAATAGTATCTCATGGCAGATCTAATATCTGTAAATTTGAAGTATTAATGAGCTTAAACAATATTTCATGATGTCTGCAACTACTGTAATGAGATTTGTATTTGTGACAAAATCATGCATTCTACTACTTTTGCTACAGTAGATTTACTGCCTACATTCACAGTTGAAGAAATGCTACATTTCCATTACAAGTAGTAAAAATACAGATGTAATTTTTCCATCCAAGTTCATAGATCTTTCAGTTCTATCCTCAGTCCTTCAAGGATCCATGGACCCATGATAAAGACTTCTGGTCTAAGTATTTAATAAACATCATCTTATTTTATTCTTTTAACAATCTTATTCTTAATATTCTCATATTATAGATGAGGAAATTGATGCTCAGAGAATTGAAGAAATATGTCCAATGTTTTACACAGCTAGTAAGACATGCAGTGCAGATTGAAAAGACACTGTGTAATCAGGTTTTCCTGAATAATCCACTAGTTTCTCCCCAATGCCCAAAATAGGGCCTGGTCCATAGTACCATGCTTAGTAAGTATTTGTGTGAATGAAAGAATAAACTGAATTGGACTGAATGAAAGCCAAGTGTGCCTACCTCAAAAGTCCACGCTCTTTCTACTCCCATCCACCCTATGCTACTATTAAAATGAAACATTTCTTACTTACCCAGGAGACAGGAAAGGGGAGTTCAGTTCCCTGATCTGCTAGACCCAATAGCTGAGCATTTTGATTTGAAATTCATGCTGAATACACATACATGATCAATGTTATTCCATCAAAATAAGAAAACAATTTGACAAATTGAGGAGAGAGGCATTTCTCTTAGAAGCAGTAGAGCTTGTTTATGAAACAGGTTGTTACTTCTACTCAACACGTAGCTTCTTTAACTGACAAAGGAGGCAGTTTCATCAGTAAAGGGGAGAGGCAGAGACTACCCGAGGGGATCTGTAGAGGCTCCCGGAGACAGACAAAAGGAGAGAAAAAAAACACAGATGGCCACCTTCTCATCCGAGCAAACCAAATTTTTTCTCTGGGGCTTTTCATAGATGTCTAATATTCTTAACTAAGCACACTTAATTTAATTACCTTAAAGGTGAACTGGCTGCTGAAAATTCATTTACATAACAACAATTCTAATGCTTATAAATTGAATGAACAATTAAATTCTTAAGAACAAATGTATAGGCTATAAATGAAATATCTATCTAGTAGAATCAGTCAAACGCTAATCATGAAAAATATCACCTTTGTTTTGACTGGAAGTATATGCCATGGTTACTATTCCAAATTATAGTATTGCAGGATCTGTTTTAACAATCATATGAATTGGCAATCCTATATTTAATGTGTTTCCATTTCCTTCTGGATCAAAAATTCATTTATCTTTAGGCAGCGTCTTCTTGCCCCAACCCAGCATCAACACTGTTATCAGTGGAAGAAGGGTATTGGGTATACTGGAAGACATTGGGCTTGCTAGTGGGGAGGTCTCAAGAATAAAACACAATCTCTGCTCTGCTCTTGCCTTGAGGAGAGAACAGTGCAAGTCGTTGGTGGTTCAGGCCAGAGTTGCTTAAAAAGAGTAAGGAAAAAACGTATTCAAAATGGAAAGAATTAGGCCTTAGGGTGAGACTTGGCTTTGCCCTAACTGGGTCCTATTCAGTTTTGGGTTTGTCCAGTGTCTAGCTCAGTGTGTGGCACAGAGTGAGCACTTGGAAGTTTTGATGATTTCACTTTGGTCCAGTGGTTCTGCCTAAAAACCAAAAAACCAAAAGTACAGATGGGGAGCTGCCTTCTGTTCATAAATGTTCTTAAAGATGAGTTTTGATGCCAGAATCAACATCAAGAGTGTGTTTGTGTAAGCTATGGATGCAATCCAAGGCTATCTGCTTACGCAGGTGCCTACTGCAGATTACTGGTAGGTAAGTGTTCTGATTTTAAGAAATCAGCTTCAAAGGGGCTATATTAGCCTAAATCCTTGGCCAAATTTTAAAACAGATTTCTAACCAGATGATTTGAGAACATTTAAAAAAGAATGCAGGAATCACTGAAAAGCCACCATCAGTAAACTCAGAGTCAGGCTTACAAACCAAAATTGTTTTCTCTTCTGATAGTCTTGGCACATGGCAGGTTAGGGAGTAATGCAGTAGAGAGCATGCATCTCATTTCAGCTTTCGATGAAATCTTTCCTGCTATTCTTTCGAGTAATAAGATAGATGTGGATTAGTTGATAACAGTATTAAGTGGATTTACAGTTGCTTAGTGTCAACAGCAAAGGAGCATGGATTAATGTCTCTCTGTCCTCTGCCCTGTCTTGTTGAAGGCTGTTGCCAGACAGGGGGACTGGAAGGCCTGCAGATCAGATTTCCAAATAGCTCCATCCAAGTAGCTCACTCCTGAGATTGTAGTGTCTCCAGTTGCCTCAAGGACTCCTTTGCTCCAGGCCCTGGTCTTCCCTCATTTCAATCTGTCACCAACCAGCCAAAGCCAAAGAGAGTAAGTGTCTTCTCCAACTGTCCCTTAACAGAAGGAGCTGCCTTGGAAGGGCAATGTGAGTCCTACTCAGGACGTTTTCTAGGAGGTTCCTGCATCAGGGAAGGTTAACTAAGGGGTTTGCTAAAGCTTTTCCATTTGCCCTTTTTTTCTTTTATTATCTGAGGGAGCAGTGTATGATGAAAAAAATAATAGCTTTCAAAACAGAAATGACTTCATTCTCTATTCCTTTGGTAAGTCTCCGTTTCTTAATAGGTACAATGGGAATAATAACTCCTTTTTCACAAGGCTGTGAGCGGAATACTTATTGTGGCCTATCTAAAGCACAAAGCACAGAGTAAACTTTTGATATCTGTTAGTTACCGCCCATCTCCCAGCACCAGGGTCTAGGGCGTGCACTTTGTAAGGAGGCTGAACAGGCTCCCTGAGAGGTGCCATGCAGAGGTTAGTGATGCAGCCCAGAGTACCTCTTTGCAAGGCCACCACTGCCAGGATAAAACAGTACTATTCTTTCTACCCTTGAAGGTCTTTGATTCTGGCAGAGCTGAGGGGAGGCAGTGGAGCGAATGCAGAGAGATGCACTGTGTCTCCTGCTAACTTCTCATGGATTCTTCAGCAGGTTGCTCAGAGTATAGGAAAACTGTCCCAGTGTACTTATATGAGCAATAAGAAGCAGAATCTCAACGTGATAGCTCTGGGGAGGATTAGTTGAGAAAAAGGTATATGAGATTGCCTGGATCAGAGCCTGGCACCCAGGAAGTGCCAAATAATTGACAGTTTTAAAAATTATCTGTAGCAATAACAGCATCAAGCACAGCCCCCAAGCCTTTAGATCTTCGGACCTGATATTAGTCCATTCAGGGTCTCTGTTAATGGTGAGGGGACTACAGCTAGAAACAAAACAAAACAACAACAAAAACCTTGGACAAGAGCTGTAGGAGAAATATGCGATGAGAGGTGAATGCTAATACTGCAGAGAGCTTGCTAAACAGAGGTTATTTAGAGATTAAAACCAGCAAACTTTCCCACAGTCACAAGGCCTGAGACACTGAAATGAGGCACTGAGTCCTAAAAGGGGCTGGCGGGGAAGTAGAGGCTGGGCATGGCTCCAACACAGGCTCTGTCCCAGCCAGGTAGGTATCGGCCAAGTCAGGCCCTTTTGCCTTCTGACCCATCCCAATCTGGAACAGAAAGCAGTGGGTTGGACACGCTTCCCCTTCGAGTCCTTCCTAGATCTAAAATCACAGGATTCCAGGTCAGCCTGGCCTTGTGACATGCCATTACAATGGGCCCTTCAGGTGCCTCGATAATTTTGTCTATGGCTAAAGGTTTAGTAAATTCCATGCTATTGTGAGAAGCTCAAAGCTCTTTGAGTGTGTGTGTGAGCTGCGTGTGAGCTGTGAGTGAGTGTGTGTGTGTGAGTGTGTGTGTGTGTGTGTGTGTGTGTGTGTGTGTGTGTAGAGTCTCATAGTTCCTTGCTGCTGGACCTCAGTTGGAGCAATTTTTTCTTCCATCTATTTATTCATTCTGTAAATACGTTTTGCTTACCTACTAAAACCAACTCATGCTTCACACCACAACATATTTCCCCAAAGTTGCTAGCATGTTCTCTGTTCAAAAAATTTTTTCCAACACATTTCCATTTGGCATGCTTACGAGGGCACAGTGTTTAATGCACATCAAGTGTATATTGCTGAGATGGACTTAGGGAGTGTGCTGGGCATCTCCTACCCACTCCCAGATCCGCTCTTTGCCCTTTTCCTCCCTGCTTCACGCTGCAGGATACCGCATGCAGTGCATCCCAGGCTCCCTTGTTTTTGGCTACTGGTTGGGTTTGGCCACTGGGGAGCACTGCAAGAGAGAAGAAGGAAGAAGGAGGAGTGGCATTGGGAATTTATTCCTCTACTTCTCTTACTGAGACATGGCCATAATCTGTCCCTCAGCAAAGGTCATTGCCCCTCTCACGGCAGCCTTCTCTTCACTGCTCTCTCCCTCTGCATTCTACGAACTATGCCCCCTACCCCTTCAGGACTGGGCAGCCACGGCCTGCAGTTACTGGCCCTGAGCTACTGCTCTGTTCCTGGTGATTTCGTTCCTCTGCTAACACCTTTGTAAAGAACTTCCTTTCTTAAACGCACCTCAAATTTTCCAATTTGAATCTGCCATTTCTTTCCTCCTAGATAAAGACCATCTATTTCAGCCTCTTCATTTTGACAGAAGAGGAAACTCAGGAAGTGACTGTCAAGGTTGCTCAACCCCAGAAAACTAGAACTCAACCCGAAGAAGCCTGTGATGAATATATAGAAAACTGACCCAGATTTTCCTGTTTTCTTGTGTTTAGTTTTTTTTTAGTCCCTAGGCTATGCCATCAGGAGGTTTCACAGTGTAATTAAGCATGCAGGTACATACAATGAATGCAGCTATGGTTCAGCATGTCCACTCAAGCTGCTGATAAATTCAATAATGAAATGCACATTTAAGTTTACTTAAGAGAATCCAATGTATAGTTGGGGAAAAGAGTATAACCTCACATACCTTTTTTTTTTTTCACAAGAGAGAAGCTTTACATAATTCCTGCTCTGAGATCTCTTCTCTAGCCACCCTTCCCCCGACTGATGATGGTTCTTTGCTCCAGAATCTATTGTCGCTTTACATGTAGGGATCAAGTGAAATAACTTATCTGAAGTACCTCTAAAAGTGTAATACGCTTCACAAAATATAAAACATTATAGGTACTCAACCTATAAATAATTGATTTAAGGAGAACATATGCATATAAACAGCTTTTTTTGCTCATTATCTATTACATCAGCTCTTTAGGCAAAATGTTAAGGCCCTCTAAAAACGTACCGCTTTTCCTGTAAACCCCCCTCACTTTTTGATTAAGGCATTGTGGGGTAGCGGAACTAACACATACAATCTTGATTCAAATCCTAGTTCATGGTCACCATGTATAGTTGTGCAGGCTGTCCCCTGCACAAGGATGCCACATGTAAGCCATTCACAGAATAGATGTTTGCTTCTTTTATGACAATTTTCCAGAAGATGGTAGTAGAGTGGTTTGCTCTGTTAAAATTGGTATATTATGACAGTTTTACAACAGATGAAAATAAAATGTCTTGAAGAAGGGATACCTTTTCCTAACATGACCTTCTCCTAACTTCACGAAAAGCAACTGTATGAGTTTATGAAAATACTTTAATTTAACCCTGGTTTCCTAATCCAATCAGTGGGCATCCCTTAGAATAGAGATGGCAAATATTTGTTATAGGTACCCTGATACTCTCTGTCCATGGCAGACCCCAGTAGCCCATCATGACTCCCCCTTTCTCACCAAGTCTGGATGCAACCCGCACCATGTCCTAGGAAACTACTACCAACCAAATGGGGTTGGCATGTCAGCTGACACCCATTTGCTGTTACTGCCCGAGAGGGTTGTAAGGATTTCAAGACGATGCATCTATAGCGCATGGAGCATCATGATGAGTGTTACATGAGAACACATCACTCCCACCGGAGCTTGGAGCGTTCTTCACGTCTCAGGTTACCATTCCCTCCACTGTTGATACTTGGCTCCTGCCTCTCCACCAACCCATGCTGTGCCTCAAACACTGATCGAATACCAACGAAGCCTTGGTGTGTGTCAGACACTGTGCTTGCACCTCAGACCTGGGCTCCCAGCTCTGTGCATGTCCTCGCTGACCTCGGCTCACTCAGGGCCCTTCTCTCTTCTGTAAGCTCTGCACAGAGCCATACTCTGTTGCTCACTACTAATTAGCACTTGGTGATTTGTAAGCCTCTGTAAAACTAATTATAAGTCTTTCATGTGTCTAGTCTCTGTATTCCCATCAAGAAGGCAAATCCCTTGAAAATAAAATCTTTTTCTGTTATTTAGTCTCAATATTTGGCTCACATGGGAACTCCACAAACCATACTGTTTTGGTCATGTAAAGGGCCTTCACAAATAAAGCATGATCATTTGTTATAACTAGTCCCTGGTCCCCTTTTTCATCCGAGGCTAAGAAAATGAATATAGTCATAAAATGATTATTGCTCTCCTGGTCCAGAAAGTAAATTTAAATTTTTTTTCCTTCTTAAGTCCAAAAAACACAAACCTAATTGAGAGCCCCTGATATCTTTATAATACTATCACTTATAGTAAGTAATAATGGTATAAGTCAAAATGCAATTTCTTAAGCCATTACTATTAACTTCCTTAGGATTCATTTTTCTTTCTTCCCCTTCTCATTTTGCCAAATGCATTTCAGTAAATGCATATAGGAGCTGAGAGGATGATAAAGAATTATGGGTTTCAGTATTTATTCTATGCTCTCCTAATATTGTAGCTATATTCCTTCCAGAGGAGATGGCATTTTGACTGTGGGTGATATGATTAATGTTCAAATATGGTTTGAGAAGTGGGATGGGAGGCATGGTGGGGGTGAGGGGGAGATATCCTCCATTAAGCTATTTAGGTAAGGGAATACTCATCGATATAAAATATAGAAAAACCAAAACAGAATAGTTTTGAATTGCAATCCTTTTCAGGAGTCTAAATAAAGCACGTAGGGTCAGGGAAGGTGTGCAGAGGGCCCGTAAATATGGGGAAATCACTGACGCTTTCTGCGTTCTGATTTCTTCATCTGTAAAAGGGAAGTGCTGACTCACTGTCAGTGACGCTCCTGATGTCGTGAGGCCTGAAATCAGGGTTGCAGATATGCAGACCGGGGACCCTGCTGAGGGGAAGAGGGTCCCCCCAATCCAGCCTGGCTCCACTTGCCATGCTACAGCCTTTTGCTCATTTGTCTGCCAAGAGCTGGGGCCTTTTTCTAATTTGTAAGAGGCAGTTGTTTGTGCTACCAGCCACCCTGATTGAGGTAAGTGTGTGATGACATTATTATTCAGCCAAGGGCTTCCACTTTTTCCTAAGGAGTATCTACCCCTCCCGCCAGTGGAGAGAATGTGGAGTTGGATCATCATTATAATTGAACTCAGGACGAAATGGTGGCAAGAAGCAGCCAAGCACACAGATTCACAGGATCACAGCATTCTGAAGCTGGAAGATCACCTACCAATTCCAAACGCCCATTTTACAGAAAAGGAGTCCAAGACTCAAAATAACTGCCGCACTCAAAAAAGAAAAGAAAAAAAAAAAAGGCTAATTATTAAGTTCATAAAGCCGGCTGGCGGCAGCTAGAATGAGAACCCTGTATCCTGACTGACAGGCCTACACATTAGAAGCAGGAGTCCTCCATTCTCAATATATATGCCTGTCGCCCCGGTTTTATGCCACTTGAGAATCCACCACCCTCTGGACCTCCTTCCCGGGTTCTCTCTACATTTGGGCTGAGGGTCGCCTAGCTTCATGGACACCTGGAGTTTTGACACTTTCCTCACCACACATTTCCCTGAGTCCACCCTCTGGAATCCTCTCTCATCCCTCTAGCCTGCCCCTTCGTCAGGCTTGTTGTTACTGCTCAAGCGATAACGTCCAAACGCCAGCCGTCTCCAACCCTTCTCCCCTCATGGGGGGCCTCTGCTCTTCTCATAACGAAATCCTTCTTCAGTGGAAGCCTATTCACGCTTCCGTCCCTCCCTCCCTCCCTCCCTCCCTCCCTCCCTTCCTTTTCTTGACTGACTGACTGGGTCTTGTCCTCCTCATCTCCCCATAGCTGCACTTCCCTCAGCCAGCTCTTCCTCTTTTTGTCCTTGCCAACCAACCAAACCTCCCTCTTCACACCCTCTCCTATCCCGAGTGCTTGATTTCCTTATTCATCTAATGCTTGTCTCTACCTCATCACCCTGAGTGTCCTATCACTGAGGACATTCCAACATTCCACAAACACTTGGGCCTCACGGTTCTTGGACTTAAACTTGGAAGGTGTCCATTTGTCAGCCCTCTCATACAGCTGCTCCTCGACCATGATTTCAGACTCTAAGGCTCCTCTCTGGCTACCTTTTCCTTTCCTTCATCCTCTCTTTTTTTTTTCCCAGAACCATCTCCTCACACTCATCATGAACTCTAATCCTCGACTTCATATCCTCCTTGATCCCTTGGATCCTGATTTCCTTACCATCCAGCCTGGACTTCACAGACACTGGTTTTATCCATGTTTGCCTATCCTGAGGAGGCATGTCCTTCTGGCCTGTCTCACCCATCCCCAACTGGGCAAACCTTCCATTTGCTCTCTTCCTTCAGGTCACCAGGAGCTCAGCATTGTTGTCTCAAGACCCACTGGTCTGCTCATACACATAGGGGCTCTGATCTCAGCTGGATCCAGTGCTTTCTTCTCCAGTTTGTGGCCGTCCACATTCCTTGTAACACCAGCTCTAAACACGTCAGCTCTTCCCCAGTGCATTCCCATCTTCTCGCTGTCAGAACTTGGTCTTGCTTCCTGCCTTCCTCGGGGACTGGGCTGTCCACCAGGAGCCTTTCAGCCGCCCCTTCTCTACCTTATTTTTTCCTGATACCCGCTCCATCTTCTTGTCCTGACTTCTTGTTTTAAATGGAAAACGAGTTGCCCAACTCACCCTTTCCAGCTATTCTAGATATTTCCTGAACATTTCTCTTTTTCTTTTAATTCCTTTGTCTCTTGCTAAGGGTTTCTCTTCCCTCCACTGATTCCTTCAAGTTTTTACCATAATTCCCTTCTTTTATTATCAAATATCAATGACTTGATTTCCACTCACTTGGTATTTAACCCTGTGCAGCCTCACTGCCATGATCGCAATTCTCTGAAGATGTTCTGCCAGGGGTCGCCTGTTACCTCCCACTTGTCCAAAGGCTTTGGTTAACTGCTGTCAACCTCTAAATGATTCTCCTTGGAACTTTCTGACCGTTCATTTCCATGTCCCTAACTGGCCCGCTGCTCCTGCAAGTACTGACCACACTTCCCTTGGTCCCCTTTCTCTGACATCTCTGGAGGACAGCCTCAGCACAACTCTATGCCCTCGTCTTCCCCCCTCCCCGGGAAAGCACATGTCCTCTAAATCAACGGTCCCCAACCTTTTTGGCACCAGGGACCGGTGCTCCTATGAGCATCTAATGCCTGATGAGCTGAGGTGGAGCTGAGGCGGTGATGCTAGCGCTGGGGAGCGGCTGCAGATACAGATGAAGCTTTGTTTGCTCGCCAGCCTGCTGCTCACCTCCTGCTGTGCGGCCCAGTTCCTAACAGGTCAGGGACCTGTACCTGTCTGTGGCCTGGGGGTTGGGGATTCCTGCTCTAAATGATGCTGTCTCTGTGGAATGCCTCTCCTGTCTCAAGCTCTCTCTGGACTTCTTCCTAGCCCCTAAAATTTGTTGCTGTTGTGGTGGTGGTGGTGGTAAAATTTGCCATCTTAACCATTTTTTAGTTGTATAGTTCAGTGATATTAAGTACATTCACTCAGGTCTAAAGCCATCACCACCATCCTTCTCCAGAACTTTCTTCATCTCGCAAAACTGAAACTATACCCATTAAACACTAACTCCCCATCCCCTTCTACCTTCAGCCCCTGTAAACCATTCCACTTTCTGTCTCCATGAATTTGACCTCCCTAGGTACCTCATATAAGTGGACTCATACAGTATTTGTCCTTTTGTGAGTGGCTTATTTCACTTAGCATAATGGTGTCAAGTTCACCTAGGTATGGTATGTGTCAAATTTTCCTTCATTTTTAAGGCTAAATAATTTTCCATTGCATGTATGTACCACATTTTTGTTTATCCATTCAACCTTTGATAGACACTTGTCACTTAACAATGTTTTTAATGAGCTTCTGTGTGCCAGGCACTAGTATATACTGGAGAGCAAACAGATATCATCCCTGTCCTTGTAGAGTTTACAGTCTGCGTGTCGCCCTCATTATTGGGTATAAGTCGATCTCCCCTAATGGGAGTCCCCTGAGGATACAGACCACATCCAGCCCCCCTGACAACCCTGAACCCCTAGCAGAACTTCTTGCACAGAGTTGGCATCCAGTAAAAATTTGTTGGACGACTGAATGAACCCAATAAGCACTTGTGAATAGATCGGTTTTATAAATACATCTTCGAATTCCTTCTCCTGAACTTTTATCCCCAGAGAGCGTTTGCAGTAGAAGTTGCCTCCAAACACAGCATGGATCATTCAAGTTTTTATTACTGAGAGGTTCCTGTGACTCCATAAATCTTGAGCTCCCCAATGCAAATTGCCATTGAACAAGCAGAACAATGACATGGCATTCTTTTTATCAAGGGACTAGTATTAAGACAGATTAACTTGGAGGCAACAGCACCAGCCTGGGTATCTGCCCCATCCCTCATTCTTATTGTGATTAATGAGATGGGGGACATACTTTTTTCTATTCTGCCTGAAAACATATTGAGTTTATGCCTCGTCCCACATTGTTAAATATTGTCTTAGAATTACATTATCTCTTACGCAGACGGATGGGCCTGGTGCTGTGTATACTGTTGACAGTTTTCCTGAAGTGGAACCAGGATCGGTAAGGGAATCATTCAGCCGTGATTATAGCTGGAAAGCATGCAGAAGCCCCCAGTAAAACTAGCATATACAGGTATACAGGTATTTTGATTGCAAAAGCAAAAGATTAATGAAAGGTACATAGATGCTATGGGCCAAGAACCAAGACAGAATGAGGTAGACGTGTCTTTATAGTGGGCAGCTAACTAATAACAATGCCATCTTGAAGACGCAGAACCCTTTACGGGGTCATGTCTTTGTATCTGCAACTTGAGTGCCTTAGCACTGCGTAAGGGCTCAATAAATTGTATTTTCATACTATTTTATTTTATTCTTAACCTTATGAGATAGGTAATGAATCATTATTCCCAATTTACATGTGAAAAAACTGAGACAAAAAGTGGTTTGAATGAGTCACCTGAATTACCAGGGAGCTGGGATTAGTCATTAGGCCTACTGAATTGACATTCGGGGACTGCTCTTTCACTTAATTCACTCATTTTTTTTTTCAACAAATGTTTGTTGAGCAACTAATATGTTCTATCAGGTTCTGTACTTGATTTGGGTGAAGGCTGAAGAGATGAAGAAGACATGATCTCTTTCCTCTGGAATATCACAGCTTATAAAGGATATGGATATAAAAATGAATCCTTATAACCAAGTTGCCAAGAGCAAGAATAGAGGCATGGGCATCATCCTGTGGCCCATGGTGGTCTGGAGGACTGACTTTGCTTGGTGAGGTTCATGGAAAGGCACAGGGATGTAAAGCAGCCTTCATGTTAAAGGAATTCCTGTCAGCATGGCTGGAAGGTGGGGGTGGGGGTGAGGAGCAGCAGAGAAGAAAGACTGGAGAAGGAGCAGGGGCTAGATTCACTTAGCATTCAATTGACAAAATTTATGGAGCACCTACCAAGTACTACGAACTGTGCTTGATGCTGCTGATGCAGCGAATGTAATAAGAGAGAGAAGGTCCTTACCCTCATGGAGCTTTCTGTCCAGTGAGAGAGTTAGACGATAAACAAGGAACCAAATACATTAGTAAGTTACCAAATTGTGAGCAGTGCTAAAAGGAACTAAAAAATGTGCTGTGATAGAGAAAAAACAGGTCGCAGCAAGCATTCCTGAAGTGGTGATGTTTTAGCTGAGACCTACAGGATGAGCAGGAGGTAACAGAACAGGGCCAAGGGAAGGGTGTTCCACGCTCGGAGAGCAGTTAGTGTAAAGGGACTGTGACTGTGGAGGGGATGGAATGAGAGAGGGTGGGCAAAGCCAGGTCATACAGGGCTTTTGGCCAAGATTTTATTCTAAGACCAATGGGAAGCCATTCAAATGTTCTATAGTGAAATGACAGGGAAGTCCAGGGTGACTATAACAGTCAAGAGGTGTTGAGGGCTGCTTACGGTCTGCCGACACCCGAGGAGTCCTGCTGTGTTAGGATTATGAAGGAAAATGGAGTTTCTGTCCAAGAGGGGTTAGTAATAGGACCAGGGTAAGGGAAACCACCTGGGCCGAGAGTAACTCCAGAACCTTTGGGCCTTCGATGTGGCATAACTGGGGAGCAGCTGGGAGGCTCTGTGGCTCTCAGGGTAGGAATGCTGATGAGTTCACTACTGCGTGGGGAAACTTGAGGGCAACTTTCTAACCATCTGGGGCACCCAGGTTTCTCAAAGTCTTCAGCATAGCTTCCCAAGGCTGTTAGGATGGGGGTAGGTATCCAGGGACCTGCCGTTACGCCAGAGCTGGGCAGGTGGCTTCTTCTCCCTGGGTGTGTGCCCGTTTCTTCTCAGTAGACTCCTGGGGCATCAGTGGCCCCAGGTGAATGTGCTGTGAGTTCCCTGTCACAGAAAACACTGAAAAAGACTGACAACCACTTGGCAGGAGCTTCAAATACCAGCTGGAAGTTGTACTAAATGTCCTAAAAGTCTCCCTCTGCCAGAGTTTCTTGTTCCCCTCCTGTTTTGAGGCCAGCACTCCTGACATGATTGGAATTCCATTCTGGATGAAAGAGCTTGAAAGGACACTGGAATTGGGCCTTCTGCTGCCTACCCCCCATTTGTAGTGGCTGGGAGCTTCGGGGAGTTGCTTCATACTGATAAATGGGTGCAGGGCAAGCCGGGGCAGCAGCAGCCACAACACACATCGGAGCAGAGAGATCATCATCCCCAGAGGCCAATCCCAGTACCACTCGGCTCCTCTCTGACATACGGCAGCCAAGGGGTACTATAGCCTCCCTAAAGAGAACACAGTGAAAAGTCGAGATGATTTCAAGCTCCAGACAGGACAGATTAATTTGTGTGGTTCGACAGCCGGCAGCAGCCCCACTGGGGCTGTTTACTGACATCCACCATGGAGTGAATGGATGTGGAAGAAAAGTCAGCCCTCGTGTTAGTAAGCGGCTGTGGACGTTGTAATGAAACCCACGTGGACTCCTGCAGCTAACCCCTGAACTGATGAATTCTGGTTCGCCGCAGTTTGTGTGGTCTGCCCTCCTAGAGTCAGTCCTCTCCCGAAGAGCATCTCTCCTTGCCTGACGATCTTTAGGGTCAGGGCTCTCCAAGGGGACTGTGGCCCCGGAAGGATGTTTGGCGAAGTGGGGGCGGTAGATCGTAGTAAGTCTCCACCAGAGACGACGTTCTGGAGCAGCAGGACTCAGTCTCTTTTCTCCACGCACAGAGTTCTCAGATCAGGGGCGAATATCAGACTCTTTAGAAAATGGATTTGGAGGGGGCGGAGAAGGCTGAGAGAGTATTTTGGGTGGGACATTGTGGCGATGGCCCATTTTACAGCTGAGGAAGTCGATTAAAGCAAGAGGCAGAAGTCGTGGCAAAAATATAGAGCAGTTGGAACCCTCATGCACTGTGGATGAGAATGTAAAATGGTGCAACCACTATGGAAACAGTATAGATGGCGGGTCCTAAAAAAATTAAAAATAGAGTTATCATAGGACCCAGCAATTCAATTTGTGGGTGTATGTCCAAAAGAATTGAAAGTGGATCTCAAAGAGATATTTGTACACCCACGTTCATGACAGCGATATTCACAATAGCCGAAATGTAGGAGCAACTTAAATGTCCATCAACAGATGACTAGATAAACAGAATGTGGTATACACACATAATGGAATATTATTCTGCCTTTAACAGAAATAAAATTCTGACATATGCTACAACATGGATGTACCTAGAGAACATTATGCTAAGTGAAATAAGCCAGTCACAAAAGGACAAATATTGTGTGTTTCCTCTTATATGAGGTACCTAGAGTAGTTAGATTCAAAGAGACAGAAAGCAGAATGCTGGTTTCCAGGAAGTGGGGAACCAATATTTATGTGGCTATGGAGTTCCAGTTTGGAATGATGAAAAAGTCCAGAGGTGAATAGCAGTGATGTGCTTAACACGACTAAATCGTACACTTAAAAATGGTTAAGATGGCAAATTTTATGAGTATTCTACCAATATTAAAATTTTTAAAGATTAAAAATTATTTTTAAAAAAGTAAGAGACAGAAAGGCAAATCAGGGGTGCAGGGCTCACTTTTCACTAACATTTCTAATACCTCAGTGTCCCCAACACCGCCTGCAGCTTAGGAGGTTTTGTGTTTGAGGGATGAAAGAATGAGTTGAGCCCAAAAACTGAGGAGCAAAAACTTCACAGAACAAGAGCAGGAAAGGTAGGCCAATCTGATTGAGTCATGACATAAGGTGTGTCCCTACAGTACAGCAAGAGGCCACTAAAATCACTCAGCTGACATTTCTGAAGGCCTGCTTGCCAAGCCACCTGCTGATTATAATCTGATATTTTGGCTGCCCATGTGCATTTGCTTGTGGGCAGAGAACACATTAAATGGCCAAAGAGAGGATTCTCACGAATCATTATACGTTTTATTGGATATTTAAAAATTAGCACAGATGACTTACATATGTCTTTTGTGAGTGTGGTTAGCCTGAGTCCTGAGCAGGTCTGGCCCTGCAAAACTGAAAGTCTGATCTAGAACTCAGTGAGTGCACTGAGAAACTGCCACCCTCCAGGGCCTTGCTGGCTCTCTCAATCGTTTCTACCATCACTCATCTGATGAGCAAGGAGAGCAGAAGATGCACTCAGACTCTCTCTAAATGTTCTCACCTTTAGCCCCAATTAATATCTGCGTGGAGACATTCAGATACATTTCCTTTAGACCCCTGCTACCTAAAGTGGTTGGGGAAGCATCAGCATTGCCTGGGAGCTTGTTACAAATGCAGATTTTCAGCTCCATCTATGACCTACTGCAACAGAATCTGCATTTTAACTAGATACCCAGGTGATCTATATGCACAACAAACCCTCAGGAGCTCTGCTTCAGACCATCTAATTCCTGTTTCCCAAGCATGCCCAGTCTTGGGAGTCATCTAGGGGTGCATTATTAAAGAGATCCCCAGGCTTCTCCCTTGGTGATTATGATTCAGTAGGCATTTTTACTTTAATGGAAAGGAAAAAAGGCTGGTAATGGGATATGAGTAGTGTGTGCAGATATCTCCATATTTGAACTATCAGGAAAGAGGGATATTCAAGCTAAGCTATAAAAGACACTTGTTTCTGAGACCTGCCGCCTCGCCTCCCCAGTGCCAATGGTCTTGTGGCAGGAGGCTTCCTTGGAAAAGGGCACTGATTTTTGTGAATGTTTGTAAGCAACTTGCAGCAATTTTGGGGTATTCATCATTTAAATAACAATTCTGATTTTGACCTTTAACGGCATTACTGATTTCAGTTTCTTCTGTCACAAAAGCAACTTCAAAACATCCCTGATTTCCCCTCTATACATTAAAAAAGCTTATTTTAAAAAAAATGTAACCAAGATAGAGAGGTTTAACAACAGAGATTCCTTCAACCACGGAGAAGGCTGTTTTAAGAGTAAATTAGATCAGCAAAAGCTTTCTGTACTCACTTGTACAATCTCTTTCAGTCCCTCCTACTCTCAGGCTTTTCACTGAATATAAACTGAAATCTGAAAGAAAAGAGCCTTTCTACGTGCTATGCAAGTGTCCTCAAAAATCCTCAGAAACCTTCATTCACGAATGAATTCTTATCGCCCACCTCCTAGGATTCATCAAAGAACAGTGACTCATCTTAAACTATGCAAAAATCAAGGACACATAACTGTAATCTAGTTCTAATGTATTTCTAATATAATTCCTTTTACAACTAAAAGAACCTTTTAGGTAAGCAATTGTAATGCAGTTTTGGGGACATTAGAGAGACAGAAAGATGGTAGGGTTGCAGAGAGACAATTAAAAAGGGATGGAGGAAGGGAGGGCAGGAGCGGGGAGAGAGAAGAAGAGAGAGAATTAGTGAGGGGACTTTATTTGCAAGGCAATTAATTGAAAGGTAGTTTTTATATTTAGCAATTGTGATCCACTTGTATTTCAAGTTTGGGACTTAACATTTTGTAATCAGAACAAGGGCCAAGGAGTGGCTTCAGTCGCCACACTCTGCTCCAGGATTCCCTACTGAATCTCAGCTGTAATTGAAGCTATACATTGGTCTGGGCCACAGTGACCAAGGAAAGTGGCACCAATCCCCTAACATTCCTGTGTCTTCTCTTGAAGGGAAGGAGAAGTCCCAGAGGAGGTAAAAGGAGAGAAAAGCTGACCTGCCTTTCTCTTCTTCCATCCAGGTGACAAAAAGCCTGGATCCCCTTCAATTAATTCCTTAATCTGCTCCAGCAAGGATGAAATGTTCCTAGTGACTGACATTCTTAAAGCTCGTTAAGAGTCCTTGGTGGCAGGTGGTTGCTATTCTAAAGCATAAAAATATTAGCCGGGGGAATCAATGAATAAATCAATATTTGTTTAGCATCTGCAATGTGCTTAGCATCATACCAGTTGCAAAGGTGTGCAAAATAAGTATAAAATATCCCCCAAGTGGAAGGAGGCCATGTCTACAGTGCTTCTGAACAGGCTTTAGAACTCTGAAAAGAACTGGGAACTGAGAACTCACAAAGATCTAAGTTCAAATCTCAGTTCTCCTGCTCTGGGAAGTTGCTTGATTTCCTTGAGCCTTGGTTTTCTTCCCTGTAAACTGAAGTTAATATTTACTTCATAGAATGTTACAAATATTCAATATGTGCGATATTTTTATAGCATAAATTTAATAACTAGTAGTAAGAGAACAGTTGGGGGAAACCAGAAACACCAACACAAAATGATTTGTGAACAAAAATAGGTCTGGATGTTGAAAGACCAAGGAAACGAAGAACTGAGTAAGCAACCTACAGGCATTATCAGATCAGATGGGACAATGGAGTGTTATTTTGTAGTCTAGACAGTTTTAGAGAGTTGAGAAAAGAACAGAGTGGGCTGACATCTCCTGGGAAGCCTTAATGAGGACGGCAATTCATGAATCAGGGGCTCCACGTTGACTTCATTGTATTTGAACCGTGCACGTCAGACCAAGGGACAAGTGGGACGTGAATAAGTGGCCTCGATCTCTCTGCCTCTCCAGCTACATCTCTCACCAACCTTCACACTCAAGCTTCTCACGCTAGTCATCTACACACGCTCAACCACTTCCCCATCTCCCTTTCTCTACTTAACTCTCACCTCTTTTCTCTCTCTAGGTATTTTTTAAAAAATCAATTTTATTGAGGTATAATTTATGTGTAATAAATGGCATCCATTTAAAGTGTACAATATGGTGAGTTTTAATGGTTACACCAGGAAACCATAACCGCATTCAAAATACAGAATATTTCTAGCATCTCTTCACCACCCCCTAAATGTTCTCTTGCCCCTTTGCAGTCGGTCCTGCCCTTTTCCCCAGGCCACCACTGCCCTGCTTTCTGTCACTCTATTAATAAATTAGTTTGCATTTGCTGGAATTAAGTTTAAGAATGGAAGTCCACACTATATGGTCTTTGTCCCTGGCTTCTCAATATCTTCTATTCTGTGACTTGGTTTTTAACTTTTTAAATGGAATCCTTTGAAGAGCAAGTTTTTAATTCTAATTGATTAATATTTTGTTATATGGTTTATCTTTTTTGTGTGCTAAGAAATCTTTGCTTACCCAAGTTTACAGAGATTTTCTCTTATGTTCTCATCTTGAAATTTCATACAGTAAGTCCTCACTTAACATCGTTGCTAAGTTCTTGAAAGCTGTGACTTCAAGTAAAACGACATATAAAGAAACCAATGTCACCACAGGCTAATTGATGTAAATAAGAGTTAAGTCCCTGCAGCATATTTCTGGTCACAAAAACATCACCAAATTTCTAAAGAAAGACACAAACACTTCTAATATTAAACACTGAAATAAGTGTGAGCTATACATACATTTGAGAAAGATTAATAAAAAAAGGAAGATCATTCCTTTCCAACGTGCTATTCCAGTTCAGGGTTGCGGGTGGTTGGAGCCTCTCCCGGCTGCTCAGGGAACAAGGCGGGACTCACCCTGAACAGGACGTCCTTCCATTGCAGGGTCACATACACCTACAATTTAGATATACCAATTCACCTAACGTGCACATCTTTGGGATGCGGGAAGAAACTGGAGTCCCTGGAGAAAACCAGACATGGGGAGAACATGGAAACTCCTCCACACAGGTAGTGCCCCTGTACAGAAATCGATGTTTTTTTTGTTTTTTTGTTTTTTTTCCTCATCAATGTTATAAAGAAGTGATGTTATCTGAGGAACCACTATAGTTTTAGATTTTACATTTAGGTCTATAATTCATTACCAGTTAAATCTTAGGCATTTTAGTACACTCCTATTAGCTCCAAGATCATGCTAACATGCTAACAACTCCTATTTTTTTTTTCCTCCAGCCCAGATCTGTGCTTTGAGCTTCAGACCCCCATGTCCACCGCAAACCCACTTCTAATGGGTTTCAACACCTCAAATGTGAACTTTCTACTTTTCTCTCCAGATTGATGTTCTTTATTTTTGCCTGTTTTAGTGAATGGCTCCATCCACCCAATTGGTCAAGGGAAAAATACCTTCCTCTCTCTCCATCTATGTCTAATCCATCACTAAACCTATCCCTTGCACCGTGTACCTAGATATGCATAAGACTGTTCATCTCTCTCTACACCTTGCTCTCTAGTCAGGACTACCCATCTGCCCCCTGGGCTACTGCAAAGATCTGGGGTCTCCATACCCACTGCTGTTCCTAAAATTCTACATCTGCTTTCCTTGGTTCTTAAGATAACGTGTGATCCTACATGTGCCTGATCCCTCTCTGCCTTTCTCCCCATCCCTTTCTCCAGCTGGGCCTCTCTTTACTTTCAGGCCCAGATGCATCAGTTTCTCTTGATTTCCTCAAAAATGTCTTACCTCTTTCCCTCCAGGGCCTTCCTATACTGTTCTCACTCCCAGAAAGTCTTGCCACTTTGTCATACCACTATTCTCCCTTCAGTTCAAATACCACTTCCTTGGGAAGGCCTAGGTCAGGTCTCCCTCTTACAAGGGCTCGCAGAAGCCTGGACTTATTAAGGTTACTCCTCCATCACGTATCGTGTATCATCGCGATGATAACTAGCTGATTATACATGTAATTAGTAATGTAATGTTCATTCCCCTCTATAGAATGTAAGCGTCATGAAGATAGCAATTGTTTCTACTTGTTCTCAGCTCTATTCCCACCGTCTTGCACATTTCCTTGCATGTAATAGAGGAATACTTACGGAGATAAGTATTTAATGAACGAATGAATGAATGAATGAACGAAGACAAAGAGAAGGGCAATCCTGGATGGAAAGAGGAAAGGGTGTAGGTCAAGAGGTACGATCTCCCCAAGACAGGGGCATCAGAATGGAACCATGTGGTTGCGGGAAACATGTTTGTTGATTTTTTTTCTGAATCAAGAATCGATAAATAATTTTCTTTCTCCAATCATGTAAGCAGACAACTAATTATGGCAAGTCTGGTGAGACCTACATTGTGTTCATCAAAATCAACCTGTAACCAGCTTTAGAAGCATATGGTGAAATCTTTTCAGCACAAAAGATGCAGATGTAACTGAATTCTCTGATCACAGCAGCTTTCTGTTTAAAAGCAATTAAGTGCAGGCATCAAAAGGCATAAGTAAGGGGCGAAAGTTCAATTAGACGAGGATATTTTCATAAGCCAATTGGAAAAGAGATAGATTTTTTTTTCACTTTTCCTCTAGAGCTTTTGGAAATCCTATTCACACTGATGTGAAAGGCCAGTTCAGCCTGACTGAGCAGGACTGAGGAGAGAGGAGAGAGCAGGATTTAATGATTTGGGTGGGGGCTCAAGCAGTGAGCGCTGGAGTCTGGGAGCCAGTTCAGTGTGAGTTCCCACAGAGCAGAATGCATTGACTCTGTGATTTCCATCTTGCCTCAGTTTATCCAATAATAAATTATGTATGCGTCTCTCCTCTTAGTGGTTTGTTATTCAATTTTACCAATGAATAGAAGGAAATGACTAAGTGCACTACTGGGAGTGTGGTTAGAGTGCAGATCTGATCCATCTTCCCTTCTCTCTCCCCACTCATGTCCTCAGAACACAGTGCTATGCAGAAAGCTTCTCTCCAGCTTCCAGGGAAAGCCTGCAATGGTCCCGCTCTCGGTGTTCCCAAACCAGCCCCACGTGTGAGGCTTTGCGTAGCATCCCCCTCCCAGAGCCTAATGGTAGCTGAATTAAGGGACCCACTTCTCTACTCTTCAGGGAGCAGGAGGTAAAGGTGATAAAGATGCTGTTTCACATGGTACATATAGAGGAGACAGTCTCTTCTTATTGGTGTTTATCCCTGCCCACTAACATGTCACCTGACAGAGCAAACTTCAAGGGGAAGCTTCCTCTCCACATCTCTTTTGGAGAGGTCACGTCATGTAGTGTGGTGGTCATGGGCTCTGGATTCAGACTCTGTGGGTTCAAGTCCCAGCTCTGATCATTACCAGCTATAGGACTATGGGCAAGTACAATATCTTCATCCATAAAATGGGGATAATAATGATATGTTTGTTACCTCATAGGACTATTGTGAAGATTAAATGACCCATATAGGTAAGGGCACTTAGAACAATGCCTACCATACAGTAAGTGCTATACAAGTCAACAATAGCTATTGTTATTTTCAGGCAACAAGCTGGTTAGCAGTGGTCTTCATGCATTGTTTTCTATCTCTGGTCAAGGATCCTGCTGCTTTTTTCCTGGCCAGCACACAGGTGTGAGGTACCCTTACTATCATCTACTTCAACTCAGAAAGCAGCGCGACAATATCTTTTATTTCTAATTGCTCAGTCAACAAACATTTATTGAATATCTATTCTGTGTCAAACACTTGTTTTGGACTTTAGGGACACCAAAATGAAAGTACAGTGTATACCTGCATGAAGTTCAGACTCTGATGGGAGAAATGGGCAGAAATGCATAGAGTTGGTGAGTTTCCATGGGATTGAAGTTGTTACCTACTAAGGGCCTTAGGGTCTGAGAGAGAAGGGGTGCCCAGGGACAGAGGTGTTGGGGCACACTTAAGAGAAGGTGCCACACTTAAAATCCCCACAGTTGGGCATCTCAGGGCTTCGCGATCTTAATTATGGCACTATACAACTGATGTTTTATTTCTCTTGTGTATCTAATGTACTATCATATCTCTGGATGTAAAATTAAAATAGACAATAGATTCAACCACGTTTTACTGTGGCACTATGCTAAGGGCTTTCACATGCATTATATCATTTAGCCAATTCTCTCTGAGGACACCCAGATTTCTTTAGAAACCAAGACGCCAGATGGAATAATTTTTTGATGGATGGAGTCCATTATCAGTTTAGGCCATGAGCCCAGGTGTGAAAAAGCATAAATCAGGCAACTGTCTTGGTGTTGCCACTCTCTCCAAGTTTTAAATCTTCTGCTACTAATGGAGATTTTACCTGACTCTCTCTTGATGATAAAAGAATTAGCTCATCGAATCACTACATGATCATCTGGATCGCAACTTTTCTTTTTCACCAATTTCCAGAATATTGTTTGATTTTTATACCACCACAGAATGTTGGCTGGTGTCTTTTTTTTTTCTTTGTGTGTTTTATTTTACTGCCAAAGACTTTTGGCTGTCTGATTTATATTTAAACCTAGATGTCATGTGCATGCCTGATATGGGATAAGAGAGAAAGAGAATCTCTCTCCTTCCCATTGTCTCCTACCCCTGGCTATGTTGCACTCTGAGATCACCAAGTCAAACTCAGTTTGTCAATCAAGTTCCCCAATCTGAGCTCTTAAAAGATCTCACCTAGTTCAAGACCTCCCCAGAGGGATGGAGGATAAAACAGGGCTGGGGATGGGTTATAGGGTTCCCCAGTTCCCTTCTGTGGAGTCTGGCCTCAGAGAATGAGTCAGAATACTCATGAGGCCGTCTCTCTGGCACTAACCCCAGACCCGTTTTAAATAACATATCAAAATGTTAATGCACACTTAAGACAACAGTGCAGCTCATACTCTTCCCAAATTGATTCATTTTGCCATGGGCCTGATGCAATTTACTCAGTACAAAAATGTCTCTGGCAATTAGGGGAACAAAGAGGCAAAGCTGGCAGACCACAAGGATGACAAACAAAGCAAGATAATGTGAAAGCTGGGGACAGAATTAAATTTCTTTTTGAATCAGACATTTTTGGGAATGTCAATAGCAAACAAGAAAAGCCTTCTTTGCCTGAAAGATAAACTTGAGATTCTCCATTGAGAAGAAAAGGTTAAAATTATCTAAAACATGGTTTTGATGAAAAGCTCTGGAAGGCTCCCTGGTTCCTAATAGTGTCAACTTTAGGGTGTCGGGGTTCAAACAGTAAGACACAGCTAGCGGAAGAGTGAGCCAAGCTTAAACTACATCAGTGAGTGGAGGTTTCCGGATCACTAAACAGGCCCCTGACCCCTTCACTGGTATGATCTCATCAATAGAATGGCTCTGGAAAATATGCTATAGAAGAAACTAGGATTGTTTAGCCTGGGAAAAAAAGTTAAGAAGAGACAAGAGAACTGTCTGCAAAAGAATGAAAAACTGCCTTGTTAGGATAAAGTAGGCTTGTTCTATGTGATTCTAGAGGAGAAAAAAAGGATCAATTGGTAAAACAGGAGAAGGAACTCACATGTATTGTCTGTTCAAATTATTCTAGGCGCCTTGTACATTATAATAACACTATTTCATAGGGAAATTGTGGTATTAAATGCAATCCTACGCCTTAGTGCTAAGAACATGGTAAAAACACTCAGTGTATATTAGCGACGTAATATGAAAAGCAATACTCCTCACAAAGCTCTTACAAGGTAGGTATTATTATTCCCATTCTATGGATGAGACATTGAAAGCTTGAAAAAATTAAATAACTTTTTAGAGACATTCAAAAACTTTTCAAGGTTACAGAGCCAATGGGCCATTAGCAAGTTCACCCTGACACCTAGGCTGCCCCAGCGTTGGGTGTTCTGCTTTGCAAGATGGTGGGCACCCTAGTGGTCGAGCCAGGCTGGCCAAAGCCAGATGACCTTTGGAAGAGGCTCTTGCGTTGGTCTGGAATAGTGGGGTAGGGTAAAGGAGTGGAATTAAATTACTTTCTAAGGTTCTTTTCTGCTCAGTAATTCTATATGACTGAAATAGTTTTCAAATTCTATTAGCCACATTATGCCTTTAACCCATCTTAGTATTACAGTCCTATGAGAACGTGAAATTGGAGAGGCGTCCACAGAAGGCCAAGAACTCAAGGACCATGAACATACAGTGAAATACAGGAGTTCATTTTCATTTGAACTCTGGCTTTGCCAACCACCAAATTTCCTGGCTCAATTCCATACTTAATGAACCTGCTGCCACCAGCAACCCAAAGAGGCCAGCCTTAAGTTAGAAAAGGTGGCAGAAGGCTAATCAAAAAAGTTGATAGACAAGTGAAGATTTTTAGAAATGGAAATCATCTGAGTTTATTGAGAAGATGACTCTTCAATGAGCATCAGGAGGCTCTCAGGGGAAGTGACCAACTGGGAAAACTCTGGATAGAGCAAACTCCTCTGAGGCCTTCAGGTAAACATCCAATGGAATAATGATTAGGATAGCAGGCAGTCACGGAGAAATTTTAGTCCTGGGAAAGCCAAATAATGGAAGGAATATTTAAGGAACAGTTGGAGAGAATGTAATTGGAATTCATTCTAGCTTGTCTGAAAAGATAAAAAACTCAACAGGAATCAGTATGCTTAAGTGGGGATGTAATGAGTAGTAAACTAAAGGGAGGGAAAACTTTTGGGGGTGGGGGGTGGGGAGGGGCGGAATACCAAATAGGAATCTCTTGCAGAAGATTAGGAAATATATATAGGAAATTACCTGGAAAACCAGAGGGGCTAAAAGGATCACAGAGAGCCAATCAGAAAGCATAGGAACCATCTGATTTCAAGGCTAATGTACGTCAGCATTTGCTTCGCAGTGTGAATGGTGAGGGCTACAAACAGAGATGATGCAAGCTGAGGACACTCGTTATATCTGGAGTTGGGTAGAAGGAAATGAGCTGTTATAGAGAATAGAGATGGAATTTTGGTCAAGAGCTTTCTATATGCATTTTTCCCCCTTAAAACCATATCTCAAGTTCTCAAAGAGTCCCTGGTCCAATTAATTTGTGGGTTTGTTCATTTAATAAACATTTCTTAAATGCATGCTATGTGTCAGGCACTGTGCTAGGCACTGCAGATACAATGATGAATAATGCCCAGCCTTATTCTTAGGGAGCCTAGCTGGTGCAAAATCATGTAAAGAAACAAATGTGGTGCAGCTCTGAGAACTCTAACGAGATATAGAACAGGCAACAAAAGCTGGCATAATGACTGCTATAATCAGCACTGCTTGGAGTGGGTCTGGGGTCTCAGGAAAGGTTTGGGAGCTAAGAGACTGTTTCTTGAAGGAGGAGAAAGATTATAATTGGAGTCAGGAGAAGACAAAATGGCTTGAAACAACTGCTTTCACTTGGGGCAACTATGAGCAGTTCGATATAATAGAAGTAGGGGTCCGTCGATATAATAGAAGTAGAGGTCCAAAGGAATGTGTAAGCCGGACTCAGTAGGGGTGGAGCCAGATCAGGGTATGTGTCATACTACTAAGGAGCTCAAACTTGATCTTCGCTTCCATAGGAGATCACTAAAGGGTTCAAAGCAGAAGATTAATAGCCTACAATGTTCACCTGCCAGTTCTCTCATCTAGGTCTTGATTTGCTCTCCAATTTGGGACTTCCTTATGCCCAGGAAGAGTCACTGAAATTATCATTCTTGAAGACCTCAAGGAATATTTCATAGAATTAATGACACAGAAGAACCTGATGCTCCTTCGGATAATCTGAACAATCTGAGTCCAGAAGCAGGGCCAAGGAGGAAACAGCACAGCACAGCACACAGCTCTCCTCACTTCCCACAGTCCACCAGCCATTTGAGCAAAGCTGCCCTGCAGGGTGGAGGGAGGCCCCAGACCCTCGGGTAACCTGTGCTCTCAGTACATGGCCTAGGGAGATAGCCAGGCCACTGGAAACGGTGCCTGGGTTCAGTCT
The DNA here is from genome assembly GCF_902729225.1 of Pteropus medius. NCBI lineage: Eukaryota > Metazoa > Chordata > Mammalia > Chiroptera > Pteropodidae > Pteropus > Pteropus medius. The sequence continues at coordinate 47,887,096 of NW_024349800.1, read as the reverse complement.
GCTCTCAGTTAATAAGCTGGGGCCTTCCCTACATGCCCTCCCCTTCTGCCCACCAGAAGACTGACCCACGGGCAGAGGGAAAGCTATCAGCAATTTGAAAGTAGTAGTGGGAATGCTCCTTCTAGGAGCTTAGGAATAGACACTGTACCAAATCCGTGTATAGATTCTGTAAAGCCTTTTAAATGTGAAATCCCATGGTTGATATAGCTCTTAACTAAGGCCCTGAACCATAAAAAATGCATTTCTGTTATAAAAAGCACGGAATCTAGCTAGGCAAGTGAATGCGGTACTATAAATAAAACAAAGGGGAAAAACAGAAAACTTAGAAACAGGTCAGGTAATGAAAAACAGGGAGGTGTCCTTTGAGGCCTGGAGTGAACGCAAGTAGGTCTTCAAGCGTGTGCCGTCAGCACTGGTTGCCTACACTTCTTCCGTTATAAATAAAACAGCTGATGATTCCATCACCTGACTCTGCCTCTTCGCTGCAGACAGAGACCAGTATCTGCAGGTGAGGGGAATGCACTGACGCGGAGCTTCAGGAAACAGGGAAGCCAAGACCATGCTCTCTAGTCGGACTTTTAATAACTTTCCACAGGACCAGGCATGACACTTTCTAGTCCCTGTTCTCAGGGCTGCTTGCTCGCCAAACTGTGCTTCTTCTGTGGGCCAAGGCCTTAGAATTTTGCCCTTTATTTTGGATGGGAAGAATTACATATACACCATAGGAAATATGCAGCTGAGTATTTATTAAGAATAAACAATGGTTAATCATTATATAGTGATTTTCTTAATTATTGGTTGGTGATAAGGAGGTCCACAGCATAGTGATTTGAATCCTGCACTGTGGAGATAGACTGCCAGGGTTCAAATCCATCTGTTCCTTACTAGCTGTGTGACTCTAGGCAAGTAATTTAACCTCAGCGAGCCTCAGCTTCCTCCCTATAAAATGCAGGTGATAAACAGAGTATTAAGTTAGGTGACACATGGAGAGCACTTAGAACAATACCTGGCACCACAGAGTAAGCACCCAGTGACTATTCCTCTTTCTCCTGACTATGGTCTGAATGTGTCCTCCAAATTCATATGTTGAAACCTCCCTCCCACCCCCCAGGTGCTGGTACTGGGAGATGATTAGGTCCTGAGGGTGGAGCGCTCACAATGGGATTAGAACTCTTATAAAAGCAGCTCCAAAGAGCCTCCTTGCCCCTCCCACCACCTGAGGACAAGGCGGGGAGGCGCCAGCTGTGCCAGGACACAACTATGCTGGCATCTGAGCTTGGATTCCAGCCTCTAAAACTGCGAGAAATAAATTTCTGTTGTTTATAAAGCCATCTAGTCAGTGGTATTTGGTTATAGCAGCTCAGACGGACTAAGACATGCCTCCTCCTCACTGTCGTTATTATTATTCAAATGAAGGGAAACCAGGAAAGGAGATGAGTTCCTACTCAGGCTCTCCCCCAGCCAGCAGCCTCACTCTCCCTCTCCTTTATGTGTCGGCGCTTAGGAGCCAGCAGTGAAAGGACACTGGGTCCCTGTCGACGAGTGGGAGATGCAGGCTGGTAGCTGAGGCCCACCGGGCCAGTGCCATTGGGGAACCATAAAGGGGCTTGTCAGAGGAGGAGACATTGAACCGGTGCTGAAGAAAGAGTAAGGGTGTCTGGTGGAGCAGGCAGCGAAGGGTAATCCACCAGAAATCATGCACCTCAGCTACTCCTTCTGCAAAGGCAGAGGAAGGGAGCGACGACAGGAAAGTCCTGGAGTCTGAGCCAATCGTAACCAAAAAGTGGGAATAGCTTGTGCTCGGAAATCCACAGAGTTGGGGTAGAAAACAGCTGCATACATGGATCGTCTATGGCAGCAGTGCCCAACCTTTTAGGCACCAGAGCCCGGTGCTCCTATGAGAATCTAATGCCTGATGATCTGAGGTGGAGCTGAGGCCCTGGGGAGCAGCTTCAAATACAAATGAAGCTTCGCTTGCTTGCACACTGCTCACCTCCTGCTGTGTGGCCCGGTTCCTAACAAGGCCACAGACTGTACAGGTCCGTGGCCCAGGGGTTGGGGACCCCTGGTCTGTAGGAACTTGGAGTCCTCAATGGAGTGGAAGCTACAACCAGAGAGGAGAAAGTGAGAAAAGTGCATAGACGCAGGTGAAATATTTTGAGCACTTGTAGCAGGACCCCTGCTACAAGAAGAGGTATGTATGGGGAGTCCATGGGGTGCTAGGAGTCCAAGGATGAGACTTTTCTATTTGGGGACAACCTTAATCGGGAGGGGACAGGTTTGTTACCACACAAGCTGGTGGCACATACACACAGAAGCATGAGCACTCTGAGAAACTGAATAGGGGCGGGCAGGCTGACCGACACACTCAAAGGATGGTGCAGACACAGGGCACTGCCTACCTTCTCAAGCTGCCAAGCCTTGGCACACAGGCCTTTTGTGCGTGGGATGCCGTCCCCTCATCGTGCACCTGACCACTCTCCTTCTTCCCTCAGAGCCAGCTCAAGTTGTCTTCTCCGGGCCGACGTGCCCGCCGGCCACCAGCACACTCTACCATGCACTCCTCTGCAACCCCGTGGCACTGTGCACACAGCCATTACAGCCCTTTCCCACATCATGGTAATTGCCTCTTGTCATCCAATGCCAAACCTCATTGTGACCCTCTTAAGCAGGATGAGCCATTCGAGTCTAACCAGTGCCTGGGACAGAGTAAGACTCATAATAAACATTTGTTGACAAAATGCATAATGGAATGAATAAGTGGCTTCCTTGACACAAGTGGTCTCTTGCCTAAATTCCTCCACCTATTGTCAATATCTCCCTTCCCACTGAGAAATGATGAGGCTCAATAAATACTTCTAAGACAAGAAGTGATTGTTTCTATGCATTTTGACTTCCCTTTGTATACAACCTATATTTATCATTATGGGATTTGCCAAGATGTCATTCTGACGAGCCAAGGGGTTACAGGTATTCACGATTCTCTCATCTTCCTAGTGTTCCATCCATCAAATATCCAAGGCGGAGTGGGAAAACAAAAGTAACTGGCTCAAAAGAGCCCCTCTACAAGCTCTGGGCTGTCAAATCTCGAAGGTCAAAGCTAGCGGAAGCCAGTAGTCTTTTCATTTATTTTTCCTGACGCCCATCAATGAAAGTGGTCGTGAGTAAAAGTTTTACCTGCCAGGAAAGAAATTGTCCTTTGTGTTTAGTGGCAACCTTCACAGTTGAGGTGCACTCTGACAGCTGCTTCCTGAGCCCTGGGGAGGGTTATACATCTATTCCTGGGTATGGGTGAAAATACTTGTCATCTTGTCATCAGCTGGGGATTCTTCTGTGATTGTGGCATAAGCTTTAATTTTTAGACCCAGAGCTTAGGTTTAAGAAGAGTTGCACTGTAGAACTACCATAAACTGATCTGATGTTTATTTGCCTAACACAGAACAACTACTATGTGCTAAGCGCTATGCCAGGCACTGTAGCAAATAATATGTACAAGCCAAGATCTTCACTTTCAAGGCTTGTGGCCCAGAATTAGATGAGCAAAAACCAAATGAGTCTTCTTGAGAAGAGCTCTTCCTGACTAATGAGAACAGATCTCAGTTTTGTCAGAGCCAGGCATAATCCCAGGGTTCACCGTAAGGCATGTGTGGGGAAACGATGTGAGGAAAGAGAAAAAAGACCCAAAAGATCTGTGTTCCCTGTGTATGACTTGTGACTGTAGGCAAATCACTGAACCTCTTTGAGATTCAGTTTACTCATATGTAAAATGAGGATAATAATATATGCAACATCGATCGCTGTGAAGATGAAATGAGTTGATAGATGCTGATGCACCTGGTAACCTGAACATGCACTATACAGATATTCACCGTGAGAATTAGCATAGTATCTGCCTCCTAAAAACAAAAAGGAGTACCATGGACCTTCTGCTAACCTGGGACCTAGATGAGGGTCAACACGTGACAATCTGAAGAACAGAGATGGGTGGTGGATGGCGGATGGCGGATGGATGAATGGATGGACTCTAAAGATCTGGGTGTCTCTGGTCCACTCTGTATTCCTCTCAGGCCTCTCTGGCCTTGACAGCCACACAGTCTTTCTGGAGAGAGAATAACAGGTGTGCCCTGAGTAGACCTACTGGTAGAAACCAGTCCTATACACGGCCTTCTATAAAGCCCAGTTACCCCAGCTTGGGGGCTGCAAAGGCAGGATGGAGTAAAGGCTGGACTGCCTTGTCACAGCCTGTTCACCCATGAGAGGGAGAAAAATGACTGTCTACCTTGCAAACAAGTCCATCTCACCTCTCTAAGCTTCCTTTTTGACTTTTCTCCTTAGTATTTAGTAAATGGTTATAAGAAAGCTACCAGCATATGTATTTGACCAATTCAAGCTGAGGTGTTAGCCCAAATTCTCAATTTTTAATGCCTACCAGAATCCCTGCGGCACTTTCTAAAATACATATGCCCATGCCTCTTCCCAAGACTAAGAGAATCAGGATCACTCGGGATGAGACTCAGCCATATAAATTTTGTAAAATGCATGGTTCTGATTTGTGCCCCCAAAACTCATAACCTACCATATTAATGGCTTAAGGTCCAAGGGCTCCAGAGAGGAGCAGCATTTTAGTAGTTATTTCACCTCACAGGGATGAAAAATATGGTAAATCCAGGCACAGTCAGTGAGACTGGTACTTTAGGGTCCAATTTAGAGAACAAAGGAAGTCACTCCAAGAATGTGGGATATAAAATTGCTAACCTTGGCTTTCTTCAGGCCTACTCCTCCACCTCCCAGAGCAGCCTTGGGCAGGGCCAGCCCTGGGCCCCTCAGAGGGGCAGCCAGGAGGGCAGTGGGGGGAGCACTGTTAGTACGCACTCTGTGTGTTACCTAATCTAATCCTCGTAACAACCCTGTGAGGTGGGCCGATTATTACTGCTTTACAGATAGGAAAGCTGAGGCTCATGGAGATTCAGAGACTTGCCCAAGCTCGCATTAGGGAGCTACCTCCCAGCACACTTAGGACCTAAGTTTTATGAGTGCACTACGCTCCGAGGACTCCGAGCTGCACGACTGTTCCCATGCGTGGGAAATATGCCCCTGACAAGCCTGGGTGTGAGTTTTAAGGCTTTTAAAAATTATCTTTAAAGCCTTTGAATGGCTTTCTCTTTTTAGTGTAAATCACCCAGACATTAAAGCCCTTATTATATATTTATCAGTGTGTTATTCAGACCAAGGGGAAAAAGAAAGAAGCTGACACTATGAATGACTTTGAAAGTGAGAAAATGCTGGGCCTGAAATTAAATCATTATGACACTGCCACTCAAGGGCATCAATTTCAATAAATGATCACCTTTTTTATTTCCCATCCATTTATCATGCAGGCAGGATGTAAGGAGAACTTTGACTGGACAACGCTGAATGCCACAGGCCTCCAATTTCCCCACACTGGCCAGGCATGCCACGTTGCCCTGGGCCAACTGGAGTTAAACCCAGCGTAGCCTGGCAAAGGCAGTCAGGCATCTTTTCGCAAGCAAATGCCTTGTGGCATGTTTCCATATTGCCCTATCCTGAGCTTCAGCCTGCTGAGACCAGCTGGTCTGTTTACAGGAAAATGCAGGGTTCCGCACATTAGTGGCAGAAAGTCTCTGTGGGTCAGTAATGAGAACTGTCCTGTTTGCCAGAGTGGGGAGTGGGGCAAAGAGCAGGAGTCTGGGGTAGAGAAAATCATGTCCTGCAAGCCCAGTCCCGGGTGGCAACCTGAGGTGGCACTGCTGGTGTCGCTGGTGTTGCAGGATGGAGGACGGGGGCAGAGCGCAGCTGGGAGCTGCACTGTAGACGGTAAGTAGCCGAGGCTGGGCAGGGCTGCGGTTGTTCCACAGCCACCCTACAAATTAGCAGTGGGACCAGGACTGACACTGCAGCTCCTGATGCCCTGAGTCAATATCGCTTTGGGTTAAATTTATTGACAGGTCTCCCATTAGGATCGTTATTGGTTTTACAGCTGGGATCTTTGATCGAAAGCGACTGGTTTAAATAAACGTGGCAGCTGTGTGGGTACTCAGCATAGATATGGGTTTTTCTTCACTTGGGGAGGTTGGCCACAGATTTTATCTAAGTAATGTAGGGAGGAGGCAAGCGAATTAAAATGCTAAATCATGCTACATTCAGAGACTGCAATATGCTGATCAGCCAGGCCAGGAGGACACCTGCAGAACAAAGATTTCTGCTGGGATCGCTAACAACACATTCCCTATACCTGTGAAGGGGAAACAGGAAAAACAGAGTCTTTAAGTGGCTGCCCTACGCAAAATAAAATCTTTCATTCCCCATTGCTAAAATCATAAGGAAGTTATAAAATGAAGCCTGGAAACTGCCAGCAGGCCTTTCACGCTACATATTCGTACCTTTTCATGCTACACACTCTTCTCCTTCCTCGCTGTATGTTCATATCAAAGGAAATGGGTAAACAAAGTCCTTAAACTGGAACTCACAGGAACTAAAGAATGATGGATAAACTGAAGTTCCCGAACACTCAGGGACCCTCTCAGAGTCTCTGTCTCTCCGTCCCCCTCACTGCCTTCCCTTTCAGTACTCTTCACCATCCTGTCTCTCAGGCCCTCTCACTCTCTGCTTCTGAGAGACCACGCTCTGTCTGCGGAGTGTGGCCCCTTTGCTAATAACCCTTCTTTTTGACTCTAACTTTAGCACGCGTGTTGAATTCTTTCTACACCCTCCGCCAAAGAACCCTCTTCTTCTCAATGCTGGCTTAGTCCGCCCCCACCCCCCACTCGGGGGAATTTGTCCTGCCCTTCATCATCGGGACAGTGAGTTTAGGGACTTCTTGATCCAGCTGTTCAGCTGGGAGACAGACAGAGCACGGGAGGGCTGGGCTCCGGAATGTCAACACAGACACGAGTCTTGGCTGTGCCAGGAGCGTGCACTTTGACCTTTATCACATCAGAGCACGTCTCTAGGCCTTGGCTTCACCTGCATCAGGAAATCAATGAGCGAAACAGAACTCAAGTCTCCTCTGAGGACAGAGGTTAAGATCCTGCAGACAGGTGAAGCTTTGTGCCAAGGAGACTCATTTCTCTGACACCCTCTGGAACGAGGCTTGTTTGTGCTACGAAGTAGCCGTGACAAGTTATCTTGGCTCAAGCCCAAGTATCACCGAATCCTTTTGGTTTAAAACATCTTTTCAAGAATTAGTAACTTAATCGATTGGCAACTTCTATCCCCTCAGGGCCCAGTTCTTCCCTCCACATATCGTGTAGTTCTGGTCACACATAATAAAGTCCCCAGATACTCAGCTACTCGAGGCTGCAGGAGCACTCAGAAAGGAAAGTTTGCAGTGGATGTCTAGGAAGGAGGAGCCCTGGAGAGTTGCTCCTACAGCCTGAAACGCCACTCATCCTTGAGCTTGTGTTCCTGAGTCCAGGAAGGCGCTGACTTCACACTGTCAATTGCTGCTGGATTGCTTTTTCCACAGCAGCTTTCTGCAGAAAGGCACAGAAGCACAGGAGGCAGAAGCAGGAGCTGGGCTGCCTGTGCTGGCTGTGCTGGCTGGTGATCTTAGCTCTTAGCCTTTCCATATCTCTGGGCCCCAATTTAAAAACATCTGCACAAGCATGTGCTGTTGCTAGTTTGCCTGTGTGTTCCTTACTGGACTGGTTGCTCTTTGAAAGCCATGCCTATGTCATCTATGGCTATAAGTTTCCAGAACCAAGTACACGGGAGGTGTTCAATCCATGGTTGTTAAATGACTGTATGAACTGAAAAGGATCTAGCATGCATTAAGTATCTACTACAATTGGGCAAATTGTGAACCATTTTCTTTATGTCATTTCGCAATTTACCATATTAAATGGGTATTATATTCATTCAATTCATGGGAATTTTGTGGCTTCTACTTTCTAGTTAAGATATCCTATGCCTTCTGGATTCTGTGGCCAGTGAGGCTAGACTGTTTGACAGCCCGTTTCCTTGCTTCCTTGCTTCTGTGGCCATTCTGGCTGGTCAGATGAGCAGATGAACAGGCTGGGCATTCCTTGTCATCCTCTGTCCCTTGGGACACCCTGGCCAAAGCCAGGCCACCTTGGCAGACGAACGCTCACACTCGCTGTGATTCACTAGCCTCACGCACGCTGCTGCTTTCCAGGAGAAGGAAGAGAGCAGCTGCTGGGATTCCCCGACTGTCCTGACCTCCTCCAGAGCCTCCAGGCAGGCCGCCGCTCCCCCTAATGCTGCCTGTTCACGGACGTGTGTCTTCTCGGGGACTGGGTGGCCTCTCTGACTTGTCGTTCCTCAGCCCACTCCTCTGTGTCAGGCTCTCCCCAGAGGAACTTGCTATGACAACTTCCTCCTTTGTTATTACAAATACTGAACGTTGTTTTCCAAATAGCAGTCCCCAAACCACCATGTTCTGTTCTGAGAAGCAGCCAGCCCCATTTGTAACCATCACTGTCATCACCACCAGGATTTCACTATGTTCCCCTTGCCACCCTGAGGATTGTGCTGCTGGGTTCATCTCTGACATTAAAGGGGGTGAGTGGAGGATCTCAAAACCAAAGGATTCTCGAGACTGACACTGACACCACAAAGATGAGTCTCAACCCTTTGTGCCCAAATTTTGAGCAAACAGTGCAGATTAAGGTATTAATGACTTCCTACATTTGCACCCAGCTCAAAGTGTACAAAACTCTTCACACCCTTTACGGCACTGACTACTGCTCCATGTGAACAGGACTGATATCATCATCCCCACTTTAAAGATGGGGAAACTGAGGTTTGGGAGGGAATGGAATTTGCCCAAAGTTATAGAGCTCTTTCATGGAACATCCTTTCATGGACCAGCAGGGTCTGGCCTTTTCTATCTCATGCACCTTTGTAATCCTAATAGAAAGTGGTCAATAAATGACTAATCGAACTGATGATTGAACAATAAACTATGACTTGCATTCAGGGCTTTGTTTTACAGCATAATTTCTCTGCTGCACGACTGTGGCCTAATTGAACTCTTCCAGCAATGGGTAAAAATAGTCTGAAGTCAGGCTGGTTAGGTTCAGGCCCCCTCCACCCTGTCTAGCTGGTAACCTTGGGCAAGTTACTTGACCTCACTGATTTCCTCATCTATAAAATGGAAAGTAATTGTACCTGCTTCATTGTGTTAAATATTAAATATGAAAATGTATGTAAAGTGCATAGCAGTGACTGGCTAGCACATCTAGGAAGTGCTTACTAAGTGTCAGAAATTGTTATTATTATTCAAGGGTAGGGACTGGGCATTATATATATTTGTAACCCAGGACCTAGTACAGTGGTTGGCACACACACACACGAGTCTAAAGCTCAAGACACTTGCCTACCAACACTGATACTCATCATGAGACATGGAACAAGTCCTTTCCTTCTCCTGGGCCTCGGTCCCACGCGTGTGAACTGATGAGGTTGAACCAGGTAAATCCCAGGGTCCCTCCAAGCTCTAAAGTGCTCTATTTATTTCAGTGGTTCTCAGTGGGGAAGATTTTAACCCTCCAGGAGACATCCAGCAATGTCTAGAGACCTTTTTTTTTTTTAATGAATTAATTTATTTTTATCATAACCAGAGAAGGTACTACTGGCATCTAGTGGGTAGAAGCTTGGGAAGCTGGGGGCACACACAGGACAGTGACAACAAAAAGAACTGTCTGACCCCAGATGTCAATAGTGCCAAGGCTGAGCAACCTAGATCCAATCTTATACTAATACCTAGAGCCCTTTGAACTTCAGGACAAGTGCCTGTGTCCTGCAGCTTGCTAAGATGCCCGGGGCAGCAGAGTTCCTCCACACAGCAGGGAAGTCTATGGATTGCCCCTTAGCTGCAACCTTCCACTCTTATCACATAGATCTTGTTGGAGGTGAAGAGACCGGCTCAGGCATCTTTAATTTAAATTTGGAATCACTCCTGCTATCACCAAACTCCAAGATGGCTCTCCCAGGGCTAAGAGAGAACTTCTGTGCATGGAGATGCATAGAGCCTGGCCTGAGGCGAAGCACCTATAGATGTAGGGGTAGCCTCGGGCAAAGACATCAATCAGTGGCTTTGTTCCAGCACCCCTGTTCTCTTTCTCCTGCCTCAACTTCTGCCCTCCAGAAGGCAGACCAACTCTGGTGACAGAAGAGTTACCATGGGAAGAAAATCCATTGACCACTGGGGTGAACCTTGAGAATGGTGGCCAAGGCAACCTCAGGGCGAGTTCACGGCTTGCCCGCGTTGCGCATTCTGAGTCCCCTTGTTCTCACCACATGCGGAGGGAAGGCTGCCATCACATGCCCCCTGGGCTTATCTGTCTTGAATGTGCCAAAGACTCCAGATTATCTCTTTTGCAAGGTTCCTTCGCCTTCCATTTCCTCTTTTCTGAGATCGCCCTTTTCCCTGAGTTCCTGCTGAGAGGCTATGGGTTTCCAGGAAAGAGCATGAATGAGGAAAGGGGAGACAGGGAGTCCATTTGGGGACATGTCACTTCCCTATTTTGTCTCTCTAACTTAGTTTTCTCATCTGTTAAATGGGAACTCACGTGGTAGTTACGAGCATAGGAAGATGAAGACGGGAAAACTCTTGGCAAGCCTCCACGGCTGGTCACACTGAGGAGGCATCATCTTCCTGACCACGCCATGCAGGGGACCAGAGCCTGCTACTCAGGAAGTGCGGAAATCCCTCTGACACTCTTCCTCCCATACATACACATTCTCGGCCTGCATTTCAGGGAAATGGCAGACTCCGCTTTCCCCTGTGACATCAGTGATCAGTGAAGGCCCCCACCCCCTGACCCGGCGCCTCAACAGATTGATTGCCTGAAGTCCCAGCAGTGCTGAACAGCACTCTCTGGTCTCTCCCAGGCTTAGTGCGGCAGGAGTATTGGGCGCAAAGTCAGAATAAACAGCTCATGGGGCTGGGCAAACGATAGGATAGGAACGCACAGCAGCCAAGGCCATTACTAGCCCCGCCCATAGGTGGGAGGCCTTACATCTGGGCTTCTCACAAGAAAGGGAGGCCATGCTCAAGGGAGGCTTGGCCCCAGAGGACAACTCGTCCAAAACAATGGGCAGCCCAGACACCTACATTCCTGACTTCTGATGAAGAGATTAAGAGGCACTTGGCTGAGTCTTCCCAGCCATTCCCACTAGGCATTTCAGAGGCAAGAAGATGGATATGGGTTTATGTATGGGGAGAGTACCCTTCTTGAAGCTAAGATTTCATTCCTGCTGGAATCGTAGCAGCTTATAGTTTTTTTGAAGCACAGCTAAATACAGATGGGTCAGTAGCAAGGGAATGGGTGGAAACTTTCAAGAAATTACTAAGGAGGTCATATAGCTTTACTGGAAAAGCAGCAGTCAGAATCCCCCCACTCTGACTTGGCACTTCATAAAGGTGGAGGACGGGTAGCATCATCGTTTAGATGGGACTTCTCTGCAAGGTATTTCCTTAGAGAGAAGCGAAGTCTAAGCTGAGCTAGGAATCAGAGGTCTTTCTCCTACAAAATGCCTTCCGTAAGGATCTCTCATCCTTATTGATTATAAAGTAATCAGATCTGGTGTCCCTCAAAACCAGAGTCTTACACTGGTATTTATACTTAAGCAATGAGAAAGAAAGGCAGATACAGAGGAGCCCTGGTTCAAGTTTGCTTTCCAATGTCACCACTTCTAGAGCACAATGGATCACTGAGTAAGCAAGGATCTCCTGGAAGTTTAAAAGCGTTCACTGACATGAGTATTGAGTGTGACTTCAGTGTCGTACAAGCCTTAGAGGTTCTAAAACAAAGCTTGTTCCAATCTTACTAAATTGATACTGTTGTGGTTTCTCTGAACCATTCGGCTCTGGGGACCCACGCTCCTGCAAGACCTGCTTGAGTGGCTACCACGATATGCTCTTTCCCTTCTTACCCAAGTTCCGCTGGTAAAACCCACTTTCCGGCATATTAACTTACTTTCGTTTGGGTCTTTTAAAACTTCCCTTGGCTGTTTTCTTCTTGGCTGCGTCTGGACTTTGGGGAATGAATATCTTTAATATCCACTCATTAAATGCACACTCTGACAGCTGGTTCTCTGACTTCTGGAAGGACTGCCAGCCTGGATGGCCAGGGAGCCCCACAGATCTGTGCCCAAGATAATACCCAGGGAATATTAGCAGTAATGGCTCAATCTGGGCCCTACCCATTAAAGGGCAATTGTGAGTTTTAAGTAGATGTCACAGACTCTGGAAATTTGCAGCCAAAAGCCAAATCGCTTTTAATATAATCAATTTTGGAATGAGAAAGGACTTACCCATGCTTCCCCGGAGTGGGTACCAGGAGGATCTCTCTTCCAGCCTCATTGTGGGGCAGCAGATGGGCGACGTACTTCCCAGAGGGCTGCAGGTGCCTGTGCACCGAGACGGCAAGCCTGCAGTGCTCGCTGCTGCTCCTCATCCACGGGCTCAAGATGGTGTGCTTGGAGTTTGCTGAGGTGTTGAGGAGGAGGAAGGAACCTGCCAAAAGACAGGGAAAGTGACTCTGCAGGTGTGTCCAGACAGGAGGACCAGCAGAAGTTCTGCAGCAGGATTTAGAGACCAATGGCAACGAAGTTCGCAATGCTGGAGGCTTTTCTCACCTTCTTTGCACACACTCAGCCCTCTTCGCCCCCTCTAAGATTGTCTTTGTAAAAACTAAACCTGAAGCAAGAGAACAGCATCTGGTAACTGGGGACCTGGGCTTTATAATCAGGCAGACCAAGGTTCTCACCTTAGTGCCTTTACTTACTAACTCTGTGTCCTTGAGTCTCAGGTTCTTCACCTATAAAATTGAAATGAAAACATCTATTTCAAAGGGTGGTTATAAGGATTATGCGAGATAAGTATAGAGAGCACTTCACCCAGTTTTAGATAGGGAGGAAGCACCCTACTGAATAATCAATTATTTGATTTTGACTATCTTCTAAGTTAAGGAGATGACAGCTCAGGTTCTTGGCCAGCCAATAGGCATAAGTAATAAAGTCCCATAGGAAATAGGGCAAGGATAGCGTGTATGACCTAATCCCCAGAGGGTGATCGGAGTCAGAAACCCAGCCTAGGCACTAAGACATTCTTACAGATTTACATCCTGGTCTAGGAGGATAGCCTTACAGAGTCACTCCCTCTACAGACATGCCAAGAGTGGAGTCAGGGCATTAGTGTCACTGTGTAAACACCAGTGTAGGGCACCTCCACAAACCAGTACGATCTGAGCATCTCGGGCCACCCTGAGTCCTCTGTATCACATTTAAGCTAACTTGGGACTCAATTTATATCTGTTAGGCAGTTTAGAGTTTCCCAGCAATGTATGGGTGGTTCTAGGTGCTCAAATAGTTATGATCAGTTCCAGATTTTCCTTGAGAGGTGGGTGGCTTGGAAAGGCAGCATTTGGGTCACTTATTATGTAGTAACTAAGATCATGGCTTCTGCTCCTTTGCTGAGGAGTGATCTTGGGTAAAGCATTAACTTTCTCAGGCTTCAGTTTCCTTGTTTATAAAATAGGATAAGAAGGGTTGGCTGAACTCAGTAATCTCTTAAGATCCATTTCTGCTCTTGAGTCTATGAGTCATGTGAATTTGCAACTGGTCTCCAAAAGAAAGCCTTACTAATCTCCGTTGGTGCCCTGTCTGTGGCGGAGTTTCCCTCTGGGGCAAACCAACTCTAATTCCAGTATAACAGGTCAAGCGACCTACAAGAAACTTATTCCTGGGGATTACTGCCAGCATGAAAGCACAGCACCGTTTTCTTGTTCCAGGCATTCCTTCTGATGCGTTCATTTTACTTGCCATGCTTCTACACTGATGTTTTGGACCATTAGATGCTACTTCTGCAGTGGAAGCCTATTCCAACAAAATCCCTAACACCTCCAGTGGGAACCAACTAATGAATGCTCAGCCTGTTTACCCTCCTCCATCCCTCCTAGCACTTCAAATTAGTCTCCTTCTGCAGATAATCCAATTTACCAAGTAGGCAAACAGACTAGAGGTTTGTCATAGAGAATGATGCAAATGAAAAAAGAGGGTTTGTATGAGAAGCAAAGCGTTTTCCAACAAGAAAGTATTGTGTCAGGATTGGAGATTTGCAATATTCTGCAAGTAGGTAAATGAGACTTCTGGTTAAAATCAGGATAAGGTCAGCACGAGACTGTTTTTGAGCTGGATGGGTAACATGGAGTTAATACTGGAAATTGAACCCTCTATAATTGTCAGGAAGTTTTAGCATGGCAAATGAACCTTTGAAAAGTACTCTACAACCCTCAGTAAATAATCTATGCTATTACTTTGTTTTACAGTGGGGGAGACATTCTTGACATGGGCACAGAAGTAAAAGAAAGGGATTAGAATCAAAAACTCAGAATTAAAAAGGACTTAAGGATCATGTAATATAATGCCCTTGCTTTTCTAGAGAAGCAGACCGGAGATCAGAATGGGAAAGTGACTTGTCCAAAGTCTTAAACTGAAAGTACACACCAGGCTCCAAGTCTCCGGACTTCTAACCAGTGCTCTTTCTCTTCTATCTTTCTCATTATCCCACTGTATCCTTTATCCTAAACTATGATCAGGGTGCCTTGTGGCCAAGTCGTGTAGCTCAAGAACTCAGAGGGATGGGAAAGGAGAAAGACAGGCAGATGGGTACTGAACCAAATCCATTTGTTCACTGGCTTCCTTACTCACTCCCTTCTGCCCTCGAATTTCACTTATGGGATGGCTACTCTGAGCAAACATCTGAGCACTTGCCCGGCCCTGGGGACACAGACATGCATCAGAGACAGTTCTGGCCTTCAAGAAACTCCAAGTCTAGGAGGGGTGATGAGATATCTGCACTCACTACAGGCAAAAGTAGAGGCTCTAAAGTCATAAGACACTACAGGTAAAGCACTTTGGAAGGCTCCAGGAAGGAGACATTATGTTCAACTGGGAAGATTGATAAAGACGACGACCTTTGAGCTAGTTCTTAAAGGGCAAGAAAAACAAAGATATTGGCAGAATCGGCTGTGCAAGAATTGAGAAGAAGAGTAATGGCATAAATGTAGAAAGTGTGTCGTGGCATCTGGCTGCAGAGTAAGGTATATGAAGGGAAGGCTGGGAAATAAGGCAGGCTAGGGTGGTGGGTATGGGACCAGGCCATACAGAATATTTAATGCCTGAATGAAGATGCTCATCTTTACTTTGTGGACCATAGGGGGCCAGAAAAGGTTTTTGAACAGGATAGTGATATCAGAGCGATGATTCAGGAAGATTAATTTGTCACGGTGGAGGAAAGTGGGGGATCAGTACTGACCCAACCTCATCCTACAGCACCAGTCCTCACTAGGCAAGGATGTGACTAAATGCAACTGTGATGTGTTTGGTGTGTTACTGTTATAGGCAAAGGCACCAGGTGGCGGGCGGACTCTGGGATTGACTGGGGTTTCCACTACTGTAGTGTATTAGAATGTGTCTGTGCAGAGCAGGTGAGTGTTCTAGAAGCACCTCTGGCAGCAGAGTCTTGATCCAGACACTTCGGGGGCATGGTCTGGGCTTAGGAAGAAGCCACGTATGTCACACATAAGGTGCCCTGGTCCGAGATTCTACTCTGATGTGTTCAAATTGATGGAAAGTGGATTAAAACCAATTTTGGAGCTACTAAAGAATGTAGGGAAAATAAAATGTTTCCCGTCTCACACACATGCATGTGTGTGTGTACATAGATACATGTAGACACACGCACACACTCCCCTGGGAAACTCATGTTCCCAAATCAAGCTGAAGGATCGGGGTCTTCCCCTACCACTGTTTCCTGGGTGTGGAAACACAGGTAAATTCTGTCCTTGTAATTCACTACCTTAATAACGGGACTCTTTCAAAGCTGACTGGAAGATGGATGCCTTTTCCACTTCAAATATGTGAGATGATGTTTATATGAATTTTATTTTGTGCAACTGGACTATCAATAAGAGACTGAACTTAAAGTATTTTCACTCTCATCGAAACTATAGTTGAGAGCTATCTCTTCACCAGCAGCTTTCCTCTACCAAAAAAAAAAAAAAAAAAAAAAAGGAAAAAGTTCATTTCATAAGCTCCTTGGAATATGGTCAGTAAAAATCTTGTAAAGTCAGTGAGAATTTCTCTCTCCTCTCCCTCTTTTCTGTTTCCTGTTTATTTTACTCAGAATAGCCTGGGGCTATGTGAAGGCTCCTGGGGTCTCTTCTAATTAAGAAGGGTGGCCTGGCAGGTCACGGACCTTCCCCCAGTGTGGCCATGGGGAGTGGAGAAGCAGATCAAAGAGCCCTGATAATACTGGATCGTGTTTTCCTTATTATTGGATTGTGTTGATATGTTCAATGACTAAATATGAAATGGTTATTATTGTTACCTTTGGTCACCTTAAGGTTAGACCCTTTCATATCCAGGCTATGTCTCTATCCAGTTCTAGGCTGTGGACAAATTATTTAAACTCTTTAAACCTTAGTTTGCTAAAATTCAATATGGGTATAGCCAGCCTTATATGGCTGTTGTGGAGATTAAATTAAATAACACACATAAAGGGGCCAGCACAGCGCCTGGCCCTTAGTAGGTGTATGACAAATGATGATTTCCTGCTTCGAGGGGTGTCTTAGTATGGAGATCCTTTTATCTATCACTAAACTTGGAATCAGAAGCACTGAATTTGAGCCCTTGCTCTGCCACTACCGAACTTCCTTTGTTTGTAAACTGAAAGGGTTGGATACAGTCTCTCTAAGGATCCTTACGGCTTCAAACTGTCAGTAACTCTATCTGCCTGCCTAGAATATTATCAGTCTAAAGGAACCCTGTCAAGTCTCCAAGCCTCCAAGTCCTAAAGACTTCTAATTCACCAAGAGTTTCAGCCAACTGGCCAATACTCTGTGAACCGTGTTTCTGTGCCCTGCTTCCTCTCTTCCAATTTATGCAAATACATCTCTGGGAAAGGCTCTTGTCCTGGTATCGTTTGTTTCTGTAGATGCTTCTCCTATAAGACTGGTTCCACTTCTAAATGTCTGGTATAATATAATGCTAGCCACATGGCAGGTACTCAATGACTTTTTAAAAATCAAAGTAATATAAACACATGGCAAGGAGTAAAACTATTCATTATAGCTCATAATAATAATTATAATTATCCCTAAATCATGCTCCTCTCACCAAGTCCCAATAATATTTTTAAGGATTTATAATTTCTTTTGGTGGCTGCCTTCATGATTCTAAACATTATGGCACAGTTAGAAAAATGATACTATCCCCCTTCTGATACTTGATTTTCAAAATCCTTTGTTACTTTTTAAATACTTACCTTTTTAACTTTACATGGCACATTTATTACTTGTTTCATCAGCTTTAGACAGTATCACCTGACTTTCCTTGCTAAAGATGAGGCCATTAGTCTTCCTGTCCTCTGTACTCTTCCTCTTCCACGGCCGCCTCCCAAGTCAGCCAAGCTTGTCCCTTCCATTGTCAAGGTTGTGTAAGAATGATTAAGTCTCGTGCTTTGTTTACAGGTTGATGCTAAACGTTGAAAATCAATAAGCAGAGCTTTTATACTGATGACTATATATTTTTTCACTGCAGTGAATAAGGGTTATAACCTATAATTTTTATAACCTTTTCTATAGGTCCAATAAGACATTCCACTCCATGGAGAATGTTTCCAGCATTGAGATCAAATGAATATTCTCTGTCTCTCTCTGTCTCTCTCTGCCCCTCCCTTGCTGTGTCTCACTCTCTTACAGTATCACCTGTCAAAATTGTGGCGCATTTTAATTTGCCGTATATTTGAATCACTACTTTCTTGTGTAGCTTGTTTTTCCAGAAATCTAATTGCTTTCCTATTTTTTCTATCTGCCTGTTTTCTTTCTTTTCCTCCTTCCTTTCCTTCCTTCCCTCCCTCCCTCCTTCTTTCCTTCCTTCCTTCCTTCTTTATTTTCTATCTGCCTTTTTCACCATATCATTAACACTTCTATATATTCCTTAAAATATCTTTCCCTTATTCTTGAAGACACTGACTTCCTTAATTAATTTGTACCAGCTGCTTTTTGGGTTTCCAGTACAGCTATTATTCTGGAATTTCTTTTCACTGGGACTCTTCCATTAGTCCCACCATCTTCAGGAAAATTCCTCAGGGGAAATCTCTTTGTGAATCTCTGAATATCTGAAATATTTTTACTTTGTCTTCACTTTTGGTTGATAGTCTTTAGACTTTTTAGTCTTTCTGGCCATAATTAAGATTAGAAATTGTGTTTTGGAAATTTGAAGGCCTAGCTGTGGTGTTGTCCAGCATCTGTGTGAATGAGAAGTCCGAGGCTGGTTTTATTGATAATTTCTTTCTAGTTAATCTTTTCTTCTCTTTGGAAGCTTTCCTGATCTTTCTTCAACACTGAGGTGCTGAAACTTCAATACAATGTGTCTAGGCATAGATATCTATAAAAATTCCTCTGTGGCATTTGGTGGGCTCTTTCAATGAGAAAACACGTCTCTTTCATCTGTGATAAATTTTATTATTTCTCTGATACTTTCATTTCATCCTCTTCTCAGTCGAGAAGCTTTCTGAGGAGCCTTATCTTTTAAGTTAATCTCTATTACCTAATTTATCTTTTCTTTCTCTGGAGTTGATTTTTTAATGTTGATATTTCTTTTTCATGCTTTTGGGCTACTCATATTATTAAAAAAGAGGCAACAGGCCCCAAATGGAGTGACTTGTGCTAACTCCCACATTATCAAATCGAGACTTAGTAACTAACAATTAGTTTTAGCCTCTCCCAGGAATGGAATCTTAAACCAGTCGATTTGAAATTTTCTGATCAACACTAGTGAGGTCATCTGCCTAAAGGATCCTGCTGTCCCCTGAAGGAAAGTGATCTTGCCACAACCATTCCGCTTTTTTGCTAGTATAACTTCTTTGTTCTGCTCCCTTCTGAATATAAAAGTCTTTCATTTTGTACAGAGCTCCTTTCTATTTTCTAGATGGGATGCTCCCCAATTCATAAATCATCGAATAAAACCAATAATATTAAAATTTACTCAGTTGCATTTTGTTTTTTAACAATATAGTGGGTGATCCTGGATCAGCCCCTTACATTTAAACAATAGAAACTAGGAACAATAGAACAAAAATTTAAACAACAGAGACTAGGAATGCTCATGAGAACTTCTGATAACATAGTTGATGCTTATTCTCTATGTCAGAAGTGGCCTGATGGCCATTGTTAGGGACGGGACATTTTGCAGGTGCCTGCTCTCCAGTGCCAGCGTGACAGATACGTTACTCTGGGCATGCATGCTCTGCCCCCACTAGCAGCCCTAGCTCTTACAGTCCACTTGGATTTTTACAAAAAAATCTCCCTTTTTCTTACTCCTGTTGTTAAGCATCCTGCTACCTTTTAGTCTGGAAAATGAGGTTAAAAAGGGGCTGGAGACCATATGGGTTAAACACATGGAGAAAGTTCATTCCTCCTCCTTAGTCTCATGCTTCCTTCTGAAGGATCCCTTATCACTATGTGTTGTGCCTCCCAGCAGGTGGGCTCCCTCCTCTGCTCTAAACCCCTTTTGCTATAGGTTTGCTATATCTTCTCGGCTATAGTCACTTTATTTCTTCCACTGAGAGCTTCTGTCTCCTCTTCGTGTCCTAGAAACCACTCATGGTTCCTCTTTGTTCTGTTTGCTATTCAGACTTTATACCCCCATTGAATCCTTTATTATTACTTCAGTGGGATTGCAGAAGAGGAGACAAATGTATGCTCAACTCACCATTCAGAACCAGAAGCTTCTTAATCATTTTCTTTGAGTGAGAATACGAATAAACAAATGCACGGATAGACAGATTTCTGTCTCAATAAATCACACATGATTCTGGTACCATTGCCTAATTGCCCATATTGCAATTAAACTATGAGATCATTATCATAAGATATTACTCATTCAAGTGATCATGATGCCATTCATATTAGGTGGGACTTAAGGAACAGCATAAGTTTAATGAGTTGGAATATGGACAAGAAGGAGTGCAATGAGACGCATACAGGCCTCATACCATTAGATGCAGCGTCAGGGAAGTATGCTCCATGGAATACCAGCCCCACAAGGTGTTAATAGGTATTATGAGAAAGTGCTGGGATCAAGGACGTTTGAAGATCACTGGGTTAAACAAAAGTAAACAGGCCCTTTCACTGCAGGACTTCTTAGAATCTTAATATGACAATAAGAGTTGTGACTCTTCAAAAATGGAATATAAAATAAAGGTTTCCTAAACTCTTTTGAGCACAGAACTCTTTTACCATTATGTATAATGTACCATGTAATATGCTTTGGAAACCCTTTTCTAATCTATTTCTGCTCTAGAGACCATTTATAGAAAGTAAGAAAAGAAAAAAAAACGACATGGGGATAAAAGGTATTCTAGAGGGGGAATGACGTATCTATATCTACACCTACATCATCTCTTAAATCTTAAATCTTTTCTGTTTGTCTGACTTTCAAATTGTCCTTTCATCACAAACTAAGCTCCTTATGGCAGAATTATGCTTTTGGAAAGGCTCCTCTGAGTTACTGCATTGGTGTCTCTACCTGAGGCGACTTAAAAATGCTACATTGCACATCTGATTTTCAGAATGTTAGAGCTGGAAGCAAACATGGTGGTCCTAGAGATTAATCCCTTACTGTACTGGAAAGAAAATTAAGAAGCAAGGTGTTCAGACTCCTTGTCCAGTGGGAAAGTCCAGTGTTTGCTTGTCCATGATAGAAATCTGCAATGTTTTCAGTCGAACGTCTCATGGTTTGGCCCCCAGTTGCCTCAGACATTACTTTCCTTTCTTTGCACGCTCACAGCTCTGAAGATGACCCAGTAGATGGTTTAAGCCCATTTATCTGACTATCCCTAGAGCTCAGAGACTAAGGCCTGGGCAGGTGGGACCAAGACAAATGAGTCCTCCTCTGAAAATCACTCATGGGGTCTTAGTGTGGTCCCCAATGGCTAGGCAGTATTTGAGGGTCTCTTCTGTTCACGAAGTGGCCAGAGCAAATTTGGGCCACTGAAAGAGCTTCCTTATTGTTTATTTTTCAAATTCTAATTCTACTACCTATGTAGCTTCAACTCAGGTGTTAGATTTGAGAGCAGAATTTTGAAATTTAAAGGAAGGGATGGAGGGATTATCTTCATTGGCATGCTTTGCCTAATAGTAGATAACTTAGGAATCCAGAACTTCAAAGACCTAGCTCTCTTGGATATCATTTGACCCAAGCTTTCCAGCTTGCAGATGAGCCCATTCAGTCCAATGAGGTGAAGGGATATGCTTGGATTCTGTTGCAGGTAGCTGAGCTGTTAGGTCTCAGCCCTTCCAGTTCTAACCCTGTGCATGTGCAGTTCACTGTCTCACTCCGCTATGATGGTAGTGGTCTGGGATGAGCTCTGCTACCCTCCATGACCGGGATTTAAACTTACTGCTCTTCTTCACTTTCTTTTGGATGCACCGTGAAAAGAAATGGTATCAATGTTTGAGACCAAATGATTAGGAAAACCAAATGTATTCATTAAGGGAGGGAAGAGGGGTAGAGGGAGTTGATTTTTCTTGACGGTATCATTAATCTTAACATACTAAGTTCAGTAGTAGCCTAAAGTAGTAGTACATTTGTATGCTTGGTGGCATTCTGTAAACTACCTCTTAGGTCCAAAAGTGATCTAGAAATGATAAAATATATTTATGCTTATGTGTATATACAGTAAATATGTTTTTGTATGTACATGTATATACAGCTATATCAATTACATGTATACACATCAACAAATATATGTACAGTTGACCCTTGAATGACATGGGCTCAAACTATGTGGGTCCACTTACATGGGGAGTTTTTTCAATTGACCACAGTTTAACAGACCTGCACCGTTCAAACCCTCCTTGTTCAATGGTCAACTCTGTGGTTGGGAATCCACATATGTAGAGAGCTGACTATAGTTACACATGGATTTTTGATTGCATGGGAAGTTGGCGTTCCTAACTCCCATGTTGTTCAAGGGTCCACTGTATATGTATATATCTGTGCGTGTGTTTAAATTAATCGCCTTTTAGATCTCTGACCCTGTTAAAAAGAATAAAACTTTTGGGGGAAGACACATAGGTTTTGGTGTGCTGTGTGTGTGTATGTGTGTGTGTGTGTGTGTGTGTGTGTTTTAACCAACAAGTTTCATCAGGAAAAAGGGAAAAGCCAATAATCTCTATATACTGCAAGTGTGTCCTGGAGTGTCAGCATAAAAGATAATAAAAGGCAAAGCAAACAAATAGAAGGAAACAATCTAAAGTGCTGAAACCTTTTTTTCCCTAAGAGCTCATTTTGGTAATCCTCAAGGAAAACAGAAAAGCACTTGATCTGATGAGCAGGAAAAAAGGGAAGCCAAATGAAAACTAAACAATTGATTTAATTCTATGAGAAATGGGAGGAGGGAGAGATAGAAGTATCTGCTGCAGGCAAGGTAAGGAAGGGAGGTAGGGGATCAAAGTGCCTTCAGTGTAACAAAATCTACTTTGAAGACTGAGAAGCAGGAAATCAAGTTTTACCTTTTTCCATTTAGATTCTTAGCTCTGGAATCGGACTACCCAATTTTTGTTTTAAGTCCCAGATGTCAGGGTATAAAAGTCTTTCATGTTACTGTTTAAATTTTGATAAGAGGTAGCAGATTTCATTATCTTTTCTGTGAATTTTATTGATTTTTTTTTAATTAAAAAATTTTTAAAAGCAATTCTTCACCCATTCTTTGTGGGAGTCTCACAGGACCCCAGCCTTGTAATAGTAAGTTCTGACATTCCATGTACCATGGCTCTCAGATACCCCACTGTTGAAGAAAGAGCACAAAACCTGGGCAAACCCTGACAACCAAGCTGTACAGCTGAAGGGCACCGGAAGGCCACTGTTCAACCTACATGCAACTGTGAGAGAGCTGCATGGAGCACCAAGAGACCATACTTTCGAATTCTTCACTTTTCAGAAAAGAAAACTCGCATGATGGAAGGTGAGGTACCTGCCTGAGGCAGGTCGGGCATGGCAAGATGGCTAGTTTGAGTTCTTAAAAGTACTAGGATGATCCGGGCTTACTCTAACTGATCTTCCCACTTCTCGTTTACCCTCCCCCCACATATTCTGCATACGCAGCTAAAGCTATCTTCTTAAATATAATTTAGATTGTCACTCCCTTGCTTTAAACTCTTCAATGGCTTCCCACTGACTGTAGGTTAAAATCTAAATTCCTTACTACGATTTACAAGGGAGATCAGAGGGGAACTGGCCTGTAGCAGATGCCATAAGTTGGCTCACTCAACTCCCTGACCAACTTTCTTCTCTCCTGCCTTTCTCTTTTATTGAGATTGGAAGTTAAAAATGATTTGATTCAATTGGCCTTTCTTGTAGGTAGAAGTGGCTATGTGACACAGTTCTGGCCAATAAAATGTAGGCAGAATTGTGCTCATAGGGTAGTCAGAGTGAGCAAATAAAAATACAGGACACTCAGTTAAATGTGAATTTAAGATAAATAATTTTTTAAATAAAGGTAATGCTAAACATTATTTGTTGGTTATTTGAAACTTACATTTAACTGTTTAATCTGGCAACCCTATATGCTGAAGAATTTTGAGAAAACTTCCCCTCTCTACTTCTTTTTAATTCTTGCCTAGAACATGGATGTAATGCTTAGAGATGCAGAAGCTGTCTTGTGAACATGAACTGATAAGCGTGGAATAGAAAGGTAACAAGAGTTGAGTCACTAAAGGTGTTGTGGGACATCTGCACCATTGACTGTCTCTGGTCAATAAAACAAAACGCCCAAGATCTTTATTTGACTATGCCACTGTAGTGAGGGCTTCTGTTGTTTTGTGCTTATACTCTGTGAGCAGGGACTTTTTATGTCTTTGGCCAGCTGTATGATGACATGACAGTGCTTCCTGCATAAACATTTGCTGAAAAGAGAAAGAAATGATACTTAACAAATAAGCGGGTAATTCACTTGTTTCCTTATATCGTACCTAAAATAATATCTTTCTTCTTATTTATATTGGGGAGAATGTTTTTTTCCTTTTAAACTGACTGGTAGCTATAGAAAGGGTGTTATATACAAAACACAAAAAAATCAATTTTTAAAATGCTCCTTAGTTTGGACCCTTAAGATTGGTGTTTTTCAAATTGTGACTTATAACCCATTAATGGGCCATTAAATCAATTTAGTGCATCATGACCAGCATTAAATAAAAAGGAATTGAAGGAGAAGGAGGATGGGGATTGAGAGAAAAAAATAGAATGAAATTTAAAATATCCATATTATAATTTTCCTTTGAGAAATAATGGCTGCTAATCTATATGTGCACACACGTTTATGTGTACCACATTGTTATGTAAGATATATTTCTTACTGTGATTACAGTTAAAAAAAATATGGAAAGGCTCAGGTGAGTATTGTTCAAATTTCAAATGTCCATACATGGAAATTACACTGGCTGGATTCTGGTCCCTGAGCCACCTCTCATTAGGTGGGAGAAGCAATCTACTTGGACTCTCTCATATATGATTTATAAGACTCTCTCATACAAACAACCTTATAACAACTCAGTGAAATAGATGTTATCCCCAGTTGAAGCTGTGTCTAATTTAGCAGCCACTAGCCACATGTGGCTACTGAGTACTTGATATGTGATTGATGCAACTGAGGAATAGAATTCTTCATTTTATTTAATTTTAATTAATTTAAATTTAAAAATTGAAAGCTGATTTAGTTTTTAGAAAAATATGTTTGGAACAACGTGGCTATATGAATCTAATTTTTCAACTATAAATTTTATGAAATTTTAGCCTCTAAATTTAAATGCATTGTAAGTATAAAATGCACACTGGATTTCAAAGATTTAATATAGAAAAACTGTAATATTTCATGAACAATTTTTATAGTGATTCTATGTTAAAATGATATTAGATATATAATATAGGTTAAATAAAATGTATTATTAAAATTAAGTTTACCTGTACCTTTTTACTTTTCATAATGTGGTTTCCAGAAAATACAAAATTATATTTTTGAGTCACGTTATATTTCTCTTGGACAGCACTTCTCTAAGGATTAAGTGCCTTGCCCAAGGCCCTTGATGAATAAATCCTTCAACCACTATGACAATCCAGGTCATTTGACTCCTCCCACCTGAACTACAAGTCACCTCTCCGTAGGCCTGGCTGTCCTTATCTTTAACATCAGTGAATGACCATGGAGAATGATAATAATGATAATGACGGCTAACATTCCATAAGTGATTAACATGTTCTAGGCACCAGGTTTACATTTTTCAAGGTTTACTGCATTTGGTTTTACAACCTAATAAGGTAGGAATGTGATTATTATATCTGCTTTTTAGATGAGGAAACTGAGGCTCAGAGTTATCAATTGACTTGTTCAAGGTGGCGCAGACTGGGGGGCCCAGAGCCTAGAAAGCCCAGGCAAATGACTGAACACTTAGGCCTCTCCCTGGACCATGGCCCTCACAAAAGCAGCTGGGCTCTATTTAGGTAACATGTAGCTGTATCTCCCAGAGTCTTGTTAGATTAATTTCCTTTGGGAAATAATGTCTGCTGATCTTGCTGCTGATTCCAACGCCATACAGTAGAAATCTCAAAGCTGCAATCTTTGAATATATAGATAAGACTCAAGAAGGTGACTCTGTATCTAAAAAATTTTCAGACAGAAAATTGAAATATGGGCTTCAATACTATGGGTGCTTATTTAAAGATCTATTTGCAATGTGAAACTAAATTTTAATAACAGTCTTCAAATGTTGGAACAAATTATACCTTCCCAGTGAAATTATTTTTCTTTCGTTATAAGCATTGTGTATGCTCATTAAATACAATTTAGGGAAAAATGGTAAGAGAAAACAATTTATCCATAATCCTACTACTCAAACTTTCCACTTTTTTTGTTACTCCATATTCACAAGAATTTTAAAATTTATAATTCCACTAAATATACTTTTTTACTTGCTATCACTTAAAATTACGTCACAAGCATTTTCTATGCTCTTATGTAGGCTTTGCAAACATATTTAGAAATACTTATAATATTCCAATAAGTGGACATCACATTTAAACTATTTCTTTACTTTATACCATAAGTTGTTTCCAGTTTTTTGCTATTATAGATAAAGTTGTTCTGCTCCACTCAGTGTTACAGATTATCTGGAGCGGTAGTCCGCCATCGTGTATCAAAAACCTTAACCTGTGCATATTCTTTGACTCAACAATTCCCTTTCTAGAAATCTGCTCATTTAAAAAAGAGATATCTATAAAGACTTCTTTGCAAAACTTTTCAACATTATTTATGTGAGCAAATAGTTACAAGTGGTAAACGTTGAACATAGGAAATAAGCTAAGTAATATATGGTGTATGCATGAGGTATACCATAGGACACGCTGCCTTAAAGAACAGCTGAGGATTATAAATGTTAATAATAATGAATAGTAATAACAATAGCTTTCTATTATTGAATACCAGAGACGGTGCTTACATATATATTTAAGATCTAATGTAATCCTTAACACCCCATGTGTTTGATACCATTATTATCATCTTTGTACAGATGAGGAAACAAGCTTAGAGGGTTAGGTGCCCTCCTAGGGCCACACAGCTGGTAACCTAGTAAGCAGTGGAACCAGGACAAAACCAGACCATCTGTCTCCAGGGCTTAAACCTTAACCATGATGCTGTATAAATACCTAGGATGTTCACCATTTTTCATTAGATGGAAAAGGCGATTGCAAAATGTCATGGGTAGTGTGACCCTAATTTAGTAAAATGTAACATATGTGTGAATATGTATATGAAAAAGGAAAACATTTGATAGTATTCACCAAAAGGTAAAATGGGTAATTATGGGTGGCAGAATATTTTTCTACATACTTTTTAAAATTTTCTAAAACATGTTATTTTTTTTTGTATTTTTTTATTGAGTAAAAGATACAGAACATAAAAATCACCATTTTTACCATTTTAAGTGTATAATTCAGTGATGTTCATAATGTTGTACAGCTATCACCATTATCCAATTCCAGAAGTGGAATCACTGGTTCACAAAGTAATTCCAAGTGTAACTTTTTGAGGAACTGCCAAACTGTTTACCACAGTGGCTATAGCATCTTATATTCTCAACAACAATGTGCAATGATTCCAATTTCTCTTCATACTCAGTGACATGTTATTTTACTTTTAAAAAAAATAATAACTGCCACCCTAATGGATATGAAGTAGTATCTCAATGAGGTTTTGATTTGCATTTCCCTAATGACTAGTGTTGAGCATCTTTTCATGTGTTTATTGGCTATTTGTATACCTTCTTTGGAGAAATGTGCATTTGGGTCCTTTACCCAATTTTTAATTGGATTGTTTGTTTTTGTTACACTTTAAAATAGAAAAAACACTGGTGACTTTTATGCAGGATTTAAAAAAATACATATCTGATTATGTCCTTTCCCTGCTTCTATACCTCCTGCTGCCTGTAGGGTGAAGTTTACGCTACCAAAGGATGGGTCAGCAGGGCTCCCTCTGCAGCCTCTCTGCCTGACACTCGGTGCTGCAGCAGCTACAACCTTCTTCCAGACACCCTTTTGCCAAGATTGCCTTGCCCTCCCTTCTTTTCTTCCTTCCCATTGCCTTCTTCATCCAGCTAAATTCTAATCACTCTTTAAGACTCAGCTCAGGATCATTTCTTCGAATAATCCTTCCAAACCCTCCAGGCTGAGTTATGTACGGTCTTACTCCCGCTTTTCCACATGCCTCTGTCCATTACCACCTAATGATGGAGTTACCTGTGTCTCTACAGCACAGGACACACTCACTCATCGAGAGATAGGGTGGGACTCTGTCATCTGCATACACCAACACCTCGCACACAGAAGGAACTCAATATTTGCTTAGTAGAACTGAATTCTTGATTTACATTAAATAACTGCTTACCAACAAAGCTTTCTACTTGTCTGTCAGTAATACATAGAGGTACCTGTTTCATTGCACTCTTGCCTGTACTGGGAATTATAACATTTGCATTTCTTTAATTACAGTGAGGTTGAATCATTTTCCCATATGCTCCTTAATTAGTTATTTTCCTCTTTTGTGAATTATCTGTTCATTTCTTTTGTTCAGTTATCTACAAGAGGCTTAGTGTTTTCCTTATTGACTTTGAGAACTCTTTAAAGCAAGGCTATTAACTCTTTGTCTATTATATTTGCTAAAATACTCTCATTTTTTTCATCAGTTGATTTTGTTTTTAATGTAAAAAATTTGAGCAATTTTATGCTATCAAATCTTATACATAAAGTTTAACTATTTCCCTTTTTATATGGACAAACTTGAATGTTTTATAATGTATTACTTTTAATAATCACTTCATTTAAAAGTATACCCATTGTTTTATGGGCCTTTGGATGGGACTTTTAAGCATAATTATATTCCTAGAATTCATTAAGTGAAAAATAACAATAGGAAAACCTAAGTGAAGTCACTGAATTTTATACTGTAAATTGAGCTTTCTTTAGGACTTCCTTAGCTATAAGTACTAGGGAGAGAAAAAAGCCCTAAATTTCAAGTGAGATCTAAATTGCAAAACAGTACTCAGGCTGGAGAAGAAGCTTGCAAATCATCAGCCCTCAGTGCCCATTGCCCATAGATGGGTTTTCCTTTGGCTCATGTCTTGGTTGGAACTGGCTTTTAAGTTATTTTGAATTGGTACTCAAGGTTTAGAAGTCAAGAAACATCAATTACACAAATATCTGCATATCTAGCTGCTGGGGGTGGAGGGGAGGAAGATCTGGCAAAAATGGGCTTTTTTTTTTTTTGATGGTTCAATAATTAGCTGGAGTTGCAAATCTGATGGCTGTGCGCTCTCACTTCAATGCAGTCCCCATCATTTCCTAGTGTCCCATCTCTAAAAATGAGGGTCAGTGGCCATTTATCGTCTTATTCTTGCCCCACTTCACTCAGTTACTTGGTCTGTCAGGCTACTGTAGGCATTGGAGTTTTGGTTTAGAACATCAAATCTGCTTGGTAATCTCACTAACCATGGAGCTATGAGGATTCGATTTAAATCCAGTGCTTCTGAACTGGGAACACTCAATCTGTGAGTATCTGACATGTCCATTTTTATAAGCGGAAACTGCTGTCTGCTTCCTATCCCACTGGGCCTAATAAATATTACTTATATTGACTTCAATTCAGAAATTCTGTTCCTAAAGTCCAGCTAAATAAGCAGATGGTGAAATAACTCCCTTGCAAAAGCCTGAAGATGCAGTTGGTATCTTGTATCTTACATACCTATAGCTGTAGGTAATAAGGTAAATAGGGGCAGGCTCTCAATTTCTTTGAAAATCAAGAATGCTTTGAGTTGCAAAAATCAGAAGGAAAGGAAAAAAAGGACCAACGATCATTCAGTTGTTTAGGACTAAAGAAAGAGAAAAAAATAACTGTTAAGTATTTCTAAGTAAGATTTAGGAAGAAAAACTTTTGGTTGCGAAAGAAAACAATGCCATTGCCGCCTCTTAAAGGTGGGAGTTTGCTCAGAAAGAAAACTGCCTGAAGATCCAAGCTCAAGGATCCTGACATAGGAGAGGGGGACTGAAATCTTGAGCAGCTGTATTCCCACTGAGGGAGGAGATGGTCAAAATCGGCCCCATGGGGAACATGGCACCAGAGCTCTGTACCTGGGATGGCCCAAGTGGTACCTGGAAGCTTACCACCCAGGAGATGCTGCATCCTGGAATGGTGATGGCTCCCAGCACTTGGAGCTCTGACCACCTGGGCCAAATCCTGGTTCTGTATCACTTGCTGTGTGATCTTATTGTTGAATGAGGTAAAAAAGCCTCTCTAAAGCATTTAAAAACAGGGAGAATAAATAACAGGACACCCTTAAAGAGTTGTGGTTAAGATTCATAGTGGAAAGCCATGTACAAGTGCTTGGCCTACTCCCTGGTATTCAGCAAGGGCTCAATAACTGTTCACTCTCATTATCACTGTCATCACAGTTTTTACTATCACAAACAAGAATGTCCTGAGTACTTACGTTGCTGTCAAGACAAAGTTTAATGATGAGGGATACAAGAATTGTAGCAAGGACAAATTCTCAAGGTCATAGTCACTATATAGGCACCTCAATGGGTGTGGTCCAGGCAGGGGGACTAGAAAGGCAGCCACTATAATTTCATAGGTTCATTCTTCTAAATATATACAAAAATTATTAGGACCTATAAGAACTACACGGGTTTCATTTAAACCTGGAAGTGACATTCAGCTTAAGGTTTTCTGATCGATATGCTACCTGCACAGGTTTATACTGATGACATTTCTTAGTTTTCTCAAGGCTTGTTGCTAAGCCTCAAGGGACCTGGGCTAGTCTCTAGTTGGAGTTTATAAACTTACACAGTTTAGCTTATGTTGTTAAGTTGTAAATATCTCTCTTCCAGACAACTTATAGTTCCATATTTTGACTTCTTCTTTCTTTCGATACTAACTGGTTAAATCAGAAATATCTTTAGAAGGGTTTCAGTTTCACTATCTGACTCCTTTCTACAATATTTCCTATAGCATGTGGTTTATTCCATGGATAGGAACATTTATCATACAAATGTATAATAAAATCACTTATACTCTGTTCCCTAAGTACTGTGCAGGTCCTATACAAGTAGATGTTCACTGACTGATTGATGGCTGAAAAACAGCAAAGTCAACCATTCTTTAGTAGAAAAAAGAAAAGAATAAAGGAACGGAGAACAACTCTGAAATTGAGACATATCCTCTAAGTTCTGCTTGTAAGTAGCCTAGAGCACATTGTCAAACAGCCCATTTGGAAACACTAAGACATCGAAAGTGCTTGGTTTTCAGGAACCAAATGGTCATAAGAAATACAGGTATTTCCTTTCTAACCAAGGATGCTGACATTCTCTAAGGGAACTACTTTTAAAATAATTCCAATCAGGTCATTAGGGCTCAGGGCTCAGAGCTCACTAGTCTCAGATCCTGGGGTAGTCAGCAAGAGGGATGTTTCGGCAGGTTGACAGACTGAGAACGGGTAGCAGAGGCAGGTCAGCATCTTTTACTTTGATCCCTAACAGCTGAGTATGAGACAAAACTGACCAAGGGCCCCAAAGTGAAAGCACTCTTCTTCATTTCATAGATCATGAAATAGAGTTTAAGCATCTATAATACACAGCATTACACTGAGTGGATGTCTCTAAAGCAATATATATGCCCTCTTTGTCCTCAGGGAACACACAGGAGAGGGGAAAGAAAAGCAGTAACAAAACAAAGGGCACGGAGAGGTCACAGGTGCCAAAGAATTGTAAAATAATGATGCTGGGATTTCAGGTTGTGAATTAAGGTTGGACCCTTGCTTATGTCCAGTTTCCTGTCCCCTGTCCTTCAGTTGACTCAGGGAGTCTGAGTTTGTGTGCAGCGCTGTTTTGAAGCCCTAGCCACGAGGTCCTTGGACCAGGAGTACATGCTTCCTTTAATGAGATGAAAGGCAGTCTCCTTCTTCCTTCCCTGTCTGGCCAGTGATGTCTGCACTGTATTCTCTCTTTGAGTCCTTGTGTTTCAAAAATTCTGGTTGCTAGAAAAAACTTGTGCCAACCAAATCTGATCAGAGAAGGTCTTCCTTCTGTCTGGCATCTATAAATACTACATGACCATCCGTAACTATGGGCCTATCTCTGTGGCATTTTCAGTATATTTGTCTGCTTATAAAGTGTTATAACACTTCAGATCATTCAAAGGATGTCAGAACCGCTAGACTCTTAGAATTGGGAATGTCTGATTCCATGCTGACACATCCTGCTCTTCTCAGGGTTAGTCCTTGGTTAAATGTTTTAATTCTGCTTCTCCTAGGCATCCTCCTTTTTCTTAGTGTTGCCTACGGGATGGAGCTCAAATTCTTTTGTCTGGCCCAACATCCTTTTTACACCTTCTTGACCGCAGTTCCTTCAGTTGACTCCATGACCCAGCCCCCAATCCACACAGCTGATCACTGCTATCCAAGGCACCATTCTACTCCAACGCTTTAGACCACCTTCTCTGCCTTCCCTCCCCTTCTCCACCTAGAAATCTCCTCGCTTCGAGGCCTATTCAAAGATTGCCTCCCCTGGCATGCCTTTTCCAACTTCCTCAAGCAAAGTTAGTCTTGTTTTCCTTTCCTACATCTATAACTTTGTGCACACTTTCCAAAACATAGTTCATTATTACGACTGCGTGTGCCCAATGTTTCTAGCTAGTCTGTGTTCTCCCCAAGGGTCTGAATCATGAATCATTCATTCAGCATTCATTCAGTCAGTCAGTCAGTCATTCCTTCCAGCATTTACCCCACTTCTGGCACATGGGAGATATCCGTAAGTGACTCCTGAATTAAACTGATAGATTTTAGGTTTAGAAATGTGAAATAATCTATTAATTGCTATACTAGATCAAAGTTGAAAATTTTAAGAGGGTAGCTTATAAATTTCTGTCCATAAATACTACATTATACATGCATTGGAGGGAAAGCTATCTTTCCATCAAAATGCATCCAGTACTTGATACACTTTGAAGGATTTAGACAGGTCTACCCAGATCTGAAAAAGAGAGTTCCTGAAAAGAAGTATGGACTTTAGCTTAGCTGCTTGAAAACCTCAAACTGAATTTCAACAGCCTTTCCAGGGATCTCTTTATTGAAGGGGAACCCATTTGATGGCCTTGGGACTTGTACTCTGTAGGTGGTTTCAGAGACTGGGAATTATATCCAAGGCTATTTTTTAGGGATTCAAGAGCCAAGAGACCAAACATCTTGGGATCTTAGATAACTGGTAGGAGTAATAGAATAAGTTAGAGAAGTAGCCCCAAACTCCTTCCGATGGAGCAATAGAGGCTCACTGGCTGAACACTTGTCATCACTGACAAGTAATAGAGATCTCTAGAATTATGACACAATTTTTAATATGTTCAGCTTTCTCATCTTCGTTGTCTCTCCATACTTTTAATATTTGGCATCAACCCTTAATGAGGTTCTATGTCTTCATTTTAGAGGATATATTTCTGTTAATTTATCACCTTCAGTCCCATGAGAAACATATTTCAGCAAGCCTTGGATAAATTATTGTAAAGCATATTTATTTAGCACAATCTAATTATTGCAACATTCAGTAAAGGCAAATGAATAAATCATAACTGAAGAGTAATGAGGATGGAGCTGCTGTGCATGTGTTCATGATGAGTGTATATGTCTGTGTGAGATGTGTATGTGTGTGTGTATGTGTTGGTCTGCAAAAGCATTCTCCTGATCTGGCTTGGGATTTGAATAGGCTCTCTGAGACACTTTTGATCTGTACTGTAAAATACAATAGTCCCAAGCCCCATGTTGCTCTTGAACTTTTGAAATGTGGCTAGTTTAAATTGAAACGTGTTATAAGTGTAAAATACACACCAGATTTTGAAGACTCTGTTTTTAAAAATATATAAAACATCTAATTATTTGAAAAGTAGTTATGAAGTTTCTTAAAACATTAAACAGAGAGTTAACATATACCTAGCAATTCCATTCTTAGGTACCTACCCGAGAGAAATGAAAACATGTTTACACAAAGGTTTGTATGTGAGTGTTCATAGCAGTTTTATTCGTAGGCAATAGTCAAAGACTAAAAACAACTCCAATGTCCATTAATTGGTGAATAAACAAATGTGGCATATCTATGAAATGGAATATTATTCATTTATAGAAAGTAACAA
This sequence comes from Pteropus medius, assembly GCF_902729225.1. Classification (NCBI taxonomy): domain Eukaryota; kingdom Metazoa; phylum Chordata; class Mammalia; order Chiroptera; family Pteropodidae; genus Pteropus; species Pteropus medius. The sequence goes on along the minus strand of NW_024349800.1, from coordinate 47,853,318 downwards.
AGTATTGATACATGCTACAACATGAATGAATGTCAAAAACATTGTTAAGTAAAAGAAATCACATATTTTATAATTATCTTTAAAGCTATAGAGACAGGAAATAGATTAGTGATTGCCTGGGGCTGGGGATGAGAACTGAGAATGACTACAAGTGGGCTGAATGCTTATTTTTGGGGTGATGGAACTGTTTTACAATTAGATTGTGGTAATGGTTGCACAACTCTATAAAGTTACTAAAAATCATATAATCTTATACCTAAAATGAGGAAACTTTGTAGCATGTAAATTATACTCAATATCTCATTAATATGTAATAATTTCCGATGTAATAATTTTTACAACATTTACATGTTGAAATTATAATGTTTGGGATATATTAGGTTAAATAAAATGTATTATTAAAATTAATCTTACCTGTTAGTTTTACTTTAAATGTGACTACTAGAAAATTTCGAATTCCTTATGTTGCTTTCATTACATTTCTATTGAACAGCACTTTAGAAGATCCCATGACTCTGACAAAGTAATCCCCATAACTCTCTTCAATTTCTGAGAATGTGCTTTCCCCCTTCCTGGCTCACAACCAGCTTTCTATGAGAACAGAGTGCTTGCATCCTTCAAAAGACTCTAAAATGAGGAGAACTGCCTAGATTGCTGCTCTTTAGGCCAGCAACTATCCAATAGCACTTGGGTAACTGGAAGATGAGTGTTGGGCTGGGTGTGGGGGTGGTGCGGCCCTTTGCCAGTTGAAGCACAGGAGCATAAGGGGAAGCCAAGTTCAGTGTCATGTCAGTACAACATCCATCACGAGAACGGATCATATCTACACACCCTTTATATCTTTGAATGCCATTGTTGGCTGCTAAAATTATAAACTACTAAAACCATCTAGAAGGATCCAAGCTTAAATACTACTAATTTGTTGAGACAAAACTAAATTTTATTTTTAAAAATAACATCACATAGCATATTAAACCAGTGGATGTCAGTGGCCTGGCAGGTAGGGGGAGCAGGGTTATTAGCACATTCTGTCCTTGTTTGGGACAGTGGTTCTGAGCTCAAGCTTTCTATTAAAATCATCTGAAGGACTTTGGATTAATGGAAGGAGGAAGAGGAAGAGATGGACAAGGAGGAACCACAGACTCCCATGAGCACTGCGAACTTTACAGTCCTCCCCCTAGATAGGGCAGGAATCACCCCCAAACTCCATGTCAGCAGTCCAGCTTCTCCTGAAGAATTTTGATGAGGATGCTTCCTGTAGCTTATGAGACAGCTCCTTCTGTGCTGGACAAGCTTCACTTGTGAGATGTGTCTTTCCTAGTTTAAGCTCACACTTGCTCTCTAATACCCACTTATAGATCCTATCTTGCCATCTGGACAAAACTGATAAGTCTGTCCTCTCTCCACACAATGGTCTTTCCACTATTTGAAAACAATTACCAGGATCTCTATGCTCTCTCTTTTTTACACTATAGACCTCCATCCAGTTCTTTGATCTGTTCCCAGCATGGCCCCCTCTTCAGGCCTGTAACAATCTCTCAGCATGAGTCTGTCAATATCCTCTTTAAAATGTGGACTCCAAATGATCATCCTCCAGATGGTGTCTGCCCAGGGCTGAGTACAGCCGGACAATTACATTCCTTGATAAGGCCATTCCGTTCCTAGTAATGCAATCACCACACTGCATTGGCTCCACAGCAGAACAATTGGAAAGAGAGGGAAAGAGAAAAAGAAAAGAGAAAGCTAGATTTTTGAAAATTTTCATTGGTAAAATTTTAACGTTTGAATATAGCACTGCACAAAATACTTATTTAAGTGAATGTAGACCCAATTTATAAAAATGGAGAGATTGTGGACAGAGAAAGGAATTCTCATTGTTCTAACTTATTTCTTCACTATTAGCCTTCCATCAAGTGTTCCAGCGATCAAAGTCTGGGGACATTGACAAAATGACAATACTCAGCAAAGGGCTTAGTAGATCTGAAGTGGCTGGGTCTCTCTTGGGTAGCGTACAGTCCATTTGGAGAAATGACTTAGTTCCCACAGATAAATGCAGATCAAGTACAAATCGCATCTGCCTAGAGAGGCCATTTAAATTCCACTCTGTGAACGGAAGCTGGGCCTTACATTGCTTTGCTCACAAAAACATGGCCTCCCAAAAAGCAGCAGCCATGTTTGACTTCTCTGTGCTGGCACAGGATCCTGGTAAAAGGTATTTGCTTCCTAGCTAGCTTAATTACTCACATCTCTCTCCAAAGACCATTTATTTTAAATTCAGTTTACGTATATTGAATATTTACTCTGTGCTAGATACCTAGGTAGGGTGCCTTTACATATGCTTTATTATACAAACATTTTCTTTCTTTCTTTTTTGCAATGGGTTAACTTGGATTGCAGAATGGAAGAGAGACAACTGCTATTCAGAAAGGATCACTAGACTCCAGGGGGATGGAGGGTTGATACTGGAGTTAGGAGAAGATCCAGGGAAGTCTCAGAAAAACTCAGGAATATTAGGTCTTCCTGCTTGATTTTGAGACTATTCATAGACCAACCACATCATCTTCTACAGTGACTTTACGCACATGGATCATGGCTCTCTCCCCTATGAAATTGACAAAATTCTACATACAGACATGGCAGAGGCTGAAAGGGATACCAGGGAGGGTAACTGACAATTTTATAACATACAAACCAATAGCCTCTTTCTAACGTGGGGAGCTGCCTACACCCTCACCCTGAGAAAAATCCTCCCAGAGGATAATGCTTCTGAACTTGGTAACGGATCATTCCAACTTGGACCTTCAAAAGCCAGTATCAAGCGATAACAGGCATTTTCTCTTACCTATCTTATCTATTTAACTATCAAAATCAAAACAAGATTGAACCAACAGAGAAAGACACATTGCCAAATGAGTGTTCCAATAAAAGCGAGTGAGCACAGAACACCTAGCCCTGTGCCTGGCATGAAGGATCGGATCACTACCACCACTTCCCACCTCTAGTAAAAGAGGACAGACTCCTGCTTCCTAGCTCTATTGAAACCATGAGGCATAATGCCCATCTCCTCTGAGATTTCCTGTCACCACCGTGTTCATCTTGAGGGAATACCTCGCACTGGTCTGTCAGCCTATCCTCCCACCTACCTCTCTTCTTTCTTCATTTTCCTCTAAGTAAATAAATGAAAATAATAAAAAGTACCCACATTTGCAGAGTTATGGAATAGCAGAGCTCAGTGGACCCACTGAGATCATCATAAATGAGGACCCCGAGGACCCAAGAATGGCGGTAGCATCTAATGTTCCACTTTAAGTCAAAGACAGGTTGAGCCACTCTTGCCATCTTTGGGTTGGTTTACTTTGTGTTGTGTCTGTACTACTATGACTTGATTTTTCCATGGTTCTTTCAGAGTTTGATCTGAGAGGATCTCTGTGCCTTCTTGCTTTATCACGGGGAGATCAAGGGTGGGAGTCCTGCCTGCTGAGGGCAGAGTGATTGAAAAGTTTTATTCTGGTTTACTTTCCCTTAAGGCTCTGATTATGGTATTTTCAAAGCATCTTCTGAGTTCTTCTCCAAATAGATGCTGTGCCCATAATGCATCTGGCAAGATGGACTTAGAAAAAGACATTATAGCATCATGATCAATGGGACAAAACAAACCTCATAGCAAATTTTCCATATCCATGGTGGTCCAGACAGATAATGGCAGGCAGGGACCATGCTGAGCTCTGAGCCAGTGCACAGTATCAACCATCTTTCTACCTTAGCCTAAACAAGTGCTTGCCAAACTGGTCTGCCATGGGAGTCACCCAGTGGCTTAAAAAAACAACACTGGTGTCTGTGTCCCAGTCCCAAGATTTTGACTAATTGATCTGGGTGGGACTAGGGTTTGACAATTTTTAAAAAAATGTCCAGGAAATTCTAATGTGCAGATAAATTTGGGAACTACTGGGATGAACTGTTGGAAAGCACTGTTTCTAGAAGAGAACCAGGAACTGCACAGTTTGATAGTCAGATCAGTTCCAAAGTCTGACTTTGACGTCTGACTAAAGGGCTCCAGGTGAACCTCAGTGATCCGCTGACAGGAATTTTAGGGCAGCTCAGGCGAGGCGACCAGTTTCATTCTCACAGGTATAAACAACATTTCTACAAGACTGCTCTGCCTGAACAATAGACACGTGATGAGCTCTCAAAGGCAAGTCGCTTTCTTCCTTAGGAAGGAGAAGACTTTGTCTGCCCTCAGGTCTACCACTCATGGACATTTCCAGATAGGCAGGGCAGCTAACTTCTCATGGGACCCCAGGTTCACCAGCCACGCACAACCAGGGGCCTTCGCCAGAACATGCTTTGGGGATAACGGTCCAGCCTAATGACTTGAGGCTGTTTTAAGAAATAGAAAATAATAGTAACAACACCAATAACCACAGCTTCCATTTACCGATCACCTACTCTGTGCCAGGCTTGGAGCTGGAGAAGGCACAATGGTAGGTCACAACTCTAGCTGACAATGTGAACTGTGCCGACATGGCAGAAAGATTTAATATAATCTCCTTTAATCCTTAAATCCCTGGGAGAGAAAATTATTATACCTATTTTTGCAGATGACAAAACCAAGACAAAGAAGGTTTAAGTCTAAGAACAGAAAGACTCTAAATTGTGAAAGTGAGATTTTAAACCTAGGTCTTACAAGCATGTAGCTTCCTACTGGTGAACATGAAGGGCACCATAAAGATAGTTAGATGGTGAGCATGAAAATGATAGATAGATAGATAGATAGATAGATAGATAGATAGATATAGATGCAGATTTAGATGTAGATATGGATATGGTATGGATAGGGGTATGGATGTAGATATATAGATACAGATATCTCAAGACTATTTAGCTGCTTAGCAAGCCTAAGGGAAGCTTACAGTTAGTGCGGCAAAGGGAGGCAAAGCAAAATAATGAAGTGTTAGAAACCAGGCATCGAGCAAGTAGATTATGGAAAAGTAGTAGTCCCATGGCTACTGAACAAACAACAGAGCCTAAACAAATGAGAACAGCTCTGGGGATCTAATTCTCAGTCAGTGGCCCAGCTCTCCTAATTGTCAGCAGCCACCTTTCCCAGGCTTGGTTTATTACACGGAAAAAGCAGGGCAGCAAGACAAAGGCAGCCAGCCTCACCTCTCCCAGTCATCATCACACAGAGGCAACTTCATACTTGCAAAACTGATAGATTGTTATTCTGAACATAAACTCTGTTTTACTCCTAAAAGGATTTTATTACCTTTTGCATAAGAGTTCAATAATGGCCAGATTGAATTAGAGCAGTTAAAAAAGAAGAAAAAAAGAAGGAAAAGGAAAAGAAAGAGGCCACTATTAACACTGAAAACTTCGTGCATTGGCACGTGAGTGCATTGGTGCCATGTGCATCAGCAACCAATCAGCTTTTACTGCCTGGAGAGACCCTCCCAGTGGGGTTAGCTCTAGAGCCTACTAGAGCTGCCCTTTACGGCAAGTTGTCCCTTGGTTGAGCTACAAGCTTGAAGGGAGGAAAGCTAAGTCAGGGAAACAGATGAAGGTCAGAGCCAGAGCCACCCTGCCTAGATCACTCTATCAGCCGTCCATTTAATTCCGGCCTGTTGATGGTGGCCATCACCCTGGCTGAATCCTAATCAGTCATTAGGAACCAAGTGATTCAAGGAGCCACATCATGCTTGATCAGGACATCGTGGGTTTACATGGAACTCACTAGAGCATCAAGGAAGCACTGCTAGTTTACCTTATTATATTTAAGAAACTAGTAATAGCAAAATCAACTTGCAGTATACCGACACAGGAAATAGGAAGCTCTTGTTATACTGACTTGGGTCCGCATAGAACTTTGATGATATTTGGGGGCAGGGTATCTCCAAAACACTCACATATTGTTAAGAGTCCTTGTAAGGAACCAAAGCAAGAATGTGGAGAAACAAGTTATTGCATACATTGCTGTTAGGAATGTAAACTGGCAGAAGATTTCTAGTGGAAAATTTGGCAAGAATCTTAAAATTTGCAAAAACTTTTTTGCCGCAGATATTCAAACCTAAAAATTTGTTTAATGGAAACGATATGGAGGTGAGTAAAAAATTAGTTTCCAGAATATCCTAAGAAATACGAGTTACAATAGCAAGGGGAAAGAGAGAGAGTGAGAGAGAGAGAGCGAGAGCGAGAGCGAGAGTGAGAGAGAGAGAGAGAGAAGGAGAGAGAGAGAGAAAGAGAGAGAGAGAATGTGAATGAACCTAAAAAGGAGAATGATTAAGTGAAGTAATTCATGCATACAATGGAAAGAGAAGACAAAGTTGGAGGGTAACAATTAATGACCTGGAAGATGATCATGATATATTTCTACGTAATAAAATAAAGTCACAAAACAGAATTGCAATATATGAACTATGTATGTAAATATATGCACAGAAAAATAAAAGAGACTGGGAGGCTATGCATGGAAATGTTAAATGTGGTAATTTTTAAGTCATAAAGTTATGAGTAATTTTTGTGGGTCTTTTTGCTTATATTTTTTCCTCACTTTTTCACAATGAATGTTATTTTAATCAAAATAAATTATAAAAGTAATTTTTTTAAATATGTAAGGAAATCTGAGTGGTGCTTTACGTGAACGCATAATGTAGGCGGTGCCTTTAAGAAAGGCCAGCCATTCAGTGACCAAAGGTGACAGAAACTAGATAACACCAGTTGGTTGTCTTACTGTCTTCTGTATTCTCACAACATTAAGGACTCAATAAATACTCAGTACATCCTTGCTGACAGATTGATTACCCATGGCTTATTGACACAGTGGGATCATGTAACCAGGCCCAGAAATACTGGCCTTGCCAAGAGCCAACAAGCAGGACTCACATTTTCCATCTCAATGTAGTCACTCATAAATGGGCAGGAGTGAAACCCACCTTCTCCTCCACACACCCAGCACCTGTCCTGTGCCTGGCACATGGTAGACATTCAGGCATCTCCCCTGAATCAACTAAGTTTTTATTTGCTCTGTTCCTAACAGGAGTGACATTTCAGACTCTTACCCAAAAAGATGTCTTCAGACAGAGGTTTCACAATCATGAGACATCATCAACTTACTGCAGCACTTGAAAAAGTATGCATGCGTCTCCTTTACTGAGAACCACGGCACAGACTCCCTGAAACAAGTCACTGGCTGTCCGCTAAGCAAGTCTAGCCAGGTTTCTGTTTTCCAAGGGAAGTGCAAAAGATGAAGCAATTACTTGGAAAGTTCAGGTAAAACGTCAGCTTTCTTCTGAATCTCCTTTCTAGTCTAAACCTCATTTCATTTCCAAGAAAGCATTTTCCTGATTCATTCTGCGACATTTTCCCAATTCTTAGTTTGGTTTCAGAGAGGAGGCTCAACCTATTAGCATTAAATACTAGGCGCCAGGATGTGCGCACCTCCTGCCATCTCTTGGAGGAATATTTTACCATGAAAAATGGGTTTTAATAACAGAACATTGAGAAAGATGACACGGAGATGATTTACTCACATATATATTGTGACATATTAAATTGCAGACAGTTTGGGTGACACTCTGAGTCTTAAATGAAACATCCAATATCTGCACCAGCACACAACCAAAGAAACAGCAGAAAAACAAACACGCAAAAACATCCATATGTCACTGGGAGCAGCAGGGCCAAACCAAGCTCCCCACCTCCCTCCGCCGCCCCCGCTCCATCCAAGATGGCTCTGGCATGGGTTCAGGCCTAGCTGTGGAGCACTGAACTGAAAAAACGGTTAATTAATGAAAAATTTAAAATTCAGCAATGAAATTACCTTTCCTAGTGACTGACAAAGGCAGTATAAATAATTCAGTCTCTCCCACAGTTGATTGAACAGAGTGCCTTTCCTCTTTTGTCAACAGCATAGAGACATTTTTTTTCCCACTGCCAGAGTTTGCAGTGGCAACAAGTGTCACTGCCTAAGTCTAGAAAATAAAAGAGGCAGAGAAAATTGAATTGGGAACTGATTTCCGTCAGTAATTCCAGATGTGTAGTGTGTTTTTCTGGTGGGTGACTCAAAGTGTAGGGCCGGCCTTTCAAGATGAGGTTCCTAGTGGTCCGTGGACATAGCACAGCCACCAGAACTCAGCCAAATAACTCCTCACCACCCCTGCCCTACCTGCTCCCTGATCCCACAGCCTGTGTGTGAGGTGAGCGCAAGGGAAAATGTGAGCCGGGCCCCTGGTCGACAGAGATGGTAAACGGGAAAGAACTAGCTCAAATTGGGGGGAAGCCCTTCTTCCCTCTAGGTCCTAAAACTGATGTGTGTTGCCAGTACTTTCTCAGTGGGGCTGGGTGGGAAAAGCAATCACTTCGCACTGGTGTAGCCATGGGGGATGACGTCTCCTCAGCCCTCAACCTGGCTCTTGTGGGCAGTCTGTAGGAGGGATCTGCAGAGGACTCTCCAAAGTTATGCTGGTTCTTTCAGCTTCTTGCCTTGTATGTGTGTGTGTTTGGGTGGGGCGGGGATGGGGGTGTGGGGGTGAGTGGGGGAGTTGGTTAGCGGCAGGTGGGGGATGAGTCTTTCTTTAGAGACTGTAGCTGGGATGCTCTGCAATATCCCTCTTTCCACCTAAGGCAGGAGGCCAGAGGCTAAGTGCCCAGAGCGCTTCCAACCTTAGGGCCCTGCTGACAAGCCCTTCAGACACTAGATGTTAACTGGCTTCAACAACTTGAATTTCATCCAATATGGGAGGCTCCTCATCCTATCTCAATGAATTTTGCATGTTTCCTCTCATTCACCCTTAAGTCCTGAGCTTGGAAATCAAATAGCCTAGCTCTGTAACCACAGCAGGGGCAAGACCAGTGATTACTGCCCACTGTGCCCTTATCCCTGACTACAGTTCTAGGTCTTTCCCAGAGTAAGCGCGTTAACTGCACTACTTGGGTAAATCACTTGGCTTCACTGACCGAGCCTAAGTTTCTTTGTCTATAAAATGGAACGGACACTAAAATGTGCCTCACAGAGATTAGAGATAATAACAGATTAGAAAGTACCTAGCACAGGGTGTCACTCATGCTCAATAAATATGACTTCCTCTTTTCTTCCCCCAGACGAGGTCCAGAAACAGCATCTCCTTTTACAGAAAAGGACAAGGAAGCCACAAGAAGACTGATAAGAGTTACTTAGTCATTGCTCAGCCAATCAAGGGGAACAAAAGGTTCCTGTGGGCAGTAAGGAGTCCCTCCTCTGCCCAGGGCCTATGCTAGGGACTTAAGGGGATACTCTAGTAGGATAAGAAATAATCCCAGTTCTGAAGGAACCTCCTACTTAATTGGGGAGTAGTCTACCACTGCTGAAACAATTAGCAAATCTCCTTAACGAGAGCCTCTGGGTAAAGAGTTTATCCTTCTTTCCTAAGGGAGGCTATTTAGGATTATTTATTTCTCGTTAGACTCTCCAGGGCATGCTAAGAGCTGCACAATTAAACTGCTTATATGAAAGAAACAACTACTAGGATTCTGGTGGATTTCTAAAAAAGAAAGAAAAAATAAACTAAGATTGATTCTCGAGATATCGCAAACTAGACCTGGACGAAGATGTTTAAAAAAAAAGGTGAATCGATGCATATGTAGTCATCTTTGCACATGAAATTGGCTTCTTTTTTAAGGACCTCTTCTCCAGGGAGCTTGATGAACTTGCTCAGGTAGGACAGACAGGTGCTTAAGTGAAAATTCCGGGAGTGTTGCATGCAGAGGGAAACATTTTGTTTGTGCTTGTAAAAGTGCTGAGTTGGAATGGCTCACCCAGTCCCAGACAATAGGGTCTCACATGGTGATGGAAACAGTCTCTGAAAGAGAGGAGTCCAAGGCTGAGCCCTTGGAGAAAGCGCTTTCTCAAGCTGGGTAACCCCAACTCCAGGGTAAGGATCCTCAGAGCCTCTGACAAGCAACTTATCTCTTCAGACTTTTCACTCTGTCAACGGGAAAGCTGTCTGCTCTAGAGTGATTTTCTTGAGAACACAGTTCCTGGCATAGGATACCCTTGTGCAGAAAGCAGATGGCAAACATTTTATCCAATGAGGGCTCATCAACAAAGAAAAACTTTGATTTACCTGCTTCTGAGAGAGGAATATAATTCTGTTCTCTCATCCGTCTTTTAAATTAGAAGCAAGAAACATAAAATCTTTTCCAATAATTATAACAAAATAATAATATTTTCTGTTTATATTATGGATAATTATGAAGCAGAGACTCGAGGAGAGGGGAAAGAGAAAAAAAGAGGGAAAAGACATAGCCGGAGGAGAAAAATGCAAACAGAGGGACAAGAGTCTACCGGCCCAGAGGGATGGGAGAGGCATGGCATCACTGCGTCCTTTTCCCAAGGTAAACACTAAAAGGGAACGCTCTGCAGAGGCACCCACTGAAGGAGACCTAGAGGCCCACAGGGCCTCAGCTGCTCGCAGGGGTGGTTTATAAACAAGAGCACCAGCAAACACAAAGAAAACCCAGCTGAAGAACATGGTGGACTTTTCCAGATGGGTGATAAAAGGTTAAGAGCCAGTGTAAGGAAAACCATCTCGTCCTCACTGTCACTGGAGACAACTCTGAACGTTTCATCTTGCAAAGTGGGTAGAGTCATATCCCATTTTAAAGAAAAACAGGCCTGCGTTCAGAGTATCCTCTCCAAATTGTGGTACTTTGTTTAGAATATCTTGGCTGATGTCACTTAAAGCTGTTTGGAGGTTTGTCCAGGCCTAAGTATAGATGGGGATTTCTTTTCTTGGAAAGTGCCCTGTGAGGCAGATTTGATGAGAGATCTTGAGGCCATCCAGAGAGGTGGCTGGCCACCATTTAAATGAAAAACCTTAGGATTGAACCCAAACTCCTCAGCACAGCACCAAAGACCCTGGGGGAGCTAGGCGCTCCCCCATGGGAGGGTCCACAGCCCCAGTTTCCAGCACAGATCTCACAGCGCAGCCACACTGACGACTCCTTCATGCCACTGAGTATTTGCAAATGTCCTACATGCCTGGCATACCCCTCCCCACCCTGTCTGTCAGACAAACCCCAGTCCTCCTTGGTACCTAATCTGGGTGCCTACTGCATTCTCATAACACCCTCTGTTTCTTCTCCATAGCACCTACCACCAATTTAATGAAAGAATGGTTAATGTCCATGAACCTCTTGGAGCCGTGAGTTCAACATGTCTGTCTTTATCTTCAGCTCCTATCTAGTGCCTCTCAACACTTGGTTGTGGAATGTATGAATGACAGCTTCCCTCAAATATTTCTGATTGAGAAAGCACTTCCGATTGAGAAAGCCCACTGCTTCCCCAGGCTGTGAGGGGTCCTCCTCCCTTGCCTTCCCACAGTACCTTCACCCGGCCCTGGACATGCAGCATAGTAGTAGTCTATGCATCTCTGAGGTCAAGTGTTCTGCAATGTCTCTCTAGAGAACTGAGCTCCCAAGACACACTGCCTGCCTCAGGCTCTGGCTTCTGAGCTCATCACCCTGTCTCTCTATAGGAGCAAAGAAGCTTCTATCTAGGGGACCCAATCTCTGGGTTAGCTTCAGAGAAAATGAGACAAAGTGTTTCCTCTTGTCCTGATTAAGAGTTCCCACAGCAACTTCCTTGCTCTCCCCTCCCCCCACCGCCACCTTAATATAAAAGGAGACCACGCCCCTAAGCATAGGGATGAGCCTGACTTCCTGAGCACCCTCAAGCACCTGACTGCTTCAGAAACACTGAATGGCTGATTACCTGTTATGGGAAGCAATTGGCTGAGTTATGTATTTGTTTAGTCTCATTCAACAATTATTTACTGCATACCTCCTCTATGCCAGCCACTGATCTAGACCAGAGGTCAGCAACCTATGGCCTAAAGGCCAAATCCAGCCCGGCACGTGTTTTGTATGGTCCACAGGTAAGAATGTGTTTTACATTTTGAAACGGTTGAGTGGGAGGGGAAAAAAAAATATTTCACAACACATTAAAATTATATGAAATTCAAATTTCAGTGTCCATAAGTTAAATATTATTGAAAGATAGTCATGCCCATTTGTATATGTTTGTCTATGGCTGCTTTCATAGTACAAGGCAGAGCTGAATAGTTGCAACAGAGAATCGATTTACCCCAAAAGCCTAAACTGTATACTACCTGGCCCTTTATAGAAATAGCCAATTCTTAATCTAGATACTGGGACAGCATAAGTATGAGAAAGTCTCATATCTCATGGCTGGGCTCAGAAGAAGAAGACAGGCCACTCACAAAAAGTGAAAAATGCTAGGGGAAAAACTTGAAGAGTGCAAGGAAGATAAATCTGATGGTCATGGTGGGTGGTAAGAGAAGACCTCACTGGTGAGCTGGCACTGAACAGAGACCTGACGGACGGAGAGGAGGGAGACCTGGATATATAGGGAAGAGACTTGCAGACACTGGAAAGACCAAGTGCAAAGGCCTGGAAGGAGAAGAGTCCTTGGCCAGACCCTTCCATTTGAGAACTTTTCTTATAGCATTTATTGGTGTTGGAGCAGAGCTGAGAAGCTCTATGGTTTTAATTCTCGTGTGGCGAGGGAGTGTGTACATTGGTTAGAACATGGCTGTAGCATCGAGAGAGCTGTGTTTGGATCCCAGCTCTGCTCAGAGACTCCATCCCTCTGAGCCTCGGTCTCCTTACTTGGCAGGGCCACGCCACCTCTTGCTGGTCCACCCCCCAGGATGTTCAGTGAGATCAAGAATATGAAGATTCTTTCTGAACTGAAATATGCATGAGGGGGCTAAATATCATTATAATGGGTTTCTACCTGCCTGCCATTGTTGGTGTTCTCTGCTTTTGATTGTAAGCTCTCGCGGATTGGCTATCATTTATCTTGAATTTTCTGGGGCAGCTTTGATTTCATATGTTTGATCTCACTCACCCTATCAACCAGTGAAATGTCCCAGAAAGTCTCTATTTATTTCAGCCTCCAAACTAAATTTCCTGACTGCTTCTCACATGAAATGTCCCTTTGCAGACCCTTGTTGATGAAGATTTGGTGAGAAAAATCTGACCTCTGGGCATGTAGGCAGGTATAGGCAAAAGTTCCCTAGAATTGCTTTGAGGTCAGTGCTTCCACTATTTTGCTGGTTTGCGGGGTCGGGGGTGGCTGGTCCTGGATTCCTTTCTCAGCTACTGCTCAGGTCCTCAGGATCCTCCCTGGAGCCTGTGTTTTCTTCTCTGAAAGAATGGGATGAGGCTTGGACCCACACGCCCCTTTTTATAAAAGGATGCCTTCAGGACAAAAGTGAGCTTGCCGCAATGCCCTTTAGTGGCTGGGACATGCCTGCAAGAGAAGGAGCGTGCGAAAACCAGGCATTATATTATTAATGCACGTTCTTCTGTGACTTCAGAGAATCCAGGCTGGCCCAGCCAGGGGCATTCCAGCTGCAAACACGATTCTGTTTCCTACTGCAATTCCCCTCTGAGAGCCTCAAAATCAAACTCCGTTTCTGATCGTGTGAACTTTGTTTGCTGATGAACTTTGATTTACCAAGTGGCCACTCTAGGTGACATTTTTCATAGAACTCAATTAAACCAAATTGATTGTGGTTGGCTGTAAGAGTGAACGGGGGGAAATCCATGAGCAGATACCAGTAATGTAAAAATAACTCTTAAGAAAACTGCCAAAATAGCTTTTTGCTTCTTACAAGATTCTATCCACACCATCTTCTACAGACCCTTATTTTATGGCAAGCTGGCAGTGTTTTAACCAGGTTTTATCAGTTTTCATTACCCATTACCTAGTTACTGAAGTGGCTGCTGAGGTGTGGGATCAAAAGCTAGCCTCCCCATCCTCTCTGCACCACCCTCATCTGACCTGATCTCCTAAAGGATCACTGTAGCTGTGTGACATTTTAATTTGCTTGAACGAGACAGAATGTAAGCAGGAAGGCTCAGGTCTGTGCATTTATCTTGCTTGGGGGAAATTAGTGCTGGCTCTAGAGCACACCCACTGTATATACCAATGAAAAAATACAATTCAATTTGTGTTGGCAGCTTTAGGAGAGCAGGGCAACCATTTGTTAAGTGCGGGGTAATTCAACACCTCCTTTTCCACGGAAGCAGTGCCGAATCCCCAAGCTGGCAATTTTGCCAGCAGAAAAGCGAGTTCTCGGCCCTCTAGAAAGTTTCTGGGCAGAAGATTGCTCTTCTGCAGTGAGGTGGCCCGAAATGTTGTTTCTGGTGGCCAAGTCTGTCTAGCGCCAGACGCGCCAAAATGCAAACAGAATGGAATCCAGGAGGCTTCGCATCAGGGGCATGTTCTCTTGCAAGGCATACCCCCAAACCCAGAAAGTGCTGCCAGGAAAATATTTTTATTTGAAAACATTCAGTACACCTTTTCAGCCACCCCACACAGAACCTGCCTAAAGGCTCCCGCCTGTCTCACTGTTGAAGATAGAACGAGAAACTTCAGGCAAGAGCCTAAAACGACCCCCTTTTCTATTACATGGTACATGATGCACAGGGCTAGGGCAGGCACTGAGGCTTATGGATTTGCTGCTCAAGGCTTTTTGAAGTGAAACAGAGGTAAGTTTTAGAGAATGTGAAATGAATGAAACAGAGAAATCTGATGGGCTGGAAAAAAGAAAGCATCGCCTATATAGTTCCAAATAATCACAGAATATTTAGAAATGATCCTGTTTAAAAAGTGTGCTTTGCCCCAAACTCACCTGCCCTTCAAGCTCTCAGAGACCAGGAGGAAAAACTCCACTTCCCTCTTTCCTGCCTCCGCTGGGGCCATGACTGCAGGCCCTGGTCTGGGTAGTGCTCTTCATTTCCCTCCCTCTGACTACACGAACTGGCTGTAACCCCTGTACCTTATGCCTCCCCCGCCCTCACCCCACCCCCAGCCCCCAGCTGTCAGTGCAGAAATGGAAAGGGAGGCGCCAGCGCCCTCAGCAGGTGCTCTGTCAAAGTTTAAATTTCGAAGCTGCCTGTCAGCCCCTTCACACTCCTCTAAAGACCAAGACTTTATCCATAAAGTGGCACTGAAAGTTCGTAAAATAAATCTGGTGTGTTTGGGTGCAAATCTTAGGCCTACCCTTTATGCTCTTTGAGTCATTTATCCCTTTGAGCCATAATTTCCTCACTTGGAAATAAATAAAGATATCCACTTTAAATGAGCCTAAAGCAGATGACATTCATAGTGGTCCCCTTATACCCTGTGCTGGCACCCAGCAGTCACTGAATAAATTGCACTTCCTTTCCTTAAGTGTGAAAAAGGCAAGAAGGGATTTAGTGAGCAGTACACCTGCTAGGAGTACGTCTAACTGCCTTAAATAATATAGTTAATATAGGTACGAAGGGTAGTTTGCAAAGCCCACACGGGGAAGATCTGGGGCTGATGGGGTGAAGCAATAATAAAAGTAGAGGAAGCAGACTAGGGTCTGGTCTGAGGGGATGCTGCAGCTCTGTGCACCATTGCCAGTCACGCGGCCATTGTTCTAGCATGGGCAAGACCCCAGCTCTGCAAATACAGGAGCGCTCCTCACAACTTCCTTGTTTCCCAGATGGCCTAAAACAAGAGCAAATCATGCGCTTGGTGAATCTCTGCCCCAGTTCTCCTGTGAGTTGGCAGGTGATGAGTTTTTTCCAGCAACCTAAATGGGTCATCTAACCTAATTCTCAAGACACCCAGGGCCTCTCTTCTTGCAAGATAGGCCTTCGATCCTTGAAGTCTCAGGGAAAGCCAAGAAAGAGGCAGCATGGGGTACCATGGACACGGGCAGGCTCAGGGTGGCATCCCCTGGCTTCACGGAACTCTTTGCCCTGGGCAAAGAGGCGCGAGGGAGAATTTTGGTTTGAAATAGCTCTGGAAGGGGCCACCGGATATTGCACTGCCCTGTATTAACACGGTCTCTGTTCAGACACCTGTGTCCAGGCTATTAATAGAATCATAAAATGCTGAAGTTGAAAGGGCCTTTGAAACGGCTTATTCCAGTGTTTTTCTAACCATGCTCTGCAGAGACCTGAGCTTGAGAAGGGCCTCAAGGCCTGCTTGGGGGTACAGAGGAGAGAAAGGAGGCGCATGTTCCCCCCTGCCTTCAACCAGAATCACTCCGTTTCATCTCTTTCTTAGTGCTGAGATGTGTGGCCAATGATGGGTTCACCTAGAATAAAAGGGTTCTACTGCAGCAAAACAAAAACTGCCACTAAGGCCCCAGAGATGCCCACATTATTCCATGTCCACGTTTTAGTCAGAGGAGCCTCCAGTCCATAGAATTGAGGAGACTTACCCAAGGTCACCCAGCTGGTTAGTATAGATCTCCTGCCCTGCAAGCAATCTGAGTGTTATCTCTGTGCTTTCTTGGCTGGTGATGCCAGCTAAATGTGGGAAGCGGAAGGGGGTCTAAGCAATGTCGACATGGGGATGCACAGTCTTGAATAAGCAGCAGCAATCTGCAGGGCGATGTTTGGGGGAGGAGTTCTTAGTTTCCCAGGTATTTGTAAGTAGCTCTACTGAATGGGTCTGGGACTCCACAGGACACAAAGCAGCGCCAAAGAGGCCAGAGCCCAAGGTCTAACCCTGCCTTTGCAGCCAATTTGCTGTGTGACCTTGGGCAAGTAATTTTGCCTTTGAGTCTCCTCAGGTCCGGATGAACCATTTCTAAAGCTCCAGCTTCAGATTTCTGGGCTCTCTGGCTTTTAACAATGACCTCACTCTTGTACCAATGTCTAAATCAACTTGAAAAAAAAAAAAAAGGTCTTCTCTCCTCCTTTCTATCCTTACAAGCTTCAGGTGACTTAACGATCCCCATGGTTTATTTATTCTGACTTTCAAAAAGGTGGCTTTCTGATCCATATGGGCACATCCTCAGTGACGTCCTCTGTACTCTGGGGTACTCTGCTCTTTTTCTCTAGGCCCTGCAAACGAACTCAGCCTACACAAGCCATTCTGAGGTTTATCCAAGAGCACCTGCTACGTGCTAGACTTGAATAACTGTGCATACAGCCACCCAGTCAGACTCAGAAAGAGCTGCTCTGAGGGATGGGAGGGCCCCCATGGCGCCCTTGGGGGTGTGGAGGCAGTACCTGTGGCAGACTGAAGTCAGTTCCATGTGCTTTGGATACTGGAAATGTAAAGAAAATGTTAACAGACCCCTCAGCAAAACTTCAGTCTTGACCAAGTTAGGTACATGGATATATTGCCCCCAAGGCGGGCATAATTCTAGGAGTCAACAGCTTCAAGTTCTTCACCCACCAGAGCCCAGACTCATTGTAGGAAAAAGCAATGATTCACTCTGAGGCTTCGGAATGGTATTAAATTACTTGTCCATTATTATGTGATTTATGCTGGGATTGATCTGAGAGGTCCCTGCATTGCTTTCTCCTCACCTCACCCACCCTGTTTCAACCAATGCCTAAACATCCCCAGAATTTATAACACAGGAATTGGCTCTGAGACCTAGCGCTGTGGCATTTTCTTTCTGCCAGAGGTTTTTGCTACTGTGTGGGTTTTATGTATATGTCCAGATGATTCTCATATTAAGCCACAGGAAAAAAAATTCGATTTGTTTTTTATTAAAGTCCAATCGCTGCCCTGCCAGTCAAACCCATTTATCTCACTGAGCATGAATTGCTCATGTCAACCCGTGATTACCATGCTCTACCTCCATAACAGCCCGCTGATTATCCCGACATCTGAAAAGCTGCCTTTTGTAAATTACATTGCAACTAATGAAGCCCAGATGCACTCGCTTCGGTGTCCTCTCCCGCTCTCCCCCTCTCTGTCATGCACAGGAGCCAAACCACAAGGCCAGCGCTGGCACCCGAGCAGCATTTTAACCAAAGCCTGGGATTTCAGGCCCGGCCACAGTGAAGGTCCCTTCTGCTGCGAGCGCATGGAAATCAGGTTTACATAACTCCCCTCCGATGCAATGAGCTTTCGCCCAAAGTTTGGGAGTCAGATTAGAGCTCCATTATTACAGTTAATACAGAAAATCCAGATACCAGACAACACTTTAATTCGGGATAATAAGAAAGATGAACAACATGTGGTGCCAATCGGGTAGGTGCAGGGGGGCTGTGATTTTTAAATTACGCTAAACATGTGGAGGGGAAAGTTGCCATGCATATGACAATTCAGTTCAGCTTGAACAAAGCCAGGCCTTGATGTGGTTTGAGGCTATTTATGCCATCCTGCTGCACAGTAGCAGCGAGTCAAAGACGCTGAACGGCAGGCTCGTGCCCCAGGCCCAGCAGTGGTCAGCTCTGTCGTGTTCTGCTGAGTGATGCTTTAAATGCCCTTCCTGTCTCAGTTTCCTAAAATCTCAGGCAAAGAGAAAGGAGTGTCAAAGCCAGGACTGAGGGATGAATCAGTATTGATGAACATATGGTGCCCTTTCTCCCCAAGGTCAAGGTCTTCCAAGCTCTAAGACTTCATGGTGCGCATCTGCCAAGAACTAGCTACCTGGAGCAGTGCCTGTGCAAAGCAACAGCTCATACGAAGGGTCTTACCTAGTGAAATCCACCCATAGCACCAGAGCCAAGGGAGCACCGGCTAGGGCCACTTTGCCGTGCCCATCTCTCACTAGGCTCTGCTCACCACTCCCTGCTACAGAGCACTTGAGGGAGGCTGGAAAGCTGAAATACGGCCTGGGGGTACCTTGACGTCTACAGGCTGCAGGTCAAGGCTAGAGGTGGGAGTTACTTGGACCAAGACTCAGAGCTCCAGAAAATGATGACCAGGGCAGTAAAGGTGAAGCAGGGAGCCGGGGCCCTTGACTCCCAAATCAGGGAAGAGTCTCTTCTCTCTTCTTCTTTCCAAATTGGAATAATTTCTGAGACTGGTATTTGGCTCTACCACGTTTCTGCACGATGGTGGCTTAAATGCCCACCCTGCCTCATTTCCTCATCTCTTAAGCAGAAAGAAAGGTGTGAAAGGCCAGGATGAAGGAGGCATGGGCGTGGCATATGTGGTGCCCGTGCACTGTGCAATTCAACCCCTCTCCCTATCCTCACAGACTCAAATCAAACATTCATCACTCAAAAAGCATTTATTAGTCCCTGTTAGCAAGGCATGGGGCCAGTGTGGTGAAGACATAGAAACACCTCCCATGCAGCCCTTGAATACATGCTGTTTGCATTTTTTAGGGAGGAGATCTGCATAAACAAACCTTATCTAGAGGAGAGAATGGGATGTGTGCCTAAGAGTGTTAGAAACAAACACTACGCAGGTGCAGCAGAAGGAAATGGACTTCTTGTGAGGCAATCAGGAAGGGTGCATGGAAGAGAAGAGATGTATGAGCGGATCCTAGAAACTCCATCCCAAATCCTGGGATAATGGGAATCTCACTTTCCTCCTGTGTGTGTTTGTGCTCATGTGTGTGTGCATGCGCATGTGTGTGTTTCCCTAAATGCATAATGGATTTTGTCCTGTTTTTCTAATAACAGGGTCTGTGCGTTTGATGCAGGAGCTGATAGGACCAGTCTGATAACTAGGACCTAAAATTAGGGCCTTGAGTTTTGGTGGGGGACATGGATACGTTAGATTGTTCAGATACTCCATCCTGGACATTCTCACCTGTCCTTTATCTGCCAGGCTTTTGCAGGACTACAGAGGCTTGCAACTTAAAGGGACACTGTGATGCCATCTCATTTTGTTAGTTTCTGTGGTGCTCTAAACAATGTTCACCTGCATGGGAGTTCTAGGTAACACGATTCTCCAAAGTCGGGCATCAAGATTTCTTTGCAAGGAAAGATTTCCTTGCATTTGTTTCATAGACAGAAACAGAGACAGGGTGAAAGAGATAGAGACAGAATACAAGACATGGATACAAAGAAAGACAGACTGAATCAGACAGGCAGAACTTTTTCCAACATTATGTTCACACAGGGGAAAAAACAAAAAGTCGGAATTCGAGCCCAACATTCTTAATTCAGAAATGGTTCTTCCTACTGCACTTTGCTTCTTGGCTGTTATTTCAATAATATATTAAAACTAAATATTTACGTCATTCTTTACAATTTGCGTAGCATTCTAAGTCTCACAGTTTGGAGATCCTTTCACCATTAGTCTCTATTTAAAGATGAAGAAATTAAGTCACACGGATGTGGGGCGAGCTGCATAAGGTCACCCCACCGATCAGTGGGAAATCCCACAGCCTGCCTCTCTGTTAATTCAAGAAAGCATCTGCCATACAATCCAAAGCCCTGGCTCTCTGCTTAACCTCCAGACACAGCAGAGCCCTGCTCAGCGAACACAGAGTCAGTCGTCTTGATTCTAATTCCAAGCTCTCCTGACTTTAGTTTCCTGATTTTAACACTGAGATAAAAATGGTCCGCCAGTCCTCATCCTTTTCTTATTCAAATTACCATGAGAGACCTGCTAGTTTCTTTCCTAAAAAACTCTTGAGTGTGATTCCCTGATTTCTTCCGTGGCCACAAATGGAAGGACAGACCTCTGTATGTATCAGGGATACCTCTTCCTTGCTGTTTGTCACTTGTTCCATCTCTTGTAGACACAAGTCACCTGATGAGTCAGATAAACCCTTCTAAGGAAAACAGGGACTATTAACAGGGTGATTGCTAGCACAATCCTCCGGGGCTTTGTTAGGCCTCCAGTAGAAATCTCTTTATCTGCCCAAATTTGTTTACTAAATAAATGAGACAACCTATTTATTTATCATGTGAATTTAATTAGAGGTCTGATTTATTTACTCAGTGTCTATCAGGGTCTCACCACCTTTTCCAACTCTGCATCCTGGCAACTCCAGCCATGGTTTGTAACAATAAAAGGTAGCTCTGTGTTTATTGGATCTTGGCCCTGGAGCAACAGGAAGCAGAGTATTAAAGGCAATAAAGCCAAGATGGAGTAGGGTAAGAGGGGTGGAAGTTTAACAGACAGAGCCACACCCCCCCAAAAAAAAAATCCAAAAAATTACCAAATCTGAGTCTCTAGGAACAATCCTGGAGTCACACCTAGTCAGATTTAATGCAAGGGCAGGGACATAGTGAACCCATAAGAAACTGCATGCACAGTCACTCTATGAATACAGAGAGCTTTCTCTTTTATTATTTGGTAAATAATGTTCCTCTGCTTTTAAAAGCAATAAATGTTCCCTGATAATTTTTCCCAAAGTAAAACCTGAGAAAGACTAATGGTTGGTTCATCTGAATCTAAACAGGAATTTTGCAAAGAAATTAGTCAAATAAATGTGAGCAAACCTGAAATAAAGTTTGATTTGATAACATGTTCGGGGGCTCTCTGAATGGCACTTGGGGTACACTGGTGTCCTCAAACCCCTATAACCATGGAAACACTTCCTTTTCCCAAGGAGAAGCTGGGCTATCAAATATCTATAGAACTCACTCTAGAAAGGCTGGTTTAGGTGTCCTGGAGTCTACCCCTGGATTTAGCCAAATGATCAGAACTGCTTTTCTTATTTATGCCTTGCTATGGTGACATCAGCCCATATTTAAAAGTCACTGTAAGCAATGCTGCATAAAATGTGTTGCTGCGATAATTATTTGGATGGTGTTGAGTGTTGATTTCTCTTTATGGACCCATGTAAAACATTTCTATCTGGTCAGTTTCAGACCACACATATTTTTATTAAGCAATCGATTTGATTTTACTTTAGACACACTAAGGGCTGCTAGGAAGCCTACAGGCAAATGTGTGGCTTCCTCTATCTGTATATTGTAATACACGGCATGGCTTTTGGTACTAAGGACATTCTGAGATCCATGGTAACTTTCTTATTCACATTTTCTACTTTGTCTTAATTTCTTAATTATTTTCAATATATCTTACCTGTCTCAATTATTCATATTTTTAAACTCTAAGTTCTTTTTGGAATAAGACAAGAAATAAATGCATAATTAAAATTTTTAAATGTTCATTTTAAGCAGTGATGCAAAGAAGAAAGTGAACATCAGTTGTAATCCCAACAGCCAGAGAGTATCCACTGCTAATATTTTGCTGTATTTTCTTTTCAAAAATTGGAATCATATACTACATACGAGTTTGCATCTTGCTTTTTTATTTTTTTCACTTATAGTGTTTTGTATTCTATGACATTACATGTTCTCTATATTTAACACTTTCTTATTTGAGGGGATTTAACGTGTTTTCAGGGTTTTGTTTTGTTGCTATTATAAATAAATTGTATTAAAAATCTTTCCAGAAGATTTTTTTCACGTTTCTAATTATTATTTTAGCATAGCTTCCTAAGAGAAGTCATGATTTAAAGGATATAAACATTTTTAATGTTTTTCATAAATATTGTACATCTGTTTTCCAAAAATATTATATTTGTCCACATTCTTTCTAGGAGCACAGGAAGCATGCCTATTTCCTCATGACTTCACTGCATTATTGTATTGTTATCATTTAAAAGCTTTGCTAATTTTGTAGTGGAAAACAATTCTTTTTTTTAATTCGCCTTTCTGATTACCATGTGTTTTTCTTTGAATGTTGTTTTCATATCAGTTGCCCATTTTTCTTTCGGGGGTATTAATGCTTTTCTTTTTTATTTATGTGAGGCTTTTTATATATATTAAATACATCAATTATTTTACTTTGTTTTTAGAAAATATGTTTGTGTTTCCATTTTAATTTCTGATTACAGGATTTTAATTCTTATATAATCATCTCAACAGACTTATTCAATTTATTTTAATTCTTTTCTATATTTGAGGAAGAAATAACTATCCACATATATTTTTTAAAGTTTCAAAAAGTGCTGTGATCTTTTCAACTTAACTGAGTTTGGATAAAACCCAGAATTTATTATGGTATACCTTGGTCTTCTGTTGAAGGCTCAAGGCCTGAACCCACTGGAATGCATCAGTGCTCTCCAAGATCCTCTGGACTAGAGGTTCTGCAATCTAACCTGGGAAATAGGGACGCTGTTAGCATTCATTTAGGCCGGTGTCTTTGGAGAAAGTAATGCAAGAAACTACTTGTGCAGTGTGATGAGAAGTCAGTGAATCCTTCCATTGCCACCTCCCAAAAATATCTACAGTACCCTCAGCATCTAGGGACAGGACCTAAATTTCACCATTACAGTATCCCTTTTCTTTTTCCCAGATTAGAACGAACAAACAAAAAGCAGAAGCCAAGGAAGCAAAATCTCAGAGTTAGGGGTGATTATTTTCCAAGACTTTTAGCTAAGAGTCCCAGACTCGACGGGACAAAGTATAGGACAGAGGAGCACTAAGGTAGGGGATCCATGAGGCTGAGGTGGGCACAGCCTTACGTTCCCAGGAGGATGAGGTCTAGATCGCAGCTTTGCTTCTGTATCTCCCTACTCCCACCTCCCCCAGCCTGAGAGTTAGCTTCCCTCCCATAGAGGACCTTTCACCAAGGGCCATGAGTTGGCAAATCCTCTAGGGCAACTGGAGGGGCAGTAATATATTTCCCCATATGTGAAGAAGGGGCAGGGTGTCCTCAAGCTTCAAACTTGGGCACAGACACTAAGTCCCTGGTCCTCTGGTACAGCAGACTTGCTATCCCTGGCTGTTGCTTGATGTGCTACATTTGTTTTTCATAACTGGCTTAGGCTGTGAGCTTATTTTTAAGCACAACTCAAAGCACCGACTTCACGATGAAATATAAAGCCCAAGGTGGCATGGCCCTGACTTTTCTGAGAGATCACTTCTCATTCCTGCCCTGCCTGAGTAAATCAGGTTTTTGTTTGTTTGTTTGTTTGTTTTCCCTGAGATGAACTACTTGCAGGATTCAAAGGTCCCAGCCACTAAAAGCCACTTCTCTATTCAGTTCAACCATGTGCTAATCTGTTCATTTGCTGGCCTGGGGCAAGTAGTTAGCATTTTGCTTTTGATTTTCTTGAAAATGTGTAACTGTCAGCAGCTTCTCACTTCTTTCTTTGGCTTCTTTCATTCCTGATCTTCCATACATATAACTAGAGGCTGGATGATGGATATATTTTTAGTAAATATCAAAAAAAAAATGCATAAAGGTGAGACTGTGTTTACATTGTGTTCAGTATTCTCTTATGTGCTAAAAATAAATTTAAAGTAGCTTATCCTTCCAAAAGCAATAACATATACAAATATCAAAATATTGCCTAAACAATGAGGATGTGAGACAGGAAAAAAAAGGGTAAGTCAACTCTCCTAGAATCCAGCCCTCCTCTCCACTGCACAAAGAGATGCCTTTTCCAGTCCAGGAAGCCAGAGAATGACTCCCTTAGAATTTGGGCCAACAGAGCCTTCTATCCCCAGACTCTGCACAAATTTACTTCAGTTTGGTAACTTTGTTGTTTCTCCATAACTCATATGTTGAAATTTTAGTGCTTCATGGATGGTAGTAGGAGGTAGGCCCACAGGAGGTGCTTAAATAACGATGGTGGAGCACTCAGGAATGGGATTAGACCCTTCATGAATGAGACCCTGCAGAGCTTCTTATCTCCTTCCACGTGAGGGTACGACAAGAAGTCTGGAACCAGGAAGAGAGCCCTCAGCTGACCATGCTGGCAACTGATCTCTGACTTCTCAGAACTGTGAGAAATAAATTTCTGTTGTTTATAAACTACCAATCCGCAGAATTTTGTTATAGCAGCCCAAATGGACTAAGGCATTCTCAAAAAGGTCAGAAAAGGACAACAAATTATACCTAAGTAGGATAACAATAAATTACCCTAATTGTGGAGATAGATACAAAGTAAAATTTAAACTAACTTTCCTCTCTAGATTTGGGATTGAGGTAAAGTGAGTCACATGCTATTCCAGGAATTGGCAAACGTTTTCTAAAAAAAGAGTCAGATAGTAAATACTTTAGGACTTATAGGCCAGACAGTCTCTGTTGCAACTTTTCAACTTGGCTGCTGCGGGGAAAGTGGTCACAGACTATATGTAAACAAGTGAGCCTGACTGAGTTCTAACCAAACTTTATCTATGGACAAAGAAATTTTAATTTTGTATAATTTTCATTAATTCAAAAAAAGTTTTCTTCTTTTGATTTTTTCCCCAACCATTTGAAACTTAATAGTCATTCTTCACTCATGGACCAGATTTGGCCTGTGGGTCATAACTAATCCCTGTGCTATTATTCTATCACTTAACGTGAGTACATGTGGGTGCTGGTGGACAAGCACCTTGCTCTCCTCAAGGAGGGACTCTGTTCGATACGTTCTCTCTATATACATTTGGTATCATCATTGTCAGTATTTACATTTATATAACCTGAACACAGGCATGAGGTCTGAGACCTTTAGAGACGGAAGAAATCTTATCATCTCTACAATTTTCAACCATGGAGCAATGATAGGTGAGGTGTATCCTAAGTAATTTGCTATTGATTATAAACTACTAAAGTTGAGAGTGATTTATGCCTATTTAAAAATTAGAGCAGTTTTGATGCTTTTATTATAAGTATGCTATTCTTCCTCACTTGCACTCTTTTGTTTTAAATATTTTTATTTATTTTTTAAGTTAATTAGGGTAACATTGGTTAATACAATTATATAATTTTGGGGTGTACACTATAATTTGATATCTATATATTCTATTGTGTGATTAGCACCCAGAGTCCAGTTTCCTTCAGCTACCATATATTTGATCCCCTTTAGCCACTTTGCCCTCCCCCAATTCCCCCATATTTGACCCCTTTACCTTGTGTACCTCTTCCCTCCTCCCCCATCCCTTACCCTCTGGTACTCACTAGTCCATTGTCCATGTCCCTGAATCTCTGTTTGTCCTGTTCATTTGTTGCTTTTAGGTTTATATCCCACCTATAAGTGATATCATGTGATTTTCAACTTTTTCAGTCTGGCTTATTTCGGTTAGCATGATTATCTCGAGGTCCATCTAGGTTGTCACAAATGGCAGTATTTCATCTCTTCTTATGGCTGAATAATAGTCCTGTTAATGCTCTTGAGTATTAGTGTGTGTGTGTGTGTGTGTGTGTATGTGGTATATATATATACACAGCTTCTTCAACAATCACTATGCATTGTATGCAGTGTGTGTTATGTGTATATACCTCTATATATACTTATATATATATACACATATATATATATATATATATATATATATATATACCACAGCTTCTTTAGCCAATCACCTATCATAGGACACTTCGGTTGCTTCCATGTCCTGGCCACTCCTCACTTGCATTCTGATCTGCTTTCTTAGGGCAGAGAAGGGGTCTGCTGCGATGTGAAGGACAGTGAAATCTGTGTGCAAGACAAATTGTCACAGATATCTCAGAGCTTCCTGATGGAAGAAGGTGGAGAACCTCTAACCTAGTCTAAACTCGTCTTTTTTTCAGTTGGGGAAAGGTCTTCATAACAGCCCTGCAAAAGAAGGGTTCGGGAAAGATGTGGTGGTTCTGAGCTGGCACGTTGAGCGAACCGAGGGGCAAAGTCCAAGCAACTTGCTCAAGGTCACACAGGTTATAAGCAGTAGAGCTGGAAGAGAGATCTCTGGACTCCTGAATTTGTGGGTTTTGCTACATCACACAACTTTTGGAATCACAGGTATCAGAGAAACCTAAAAAACTCACAACCTATTGTCTTCAGACTGTGACTGTGACAATACCCCAAAGCTTTGGGTAACTCTACCATCATTGTACAGGGTGGGGCCTTTCCATCCATGATACAAGGACTGAAAGTTGCACTATCCCCATTTTATGGATGAGTAAGCTATTTTCAGAAGATAATCTAGATCAGAAGGGTCCAATCAATACTCAGAGAACTATATAAAGACAGACTCAGTTAAAGATAATCTAGATCAAAAGGGTCCAATCAATATTCAGAGAACTATATAAAGACAGACTCAGTTATCTGTGCCAGGTGGAAGCTCTTTGGCAAAATGGAAAGTAAAAAGCAAAGTGTCCTGCAGCATGCTTGTTAAATTACCAATCTGGAAAGACTTTGGGGTCATCATGTCAAACTCTCTATGTGTTGGGCATAAGACATTATAGAGAACATTAGGGAAGAGTCACCCCTGAAATACCATCCAGCCACAGTCAGAGCTTCTCTGGTTTGTCATTGAAAGGACTTTTTCAGCAGCCAACACACGCCTACATCTATAAGGCAACAATGACCAGGGCATAATTATGACTAGAGGCACTCTAAAAAGAACACATGCATTCTTAATCAAGAAACAATTTAATTATTCTAAACATAATGTTATAGGTAGTCTTATTATATTTTAATTCCTTGAAAATTGGTCACTAATTTGTATTGCATTCATCAGTCTACATTGATATACCCCAAATCATGCATGGTTCCAGAGTTTGTTTTCAGTTAGTCATTTTGAAAGGTCGAATTTTTCACATGCAAACTCATGTTCATGTTCAGTAACACTCATATTAAAACAAAACACCAATGCCATCTAAATCAGCTTCACTTACTAGGTTCTTTCAAGTTCATCATTCTGACAAGCTAAATTCTTCTCTTTTTCTTTTTTAGTCACTAGAAAGAAGTTCAAGATTTAAAGCAGCTCTTAAATTTGGGATCTCAAAAACTATTTGGCTTACCAAAGCATGTGGCCAGCCACAGAGCGTAGACAGCAAAACAGAGAGGCATGTAGAAGGGCTGGAGTTATGCAAGTAGGGATGGCTGCCTCCTCGATTACATTGTAAAGTTGTTCAACATTAATGGTGATGGCTAGAGACACAGGAGAATATAAAACAGCGGAGGAGGACAGGTGAAGACCGACTCTGCCGGAATTTAAAGAGACAGAAATAAATACAGAGCTCCAAAGCAATTCCTTAGAGACTGTGTTTTGGATTTTTCTTACTAAAGGTCAAAGAAAAAAAGGGAGGCAAGGAAGGAGAG